>NC_058404.1:27439964-27479729 GCF_002201575.2 Neomonachus schauinslandi
CTCCTGGTTTTGAGTCTCCCTAGGCTGCTTCCAGTGCCCCAAAGAGTAAGAGAAGAGTTATCGAGAACTTTAACAATCATAGGAATCCTACTCCTTGGGTGCAGGGCCCAAGGGAGCCAACAACTATAACTGCTTCCCCACTACTCCCTCGCCAGTTCCATTCTTGACTTGGGATTTAGATGAGAAACGTCCAGAGGGCAGTTGCCAGTTACCAGAGGTGGGGGCCACAGGAGCTCCCCGAGGCCAGAGGCAAGCCAGGGTCCTTCCCAGGGGGGATCCCTTGAGATGAGCTCCTATGCTCTGTGCCAGGCAGGCTTTGGCATTTTAAAGGGGCACTGAAACCTTATACACACAGCAATGGATTCATTCTGGCTGGAAAACATGTATAGGTGAGCTGGGAGGAGAGTTTACAGGCCAGGGATCCAAATAGGAAGTAATTAATTGCCCAGTTCTCACCTTCTAGGGCCGTCAGTTAACTTTCAAACACATCTACTCTCTTTAGACAGACCTATTTCAAAAAATCCCATTACCTGATTTCTGAATGGCCCAAGTGCTTCTTGGGCATTTCACAGACTGTTAACTCTCTCCCTCTCTATTTCAAGAGAGAAAAGGGCCCCCTGAGTGAGCTGCTTTGGAATTAGGTGGATGGCAGAGATAAACCCTGATTCATTTTAAATAGGATGCAGGGATATTCACAGACTGACCGCAGCCAGACACAGGGGCTGTGTGTGTGTGTGTTGGGATGGGAGGTTAGCAGGAAAGGCAGGCTGTGGGGATCTGTAAATTTCTAAAATAATATATACTGAACTGTTTACTGTGATTCCATGCTGCCCCCCCCCCCAACAGCTGCTGGAGCCAGGTCACCTCAGGCTGTCTCACCACCCAGAACCCATCTTTTCATTGAGGGACAGGGAATGGTTGCAGGGCTAACAGACACCATGCTGCTCTTTGTCACCAAAGGAAGGAGACTGAGTCTTCCTCATTGATTTATAGAGATGTTGTGTCTCAAAAAAAAGCCCCCTAATGGGAGCCATCCCGCACCCTCAGCACATACATGCAGGCCCAGACATGTCCTGGAGGCACTATAGTGGCCTGAAGAGAACTTGGGCTTTGGATTTTAAGAGCCCAACTCTGTGACTTCTGTGAAGTTGGCATCATAACACCTACCTCGGAACTATTATATACATGAGATAACATTTATCCTGCCTACCACATAGTGAGCACTCCACAATATTTCCTTGCCCTCCAGGATGGAGGCAGCACGTGTCTAAGATCCTAGAGACTCACACTTATCCTCTCTATTCATTTTTAGAATAATTCCTCATTTGGGACCCTAGGCCTTGAACCTGGGAAAATCTGATTGTCCTTCTCTTCCAACACCTCCTGAATTTAAATGAAGTACCCTCCTTCACTGCCAGAGAAGCAATATCATCTCTATAATATAATTCTTTGTCCTATAGTGTAATGACAGGAAGCAAGTAGAACTAATAATTGCTGTGTGCATTTTTGGTTGCTGAGATTATTTTATGTACTTCCTTATACGTTCTCTTATTTAGATTCATGGTACCAGAAATCCATATGCATTTGCCTCAACTATGCAGTTCCCTTTCCTACTTGCAAATCAGACTTCATTCTTCGTTAATCTCAGGAAAAGAATTCTTCATTCATGCACGTGTCTACTTGCTCACTCACTCACTAATTCAACATGCATCCACTGAGCGCCTATCCTTTGCTAGACCTGGGTCAAGCGCTAACGATAGAGATGGAATCAGGGGTGGTCACTGCTCCTCAGTAGGCCATGGAAGACGTGCACATTTACCAGTGCTTGACCAGTGCTCTGGCGGGAGTATGGGAGGCGTCACTGGAAAAGGAAGGAGCCCTCAGTTCTTCCCAGAGGTGTCAAGGAAAGCTGCAATAAAGAGATATGAAAGCTAAGCCATGAAGGTTACAGTTGGAGTTGGTCAAACACACAGGTCTGGTAAAGGGCATTTCAGACTGTCAGGACCTCCTGAGGAAAATCAGGGAGGCATGGAAGTGCATAATTGATGCAGGAAATGAACAACAGTGGGCTTCCAAATTCATTTCCAAGGATCTGGAATGGCCAACAGTGTGAGCTTCTTCAAGAAATAGCGTGAAAAGTCTACCTATCCTCATGGGCCTTTGAATAGCCTTTGTATATTTGTAGACAAAGGTATATATTGCACAACCACCACATTAGAGCCACTTACATGTGTCATGTACATATACTAGACCATTTAGACCCCACAACAAACCCGCTCATGAGATATTAGCCTCCCATTTACAGCTGATCTTCCTCTGGCCACCCAGGTCGTAAGCAGTGAAGCCAGGCTCTTCAATCCTCAAATGACCAAGCTCCAGAGCCTCCCACCACATCCCTATTAGAAGCAGGTGCCTGCCATTTGTATTGTGTTTGAAATGCAGGTTTTTCTGCTTATGTAAGCTGATGCCAGAACAGACAAGCTTCAAGCAAAATAGCACTGTGGTTCTGCTCAACAATGCCAAGGTGAAATCAACAGCATTCAGTTTGCTCAGATAGAAGCAAAAAAAAAAAACAAACAAACAAAGATTAGAGCAGGATTTTTGTGGGCAGAGGGAAATGTGTAACTTCAATAATTAACCCCAAATAGCAAATTCTGGATGACTATTAAATCCTCATTCAAAATAACCCATTTCTAATGAAAATAGGAAATCACCTCCTCTTAGGTTTCTACAAAGCAAACTAGTGACGGAATACGAACATTTGAGTTCTTCAAAAACATTAATGGCAATAAAGTCCACTTTAAAATCCCCACTTGCGTGGGAAAGCCTGCATGCCTTTGAAAGTTACTGCCAGATGAATGTTTTACCTGTATTTCCCATGGGTGTGGGCATATTTATTTAGTATACAAATGCAGGCCATAGAACTGGAAAGAAAAACAGGCATCTAGATGGGTGATACAGATGGATATTGTCCAGGGGCAGATAAGTAAGACTGATGAAAGTTTATGAGGGACCCAGAAGGTCATCTCTTAGGACCCGTCAGGAACATCTGGCTGTTCAGCCATAACAAGGTTCAGAGGCTAAGGGCCAGGCTAAGACACTAGATGTACCAACTTTTAAGGATCAGTATTGGAGGTGGGCCTGACTGATAATGAAGGCCCAATGTGGCATGGAAACCAAGGGGTAGAGAAAACCCCAGCCACACAGCTCAGAAAAACTCTCAGAAGCAGGGGTTTCAAGAAGAAATGGTATGCCTTAAGGAGCCAATAGATGGGAAATTGGAGTTTTAACACTTTCATAATCCAAGCTCACCTGGGGTTTTCCATCCCCACTAGAACTAAGTAATTTTTGTTTGAACACTATCCTGTAGAACAGGAAAGCCATCCCAAAAACTGTGGGGAATTCCTAAGAGGCTCTCAGGTTCCCAGGGCCCCTGCTTCCTTGGCATACTAGATAGTCTTCAACAGGCCCTCCAGATCAATGTCCCCTGCTTCTCCATCGTCCCTTGTCCTGGGTATTCGACATGCATGGACTACATCAACGGGCTTCCTTATCTTTTGGCTTCCAGCTGGGTTTGGCCAATGGGAGGGGTTAGCAGGACATCAGAGGGTGAGAGAAGGATGAGGTCAGGGCAGTTACTCTCCCTCCTCTTGGGATCCCTCTCCCAGGGGCCGCTAACCTACAGCGACAGCTACCACCTTCTGGTTCTAGGAACAGCTCCCTCCCCTTATCCCTTCAGACTTTGGGGTGGAAACCACTCCCCACTGCTGCTGGTTCCAGGAGATGCCACCATCCTGGGTTGGTTTCCCTTCACTCTGCCCACTCCCTTGGCTAAACTCTCCATTACCCAGTTTGAGCGGACCATCTGTTGCCACTCAGAACCTCAAGGATACATGTGGTGTTGCCTCGGTCCTTCCTTGATCTCTGTAAGAAAACTATACTCGAAAATAGTGGTTATCCACGCAGTAAACTTCGAAGGTTTGATTTGAGGGCAATCTCATACACTGCATAAAAAAGAACATGAAGTCACCTGCCTCTGGGGTCCTTGATCCATGTGCACACTGCCCAGATGGTTAGCAGTGGCCCCTTCTCTCCTCTGCCCACCACCCCACCAGTGTCTTATATGCACCAGCTTGCCTACACTCTTGTATCCTGGGCTCCTGGTGACATTTTTCTCTCCCCTTTTTACCATCTATTCCTAGTGATTTACCAGGGAATTTTCCTATAACAAAGATATTTCCCTCCCAAGAGAAAATCTAGCATTACCCCTTAAATAATATCTTTCAAAGTGTGGAAGAGTGGATATGCAGTACTTAACAGATCAACTCATAGGTGACCTAGACCAGCGCCCAGACAGAACTTCAGGCTCTAAGGAAGGGCACTGAGAGGACCTCCTAACTTGGGTCTCAGACCAAAGCAGAAGCCTAAGCACAGGCTCAGATTTGAAAACCAAGGCATAGGTGAGGCCCAATTCCTGAGAGGGAATTGAAGGTGCAACTGTCAAACCACAGGAGAGGTCAGTGGCCAGCATCAAAGCCTTGTCCTGGCCAGTCGAACATTAGGCAACATGGCACTGAGGCCAGCCCCCACTCAGGTAGTTGAGTCAAGTTTGGTCTGAGAACTTGACCTTCACTCCTCGTGGTAACTAGAGAAATCAACATGGAAAGAGTGAGTGTGGGGCTGACCCATGGCCCCCTTCCATGGAGGCATCAAACTGTTCATGTTTGTGTTATTAAAGAAACTAAATTATGCCATCCAAGACTGAAGGAAGAATGAACAATGACCAAAATATATTTAACATAAATAAGCAGGGAGTGTGGGGGGAAAAAAAGCTTTGGTATTAATAAACAACCATAAATGTCCTCTGATTCCCATTTTAATATTGCTGTCAAATAGAAAAGAAACAACATAAGGCAAGTGCATTCATTCTTTTGAAAACCGTAATTAAAGAAAAACTTCCTGTGGATGTTAATCTCAAGAATGACAAAAATGAATACCTGCATAGCACCTTACTTTTTCCAAAATACCTTCAGGTATATTACCTCATTTCAGATATATTACAGAGGCAAAATCGAGAATTGGCTAGGTTATGTGGCTCACTTAAAACAAAGAGATAAGAAGCCATGTCATGAGGAAAACATCCCAGGCTCTAACACCAAAGTTACAATTTTACCACCGTGGCACATGCCGTCGGCCCCATGTGGAGGTGAAATCCCCCCAAACTGAGAACTCACTGAATCTTGATTTGGCAGTTAGGAAAGAAACAAGGTAGGGCTGCCCCCCACTTCCCACCACCTCATGCCATCCCATCCTTTTTGGCCTTTCTCAGTAGTACCACCCATGGTTATGGGGGGAAGTCATCCCAAATGACAAAGGACTGGAACTGGTAATGTATCACATATGATTAACTTACTGGCTAATGACATTACAATTCACTTATCAAATTTACCACACACACAAAAAAACAGACTTGTATAAATGATCTAATTATTTACCAGCAAATATCAGTCTTCAAAATTAACTAAGCCAAATGAGTTGTTGTAGTCATGCACCTAAGTAATGTCCTAGCCTGCCCAATCTTTCCAAATTTAAATTAAATCAGTGATATACTCTTGGTGTCTACAGGGAATAAATATGTACTCATTAATCTCTAGCTTAATCACAGAAAATTAAATATAATAATGTTACACAGTTTAAAAATCATCTTTTACATTGGTCAAACATCATGGCTGGCAAATAGTCAGATAATGAACGTGGTTAAGTTGGCATAATTTTTATTCCTCTATAATTAATTCAACTCCATATTAATTAACCAGCAAACAAGTAAAAATACTTTGGGTGGGTGAGCAGCAAAGTGGTAAAATAATTGTGGATATTTTGAGACTCTGCTCAAATAAAGAAGAGCTTGGATCCATCAAGACAATACCTCTTTTGATTTATACTCCTTTATCATGCATGACCTTTGCTGACCCAGGCCTGAACTTCAGGGTAGGTAGACAGTTGGTGAGTCACACCTTGTAACCGACAGGGGTGTTGCTATTAAGGAGCTTAGAATTTGCTGAGGAGTGGTTAGACACAACAATCTCCTAGGTTGTACCCAGAGAGAAGAGCAGACTTCTGGGAAGAGAGCCTGAGATCCCTCTTTCTCTTTTGATTCAAAATTACCGAGACTGCCAGACACCGTGGGGTAACAGTCACAAAGGTAGAAATTAGGAAAAAGCTGTGTGAAGTCACTTGGTGTGCTGGTTTGAATTCTGTTCAGGCAAGATTCACTCCCTACCCTTCACACCGTAAGAGTAACATACTTCCCTTTGGTGTTGCTGTGGGCATGGGCATGTGACTTGCTTTGGTCAATGGAATGTTAGCAAGCTGGAAATATGCTTGCCCACTTGGGCTTGCATCTTGCCCTTGTGGGTGAGAAGGCCATGTCCTTGGTGGTTTACTGACTCCAAAAGAATGACAGCCATGTAGAGCAGGCCTGAAACCAACCTGGAGCCTGGAGCCAAGCCCAGAGGAGCCAGCTTACATCAGTCAAACCACAGTTGGTTTGTAGACTTAAGATCAATAAATAAATGCCATGTTGGATGTCACCAACATTTTGTGGGTTGTTAGTTATGCATCAATAATTGTGTGAAAAATTAACAATTTACTATGTGGAGGAAAAAGAGGGCATATGAATATTGAGGGCCTAACAATGAAGGGGAATGGTGGTTCTGGGGTTGAAGAACCCCAGCACCTGAATCTGTCCCCACTGGTGAGTCATCATGGAGATAGGCTTACCACCCCCAGGAACTGGCTGAGTGAGTGAAAGGCAAGGGCTGTGACCCTAAAGAGGTGTAACCCTGGGAGCTCACACCTTTGTGAGGTTCACCCTGACATTATAGATCTAGAAGCCACACAGAGACTAGTCAGGATAGCTGCCAGTAGGGAAAAGGAACAAGCCACATGTCTTCTAAGACTAGGGCAGCAGTACCTTCTAAAGGTGAAACAGAGTTCTGGGCACCAGCAACGAAGTGAGAATAATTAGTACTCATCTTTGGACATGTGCACAATCTAAGAATTCCAGAATATGCCATTGGAGGGAGTTCTAAGAATGGGGTGGTGCATGATGGGCCTCCTATTAATCTGGGAGATTTAGACCTCTTGTTGTTTTGAGATGCTACTTGGGAAGGACACTGTCTAGGCTCTGTGTTGGTGATGTATGGCTTATCAGTAATCCTAATCAAAAAGGATATGATGACCTGGCCTCCAAAGGAACCCAGGTAGACCACAAATACACACCACGATCACTAACTCTGGGCTCTTACTCTTCCCCTCATGGAGTCCCCTTTACCAGAACCCACTATTTGCCTCTTTCTTTCCATTGTGGAAAACCTATTTATGAATTCATATACTCAGTAGATTTACTTCTGAGGCACTGTGTGTGTGTGTGTATATTTTATATATATATATATATATATATAATCATCAGATACTGGGAGATAGGCTTTCCTTTTGAAAATTAACTATACTGTAATTTGGGGCTTTGAGTTTTAGCTAATCATTAGAATTCTTGTCTTGATGAAGTGGTTCTAATCCAAATATTGTCAGTATGGAGAAAAGAGCTTCTTTGCAAATTTTCCCTTTGAATATGACTTCCAATGCCTGAGAGAACACATTTTTTGAGAAATGGAAATACCTTTTTCACAAAGAATCTACTATCTAAAATTTGCTACAATGGTTTAAAAAAAAAAGTTTTTTCATTTCCCTTGGCAAATATCAGTATGGAAATAACTTTTAGTGTCATCAATAATCTATGGACAGTTGAACCCAAAATACTATTGCTTAAACACAAAGAAATGAGCTTTGTGTTGTTGTGGTTGTTGTTGGTTTTTTTTTTTAACACATTCTTTACTTGACTGAAGTCTCTACTGGGGCTCTCCAGAGGACAAGAGCCGATAGAATGTGGATGTATGTATAGAGAGAAGTGTAGTTTAAGGAGTTGAGTCGTGATTATGAGGCTGGCAAGTCTGAAATCTGCAAGGCAGGCCAGTAAGCTGGAGACCTAGGGAAGAGTTGATGTTGTAGCTCTAGATCAAAGGTAGTCTGAATTCAAATTCCTTCTTCCTCAGGGGACCTCAGTCTTTTTCTCCTTAAATTCTTCAACTGTTTGGAAGTTTTCTTAAAGTCTATGGATTTGTCAATCATATCCAAAAAAAAAAAAAAAAAAAACCTTCACAATAACATCCAGACTTGTGTTTGACCAAAAACTTGGTGCCATGGTTTAGCTAAGTTGACACATAAAATTAACCATCATAGAAGCAAAAGATAATTCTTGAAAAATAATTGACAAAAGCTGGGTATAAGATATATTGTAACAAGCAAACTTCCCATATCACACACATACTTTTGTGGCTGACAATTTTTTTTTATCAAAATATCCAGGTTTTTGTTGAAATGATTTGATAATTCTAAAAAATATTACATTCCCTACACTGGAAAATGTATATATTCTCACATATCCAAGTCTGCTTATATTAGCCAATCCATAAATTTCCCGTGTTATGAAAACTTGGCTTACAGAAGAAGTCCCACGGCAGTGCAAAAGGGAGACCTCTACCTTGGTGGCATCAAGAAAAATATTTTTCACAGGATCATTAAACCACTGGGAAGACAACCAAACTGTTTAACATCTTCGATGTTCCTGAGACAGAAACGGGCTCCAACCTGATTTGATCACCTTTTAAATGTGGCAGGAAATGGAATCCCCTTATCGAATGATAACAAAAAAAAATGGTACAATGTTGATTAAGAAGTAGCTATTAGAAACTATGGCAGGCCAAGGACAGCTTTTGATTTAAGCACAACCTAAAAATTCTCCCTCCTTGTAGAAGCGACTCTGCCCGGTTCTGGAGTCTGACCAGATGTGGGTCAGAATCCAAGCCCCACCCTTTGTCTGCTTTCTGACCTGGAGCAATCACCTCATGGTTTCTGAGTCTCACTTTTTCTATAACACTGAGATGATAATGCTTACAGCACAGTGGTCTTGAACGGTTAAATGAGATACTACCTGAAAGTGACTAACACACTCCAGATACATAATAAGGATTCAATAAATGCTAGCTGTCTTTGGGTTCATTGTGTTCTCATAAGATATTAGTTGCTTGGAGATAAAACCAGGCAGGAGAGAAAAGTCATTTTCCTCTCACCGACCACACTGATAGTGCAAAACCAAATAACACTGATGCTATTAATTGGAGATGAGTCACATAGGCCGCATCTGTTAGCGATCAGCAATTTCCTCTCAGGTACTCTGCCTGCAGTTGGGACCTTACCAGCACCATGGAAGCAGGGCCTTGCTGGCGACCACATGGCTTACGTGGCAGTTCTGGTGTAGTGAAGGGAAGAAAAGCATCATTTGCTTTTCTGTCCAATTAGATTTTTACAAACAAAATATTGAAACATAAGGTCCTAAAACCAGAATTAATTGGACCACCAAAGAGTATATTGAAACAACGTAAGCAGAATGAGATTTTTTTTAAATAAGCACATAAGAACAATTTACCTGTCTCACAAACCCTTACACTCAGTCTCTTTAGTTTTTCCATCTGAGCTGATTAAAATGTGCCTTTCTCGCTCACCTGAACACTTATGGTACCCAAGGCTTTAAGGATGACTCTTGGGGCTTCCAGCCAGCTGCCCTCCACCTTTTGGGGTCCCTGTGTGATCCATCAGCTGACAGTGCTCACCAAAGGGGAGCCTTATTCTGCTTATTTTGCTTATCCTTCTGGCTACCTATCCCTCTTCTTCACATAACAAAAGCAGAGAGAGGAGAAAAAGTTGCACAACAACCCTACATTTGGAAATGATTTTTTTTTTCATCCACTTTCCAAAGGAGTCAAGAAACCTTGCTAACCAAGATTCTGCTGATAGTAGTGTTTTTCTGCAGGGACCGAGAACTTGGTGCACAGAGATAGGTTAGCCAGAGTTTACTTCCACAGGATCTAAGGAGCCTCTGGTGTCTGGGAAGCTATAGATGTCCTCAACCTCTGGGACAAGGGACCAAACAGGAAGACACTTCCCCTGTAGGCACTGAGAGTCAATGAGCCTCACCTTGGCCCTGGGACACTGGCCCTGGGTCTGAGGGAGGGACAATGATGCAAGAGCAAAGCCCAGGGTCCTTCAAGGCCTCCTTGGCCATCCACTCAGAGGATTGTGCCAGAAACCTCAGCAGAAAGAAGGGAGGACGAGAGGAAAGGTGGGGAAAGGCCGGAGGGAGAACTAACGAGAGTGCTTTCCCCCACAGGCATTTGGTTTGGTGACCTAGGACTCGAGTGTGCTTCGGGGAAGGACAGGCATTGCCCGCACTCAGCGCAGCGTCTGCTGGAGAAACTCTAAAATCAGCTGCAGACTCAGAAACATCAGGCGAGAGGAGCACCCCCCACCCTGGCAGCCAGGAGGCCCCAGGCAGTGACACCTCACCCACAACTCTGAGGCCAGAAGAGGGGTGCTGGGAGGAGCAGAGAGCTGGGGATGGAGAGGGGCCTCCAGGAAAACTGCCATTGGGACCCACGAGGCCCCGAAGCAAGCACCAAGACCCTCGCCCACCAGAATGGGATTCCAGAGATTTTGCTGTTGGGAGCTAAGCCAGACACCAATGCTGTGCTTCTGTTCATTCCCCTCAGATTCCTGGATGGCTGCCCCGCGCCAGGGGCACTGTGGACAAGGGCAACCGTGAGCAGCAAGGGCCCGCCTGACCCTGGGCGCACGTTAGGAGAGAAAGGGCTGGGCAAAGCAAGGGTTTTAATTTTCAACAGCCCCTCACTGGGGTGTGCCCGGCCTGCTGAAGTCATTGAACTCTGGGGCCCTGGCTCTCCTGTGCCATATCCACACATACAAACAAGCTGGGGTGTTTCTGATAGGATTGTGGCAAGAAAGACCAATGACCAAACCGCTAAAGAGCTGGGACAGTAGATTTTCTGTCTAAGATTGTCCCTGACCTCACGCCTCGTCCCGCTGTCTTGCACCCCTACTTCCTGGCTCAGCAGACAAGGAAGTCAGTCTCTACAACCAAACGGAAAGGGAGCAGTTAGCAAGACATTCCGTCTGGCCACTGTTACTGTGGGGTCTTCCTGCCGCCTGCTCGCCCCCTCCCCGCCTCCACTGAAGCTCAGAGAGTCAATGTCAAGTGCTGGGACATGCACAAGACAAGGCAGCTGGGACAGCTGTCCCTGGCCTCTGGGCAGGCCCCATCCATCTGTTCCCCTGTTTGTCTTGTGAAACAGAAGAGGGGCAGGCATAGAGCAGGTGGTCAGATATGGGGGGTCAGCGATGTGGGCCCGGGAAGACGGGATCCGGGCAGAGAAAGGGAATGGGAGCCGGAGTCTCTGCTCCAGAGGAAAGAGGCCCCCAGCGGGAGCTGGTCCCACCAATGTCACGGTCGACGGAGCTGGCACCCTGGGTTGGCTTATCCTGTCCGTCAAAGACCCTGCTGTTCCTCCAAGCTTCAAAGGGTGAAGGTGAGCGATTCTTATTTTTGAGAGAAGGGTGGTTGAAAAACCCAGCAAGCAAATCAGAGAAGTTAGTACAATATCCCTCCCTTAAATGTGTTTTCTGGAATCTACGCTCACTTTTTTTTTTTTAAAGATTTTTATTTATTTATTTGTGAGAGAGAGAATGAGAGACAGAGAACATGAGAGGGAGGAGGGTCAGAGGGAGAAGCAGACTCCCCGCTGAGCAGGGAGCCCGATGCGGGACTCGATCCCGGGACTCCAGGATCATGACCTGAGCCGAAGGCAGTCGCTTAACTGACTGAGCCACCCAGGCGCCCCTCTACGCTCACTTTTTATACCATCATCTGCCTATGTATAACCGGTCCCTAAAGGCCCTCCCCTACCCAGCCTACACTATCTAGAAATTGTCCGTGGTGCAAAAGGTCTTCTTGTTCAACCACATCCCCATTAAACCCCCCTCAGTGTCAGCGTTGGGAAGCCATCAGACGGTGTTCCTGTCAGGCACATCCTTTTGTTCCAGGTTATAGTCAAACTACTCCCCCTCCCCCAAGCCCCACTCCGCTGCCTGACCCTGGTGCTCAGCCCTTATATTTGCCTTCTCTAGATGTTTATTTTGTCAGCAGGAAGTATCACCTGCCCGTTTGCCTGCTAATGAACTGTATAAGCATAACAGCCAACCCACTCCGGCCCCAAGAGAGGAAAGAAAAAGGAATGTTTGGGGCCCAGGCCACACATCCAGGCTGGGGGTGGGGAGGGGTGGTTGGGCAGGAGGAGGGGCTGTGGTTGCCATGGAAACAGAGAGAAAATAGAAACATTTCCTACCCACCAGTAAAGCACAAAGTGCTGCGGTGGGTGGCGGCCCGGATTATCCCATTGAATGGAGGAAGAAACTGGAGCCCAGAGAGGGTAAATGGCTTTCCAGGTTACACAGCTAGTGAGGACAGTGAGTGGCAGAACGGGGATTTGAACCCTAGTCTCTCGGCTGCCAAAGCCACCAGCTCTGGCAGCTGCCTTGTGGTTTACAAGCTGCCCCTGGAGTGGGAGATGCACTCACAGGTGTCCCAGGCACTAAGCAGAAATGGTTGCTCTCCTACCAACAGGACTGGCTTAAGATCAGGACCCAGGGGCCTGGGGATCAGCATGGCTGGAGGGAGTTTGCAGAAGGTGCTCCTATGATCAGAGTAGAGGGTCGGGGCCCAAGCAGCAGGCAAGAGGCCAACAGGAAGCAGAGGCCACAGGTGAGCTCTTCCTTTCAACCCTACTGTGGAGAAGGACGTATCATTCTGTCTTCCCCACTCAGTGTCCTTCCAACCACCAGAACCTACTGACCCCACAAGGGCATGGCTGGCTGTGAAAGGGAAGCTTATTAGCACTATATCTGAGCCACGTGCCATAAAACATAAAACACACAAAAAACAATTCTGAGGAGCACCTGGGTGGCTTAGTTGTTAAGCGTCTGCCTTTGGTTCAGGTCATGATCCCAGGGTCCTGGGATCGAGCCCCGTGTCAGGCTCCCTGCTCAGCAGGAGGTCTGCTTCTCCCTCTGCCCCTCCCCCTGCTTGTGTTCCCTCTCTCGCTGTCTCTCTCTCTCTGTCAAATAAATAAATAACATTTTTTAAAAAGTTCTGAAAATTCATTAGTTCCTCTTATTAAGAATGTATGTATGTCTCGACAGTAAGCTCAGCTCCAGTTTGTGGACCACAGAGCATCGTCAACAACTTAACATTTTAGAAATTAGGAGCACAGAGTTGGAATGGGGTGGACAGGGGAGTAGGGTTCAGAGTAAGCAAGGAGGACACTAAGGCCTGAGGGGGCTTGATGGCCTAGGCAGAGACACTCCAGATAGGAAAGTCACAGGGGAAAGGAAAACAAGACGCTGAAGGAATAGCCTTGTGTAAAGGTTCACGGAGGGGCGGAGGGAGAGAGAGTAAGAGAGAGAGAGCTCTCCTGTCACACTACACGGGAAGAAATGTGCCTCTTTAGCAATGGAAGGACGGGGGTTCTTGGGCCCACGGATGTGATTCCTCAGGCGAGGCTATCTAGTGGACAGTTAGAGGTTAATTAACATTGAGAATACATTCCAGAACTGAAAGAACTCAAAGGCTCTATTGTTTCTGGTATGTTCCGGGCCATGTGCCACCCAGTCGGAGCACAGGCCTGTGAGGAAGCCAGGAGTCCTGGGCCTGTGGGTGTGGCTCAGTCAGGCCCATTCCCGGTCAGCCCGTGTGTGTCCCTGTGTGGGGGGAAGTCTTCTGAGGGCCACCAGCATCGTGGCCTTACCCATTCCCTACTCTGTTCCCAGGTCAGTGCCTGTTCGCTAGTCCCAGGGACCGTGAGGCATTTCCTCTACAAACCTCTGGAACCGGCGGTCAGTGCCTTCCTGCATGAGCACGGGAGTGGACTGGTCTACTGTGCCTGCATCAGAATTAATTCACTAAGTAGAAATCAGTCATAAAGGGCAAAGCGGAGGAAGCCCTTAGACAGCACTTCATAAAAGCCAGCTGTGAAAGACAAGGCTGTGGATCTCCCTGGATCCATCCCAGTGCTGAGTTCTTGGGTTTGAAGTTTGAGAGGAAGGAAGGTTTAGTTATACTTGTTTTTAAAATGGGACTTTTGCCCATTTTTGGTGGGCCTCCCTTTAAGAAAGTGGCACATAAAAATCTAAGGTTATGGGGCACCTGGGAGGCTCAGTCAATTAAACATCTGCCTTCGGCTCAAGTCATGATCCCAGGGTCCTGGGATGGAGACCCTCAGTGGAGAGTCTGTTTCTCTCTCTCCCTCTGTCTATCCACCCCCTTGGCTCGTGCTCTCTCTGTCTCTCAAATAAATGAACGGAATTTTTAAAGAAAAAAATCTAAGCTTAGCAAAATGGACATATTAGACATGACTTACTCACCTTATGAAAAGATCTTTTATTTTACACCAGCACTCATGGCAGGATATCTTTAACTCCAAACACCTTTGGAGAAAGTCCTTCTGCATCCCTGCTGTTCAGCCAGCTTTGGAATGCAAAGTGGTGCATCCTGCTGTCCAAATGCAGAAGAGCAGAACTAGATATCAGCTGAGGTCACCCTGTCCATGGAGATTTACACAAAATTGGCTTCAGCCCCCTAGGCCATGTCCAGTGGGCAGCCCTACGCCCACGTCAGTTTCTGCATATTTCCAAGGCTCGTTGTCTTAAAGGCTCCTCCTGGCTTGTATGGAACCCTTAGCTCCACATGTAACACTTCCACTTCCCAAATGTGGAAGTGTTACGGTTAAGGTAAATGTTCCTGCTATGAAAAAAAAAAAAATCTGTAGCTTAGGATTTCTTTTTCTCTCAAGTAATAGTCTAACGTGGTTGTTTCTGGCTGGCGGGTGGCTTTCCTCCATGTGATGCTCAAGGACTCCTCCCTTCTTCCAAGTTCAGGGAAACTTCTACTCCAGTTGGCAGATGGGGGAAGTAGAATAGAGAAGGTACACCTGCTTCTTAGCCATCTTCAGGGAACGGACACACATCCTTTTTGCTTCCATTCCCTTGGTAAAAATCAGCCAACCATATGGTCCCGCCTCGATGCCAGAGGAGTTTGAGAAATGTACTCTTGTTTGGGCCACTGCTTACCAGGAACAGCTCTGTGCTATGGTGAGAGACAGCAGTTTTTATTGGATGGTTCACCATCCTGGCCACAAGAATATCACCGCTTTTCATCACTTTCCCGTCTCACTCTTGGACCTGGGGTGGCAGAGCTTTTAGAGAAGGTTGGTGGATGGTAAAGGGGTTTTGCCACCACCTAAAGTCATGGTTTGTTAATGGTTTTTGAATCTGTCCCATTAAAAATGGCAAAAAGCTTCTAATTACATTTTAGATATACCTCTTCTCAACAACCCCTTGTCTGTCAGGCCAGCAAGAATTTCTTGCTGGGCAACTTTCAGGGCAGGTTTGTTTAATCTCTTCAGCCCCCAAATTCTCATTAACTTCTTGTGTCCAGCTGTCAGGGGTCAGGCCTGTGCATGCTCAGCTCAGCACTGAGCCAGGAGTTCATACATAACCATACAGGATCGCTGCTTGGACCTCCACGGAACTTTGGAGCTCCCAGGTACCCCCTTTCCTGATCAACTGGCTAGAAATCCAGGGCTTTAATTACCCCATTCTGTTGTGTTCTTCCTGTGATGGCATCTGCTACCAGTTCTGTGGTACTTGCAGTTCTGTTCTCTTTTCCCCAATCTGCTCGCTATTATTTTACTTCACTGTGTCCTCCAGGAACTACTCCACGCATTTTCTCCAGGGATTTTAGCCGAAATCAGTAGGAGACACAGAGTGAGGTGTGCTTAGTCCATCTTTACAAGAACCAGAACCCACTGAAGGTTTGTCAGCAGTCAAGTGGCACGCAGCTTTCTATTCCAGAAAGCTTAGCTGGAGCAAAGATAGATTGAAAGCAGCGATGCTAGTAGCTGGCAATGCAGGGGGTGGTGGGGGAGAGCTGGCCTCGCAAGCTAAGAAGCAGATGCCAAAGACCAGGTGTGAGGCCATGGCAGGTGAGGCAGAAAGGAGAGAGGAAAATTCCAGAGCTACTGAGAGGTGGGTTCTACAGAATCTCATGGCCATTTAGATGCAGAGACTGAGGCATATGGTGGTATCCAGAAATGACTCCCCAGGAAGAGAACAGAAAGAGGAACAATTTGCTCTCTGAATGTCAGTCTTTGATCAAATTTATGGGCAGATGCTTCTCTCACAGACCAGAACAGACAGACTCGAAATCTCTCGCCATGTTCCTTCTCAACCTTCCGGGATCATTGGCCTCTGTGTTATCAGCCGTGCTAAGATATTCTCCATTCTGACAAAATGTATTTGAGCCAGCTTGAAGATTTGGAAAGTTTACTATTGACCTATTTGCCATTTTTAATAGAACAAACTCAAGACAGATTTTATTTGTATAACAAGCCACCACCTTAAGTTGTAAAGTAGTCATAGTTAGAGCTTTTATTCTGTGTATGTTGCATCATGGTACTGACTCTTTAGGATTCGTGTTTAAGCATTTTGCATTTGATTCTGTGCTTTGTTTGCAAATACTGTTGGGTGACATTTCAAATATATAAAATATTTTAAAAGAAACTAAGAAAACCTGAGTTTGCCTGGATTATTTGTGAAAGAAGCTAATAACTGGGATGCTAATGTAACCGCATTTAGTGTAATGTTTTCCTGGTTTATTTTTGCAGAGGTAGCTGTATCTTTACGCTTCCCATATACACCACACACAGACACACCACGGAGGTAGATGCGGGTTTCCCATGCTTCCACCTCACCTGCTAATAAATAATTCAGTCTTTTAGCTCCCTAAAAATTCTGCATCTTATCCCCATTATTTTTCACAGCGAAGAGGTGATTAATCACTCAAACTGTGGAAAATTTGCCTCTTAAACTAAAATGACTATACTTTCCCCTGCTGAGTATGCTTACAAAAAGCTAGGCCCAGAACCCCTTTGGCTTGGTCACAGCACCGAGATACTGGAGACTTCATGTCACTAGTGCAATCTTCCTCTCATTGCAAGCCATGTGCTTAACTTTGGGCAGAAAAAAAAAAAAAAACTCTAAAACTGGAAAGAAATTACCAAGATAAACAGTACAAAGGACTGAGAATGAAAGCCCTTACATTTGAGACAAAATTGGATTATTTCTTGGAAAGGCTTTCAAGACAGAAATCTGTGGGCAGAAGGAGAAAGAAGTTCCTTTTGTGTAGCTTGCTGCGAGTAGGCAGAAGAAATAAAAGAAGGAAAAGCTTTGGCAATCTGTTGCTAGCAAAGCCCTTAACTTGGGCTGAATCTTCTAGGGTTTGGAGCATCAGAAAGCATTCTCGTACTATAGAAAGCATCACTGTAAGACACTGCCCACCTTCCCTGTTGCCTGGGTGGGCAACTGTTTCTCCTTTCCTGAACCTGGGAGAATGCTGAGTCAGGAGGCTTTGTTTGATCAGTTAGAAAGGAAGGGTGAGTGGGGGTTTGATGTACTTTTTTTGCTCATGCTCAGGTACAAGGAAGTCAGACCAACTGCCACCGTGTTGCTTGGCAAGAGATATCCTTTCATCAGCACAGAAGAACAAGGCTTTGGGTAAAAAAAAATCTACATTGCTCACACTCTGGGCAATGCTTTTAATCATGTACATTTCTGCTGTGTCCCTCCAATTAAAATTTTTTCTGCAAACTCACTTTCTGGCATCCACATTTTATTTTTGTGGCTCACCCACTAATAGAGGCCTGCCGCTGTCTGTGGGATCTGGTGATCCTGAACTGGGTTTGTTCTTTGGTCAAAGTTTTGCAAAAGGTATGGTCAGCACAGCCCTGGCTGGAGATTATGGAAATGAGGACTGAGCTGGGGAGTCAGCTGGATTTAAGTGCTTTGGGAAGCACATGCAAGGATTTGTTAATACACTACAGTTGGTCAATTGCAAACATTTTCAAATACTCCTGGGTGCTGGTGTAAGAGCTAAATATAGGAATAAACTCCGCATGTGAGAGAATTCAAAATAGCATCAAACAACAGACTCAGAAATATTTGGAGTAGGCCCTGTCTGCAAATCTCACCAAAAGACAAGTAAAAAAATCCCCAGGGGACCTTGGATTCATTTCACCTTTCATTCATTTCATTCACCTTTCATTTCACATTCATTCATTCATTCAGACACCTCGGTCGGTTGGTTGCTACAATGAATGTGTTCCTTGAGATGTTTTAGATGGGCCCATTCATCCACGAGCGCTCAATAGCTAGTTCATCTCTGGATTTCTCATTTAAAACAGTGCTAAAACAATTTTCTAGGAAAAGACATTAAGTAGCTATGGGGAAGGTTGGTGATGAGTTTTGTGAGAAAGAAATCAGATTTCTCATGTCAAATAAATAACTGAGGACAAGCTGAGGTGGAAAGAGGACTAAAGTCAAAAAGATGGACCTCAGAGACAGAAGTGTGTACCGTAGCCTGAGGGAGAGCCACAAAGGCAGGTCAGCCCCTGATTAAGACAAGATTGCTAGAGCAGTAAGAGTAATGATGAATTTGCTAAGATTTAGTGAACACTTGTTGTATTTCATTTGTCCAAGGCCCCATAGCTGAGAAGTGGCAGAGCCTCAATGCAGACCCGAAGTCTGTGATCGAAAGCCCTGGCTTTTCACCATTACCCCACCAGCCAGGCCAGTGGGGATCCTGGGTTTCCCTGGCTACGGTGAAAACTAGCCAAGGAGGGCACAGTTTTGTGTTTCAAATTTTGGTACCAAGTGGGTCATTGCTCGGGCCATGTTGTATGCGCAGGTGTGTGTCGCACAACTCCAAGGAATGCTCTTCACACCGCAGTTCAGGTGACTGCCGTGGCAGACTGACAGCCAGCCATGTACTCAGGCCCCTGATGGTGCGGCAACGTCAGAACTGGACTGCCAAGGACGTCTCTACCCTCCAGCTCTCCCCCTTGCAATGATTTCTGCCCACCATCTTGCCCCGTGAGCTCTACTCACAGCTGGTGAATAAATCAAGCATGCACACAGCGTTCTGGGAAGCGACAGGAACAGGTAAGAAGGCTTTCTTTAAAAGAAAACCGTCTACTGCAGAGAAGCCAAAGAGGGTTGCCATTGACTTAGATGAGATTCCTGAAGACCCTGGGGATCTCAGAAGGAGGGTGGGGGGTGGGGGTCAACCTTCAAGATTCCAGGAACTTACTGTGGTTTCTCATTTTAAATAAATACTCACTTTGGTACCTAATTTTGTATCAATTCTTCAAGTAGGCCCCCCAAATTGCACAAACGCCAGGCCCATAAAGCCTGTATCTGACCCCGATTGTGTGTCTCTCCTGTTACCCACAGTTAATTGGACTAGGGAGAAGCCCCTGAGCCAGGCTCGGCAGTCAGACCTTCACTTCCAGAAAGCTGTCCTTGGAGCCAAGGCCACCATGAATCTCTGTTGGGCACGGACTTGGGAGGCACACGGGGCAGAGGGTTGGCATCTCCCACCATGCTCAGGGAGAAGTCAGGCTGCTGAGAAAAGGGATTTAGAAACAGATGAGCAGAGAGGCAAATACAAGAGACCATGGGGAAAAGAGAGAGAGAAAAAATGAAAATGAGAAACCTCAGTTTCTAAAGATTTTAAGATCCTGGTTCCAGCCCCTTCTGAAGCCCTTTTACACTTCCTGTCCTGACCCTTCCTGCCTTAACCCTCACCTTGTCCAAGTGGGTTTCTCTTCTGTGCAACCAAATGATCTCTGATAACCCCTATGTCCAGGTGACTGTGTGACCAACTGCCTCTGTTTTCTCATCTGTATGATGCTGGAGCCAGCAACCAATATTTCAGAGTTCCTCTTCTAGCCCCCTGGCCATATGAAAGGATTCTGTAAAACAAAGCAGGATTAAGTCACAGGGACCCCACTCCATTCCAATTCACCAGCCCCCGGCCATAACCAAGCCACGGCAGCCAACGCGAACAGCTCCGATGGTTGTTGTTAGAGCAGAGGCTACTGTCGTTCCAGAAACCAGGGTTGCAGGTTCCCATGGTATAAAGTCAGTACTCCAGCACTCGGTTCTGCCAAGAAGGAGGCAGGGAGCTGGCCCAGGCAGAGCGCGCCCGCACCCACACGGCCCCTATCCACCTGCCCTGTCACTGCGGCTCAGAGGGTATTTATAGCTCCCGTGTGCCTGGTGGAAAACGATGTGGAGGCTTTTTTGTACCCACCCCTCTTCCAGCCTCCTTCGAGTAGGTGCAATGTTAGTGACTATGTGCAATTTCAACCGGGATCCTCAGACGATCTGTGCCTGCTTCTAATGCATGTGGCATTTCACAAGTACCGCGGTCAGCCACAAAGGAATGCTGGATGGGTGGCCGGGTAGTGTCTCTTTATAGCCACTGAACTACAAGGAAAAACAGAAGAAAATGCAGCTGTAAGGAATTAGATTAGACAAAAGAAGAAAAGGGTGAAAAAAAACAACTTCCCTAGGGTGGTGGTAAGACAGTGGTGTATATTAAAAGGGACAATGTGTTAACAAAATCTCAAGATATTTTTAGAAAGAGCAGACAGGGGCGCCTGGGTGGCTCAGTTGGTTAAGCGACTGCCTTCGGCTCAGGTCATGATCCTGGAGTCCCTGGATCGAGTCCCGCATCGGGCTCCCTGCTCGGCAGGGAGTCTGCTTCTCCCTCTGACCCTCCCCCTCTCATGCTCTCTGTCTCTCTCATTCTCTCTGTCTCAAATAAATAAATAAAAATCTTTGAAAAAAAAAAGAAAGAGCAGACAGTTTTGTCCTGGGGATGGTTGTCTGGTTATAAATGCAGTCCCGCTTAAAGGCTTTGGAATAGATTCGACGAAATCTGTGTCCCTACCAAGCCTAGACGGACCACCGAATCCATCGGAGGGTCTCCCTGCCCCCCTATCGCACCAAATTCCTAGCAATTCCATCACGTTATTATCCACTCTCTTATAATTGCCTGAAGAGGCCTGGTTTTTTTAGCCAACTATAACTTTATTCTTTCCCATCCAGTCCTCGATACCAAACCACTTCACCACCAATCCCTACCCTCCCTGCGGAGGTGAAGCCTACCAGCAAGAGTCTAGATACTATGAGCAAATGGGTGAATCTCTTCCAGAGGCTGAACTGACTGCCATCTGAATCACTCAGGATATGTGACCCCGTGTTCCTCATTCGAGGTGTCTATATGTATTACCGACCCTCCCTAACTATGTTCAAGTGTTTCTAAAAGGTGGACAGCACACAAGACTTCTAGAGAAGCCGTCCCTCCTACAGGAACAGGCAACTCTGATTAGTGGATCCAGCTGGTAAATCAGCCTCAAGCCTCTGCATCCTGAGGACACTGGGCCTATCTGCTTACTGCCCGTGTTGGTTGTGGCTTCGCTCACAAAGCAGCAGCTCATTTCATTGGTCTGTGGTGGATGCCTGCATTTCAAAGAGCTTTTGGTGGAAGGAGATGACATGGGGCAAAGTTATTTTGAGTCCCACCAGTTAACAGTAAGACATTCAGCATGCCCAGAAAATACTGCATTGTTTATTCAATATTTGTTCATCAAGTATTTATAGCTTCAAGATGCCTCTTTTTGTACGCTCTTCTTCCCCACCTTCTCTACATTCCCAAGGTCATTTCCCTCATCCAGGACAGAGGAACCAAATGACACGTTTCTTAGTGCCGGGCACTATGTGCTTTACGTACATTATCTTGTATGAGTCTTCCCTAGATTCCTGAAGCAACCCTCTAGATGGTCTCCCAGCCTCAGTACTACCTTGTTCACCCATACCCCACATGGTTGTCAGAGTAGCCTTCTAATGCATACTCCCCACTTGAAAATCTTGATAGCTCCTCATTGCCTTCTGGAAGAACTGAGGTGATTCAGCCCTACAGAGCATGCTCTGGCCTCCTCAGCATCTTCTTCAACCACCTCCTACAGAAATCCCGTAGACACGCTTGGCCACACTCTGAACTTAGGATGTATTTCCATCCTGAGCCTCTTGGAAATACACTTATTTAAACTGTCTCCCCATCCTTCCCACTTGGCAAACTCCTCTTTGTTTGCCAAGACTCTGCTTAAATATCATCTCCTCTCTTCCTTTCCCTAAACTTCCCAGGTAGAATTAATTGGGCCTTTGTTTCTTCTTATGACACTTCATATAAATTTCACCTGTAGCACAACTCACATTGTATTAAAGATTCACTGTGAGGGTGCCTGGGTGGCTCAGTCTGTCAAGCACCTGCCTTCGGCTCAGGCCATGATCCTGGGATCCTGGGATTGAGCACCACATTAGGCTCCCTGCTCAGCAGGGAGTCTGCTTCTCCGTCTCCCACTCCCCCTGCTCGTGCTCTCTCTTTCCCTCTCTCAAATGAATGAATACAAAATCTTTAAAAAGAAAAAGATTCACTGTGTATCACTCAGCATAGGTGAAATACTATGACAAACAACTCAAGAATTTCCATGACTTGCCACAACAAAAATCTATTTCTTGTGCATGCAACAGTCCAATGAGAATGTTCCTCTTGGAGGCTTCCTGCCGAGTAGTGACTTAGGGATCCAGGCTGAACTCCTAAGACCTTGGAGTTCTTCACTCACAACCACATAGACAGTAAAATAAAAGGGAGGAATGGAGGATAGAGTGGGAGAGTTTTAGGGACCCAGCCTAGCCCAATCTCCATCACCCCTCCAAGACAACAGGACTGCAATCAACCATAGCCCCTAGCTGAACTTCTCATAGGACTCTCCGTCTACCGTCCCACTGATTTGGGACCTAAAAATATCTTTAAGAGGAAAAGACTAGGTATCCACTGTCTGGTCCATAGTAACACTACAGCCTTTGCATTTTTTAGTGGAACCATTCCTCCGAGGGAGGCCATTGTAAGGTTTTGGGTACTGCCAAGAATTTTTATATTTGGACCAGCTAATACGAGACAACTGGCACGTGTCCACAGCTTCCATTTTTGTCTCTTAATATGCAGTTACTCACCACTATGGCAATCTGGGAAATTAAGGAAATAGAGAAATTAAAAGGTAAATATAGGCTTATCATATTTACCATTAAACATACAGAATGAATCACATTGCCAGCACTTCTAAAATTCAAAGGGATTTTTTTTGACACCTCCTTCAGTTCTGTGTCATACTTGTTGAAAGATAATCCTCTCTAGTGCACCCAATGATTGTTAAAAAATAAATAAATAAAAATACATTGTTGAACACTACATCAAAAACTAATGATATTCCGTATGTTGGCTAACTGAACATAATTAAAAATTTTTTTAAAATAAATAAATAAAAACAAATAAATAAATAAAAGACAAGCATTCTCTCCTCTTCCATGTAAGCCTCCCCAGGATTATTCAAAGAATACAGTTCTTCAGAGTAAATAAGTTCCCAGCTTAAACATAAGACATTTGACATGGTCTCCTAGACCAAGCTCAAAGGGAAGATACGTTGGAACTTTCTATTTTTTTTAACCAAATTTGAAAAGTGGACAAATCCCTCTCTAATACAAAACAAAACAAAAACAAACCAAAAAATGAGCTGGGGGCATAGGAGTGAATATATTTTAATTGGCATTTAGAGGTCAGTGAATCAAAAGAATACCTCGAGCTTTGATTTCCAAAGCTCTTCCGTCTCTCATTAGCTCTGGTGATGGCCCATGGCACTGATGAAGGAAACCAAGGCAGGGAAGTGTTGAGTGGTTGGCAGTGGTCACACACCACCTCCCAGCCCAGGGCACCGTCCAGGAACTGAGGCACAAATCAAGACCACTCTTGTGCGCCACTCTCACACAGTTCCATCACCTCTTGCTCATTCCTCACCTCACTCCCTGTTGAGTTCCCCTCCCAACTCCCCACTGATGCACCTTTAGTCAAGCCTGTTCAGTGATCTTTATGTCATTAAATCCAATGGATCTTTTCAGTCCTCACCTTGTGTCATATCTAAGCAGGGTTAGACTCAGAAGCCCACTGCTTTTCTTCGGAAACATTAGCCACCCTCATGGTTCCTCCTTCCTTCTCTGCCTCCTTCACCTGCTCACCTTCTCTATCTGGGCCATCAAAGATCCTATTACTAAAGATGCCATCCTAGATCCTCCTCTTTTTTCTTTCTGTACTTTCTATCTTGTCCATGCTCATGGCTTCAGTAACCACTTGTTCATAAATAAACTCCAAATTGCATATTTCCAGCTAATATTTTCCTTTGAGTTCCAGGCCTGTATCATATGTCCACCTCTATTTACAGATTAACTTTTAATTTTAAACGCCTCAAATTTACTTTGAGACTGAAAACCAAATCTTCTTCCCTACATTGGACTTAGTCCTCTTCCAATGTCTACGCCAGCAAATGATGCTGCCGTCACTTCAGCTGTGCAATTCAAGAGACCTAGAGTCATTCTTGATGCTTCTCTTTCCCTCACTCTTCACATTTCATCCATTACCAAATCTAGTTCCTCTTCCCTCCTAAACATCTCTCAAACACATCTGCTTCCCTTCTTCTAGAGCCACACATCCCACCATCATGTCCCGACTGGGCCACTTCAACAAGTGTTTAAGTGCTCTCCTTGCAATGGGTTAGCCTGGTGATGGGTATTGAGGAGGGCACATTCTGCATGGAGCACTGGGTGTTACGCACAAACAATGAATCATGGAACACTACATCAAAAACTAATGATGTAATGTATGGTGATTAACATAACAATAAAAAAGTAAAAAAAAAAAGTGCTGTCCTTGTACCCACACTTACCATCTCCCAGCCTATCCTCCAAAATGAAGTCAGAGAGATATTTTCAAAATGTTAACCTGCTGATGGACGGCTCACATCATGTCTTCCCCTTGCCCCATCTGAGTCCTTCAATGGTTTCTAAATGCTCTTAGGAAAAAGATCAAATCCTTATCATCAGTAAAAAAATCTTTGTGCACTCTATCTCCTACCCATCCCACAGCCTCATTTCACACCATGGTCTCCCCTGCTCTCTGAATTCCAACTATACTGGTCTTTCAACTCCTTGACCTTCCCCAGCTCCCTTCTACCACAGAATAGACTTTGACTCCACAAATTCAAGGGGCTCTCTTCTGCTAAATCCCCTCACAGCACCAAATACTTCTCCCTCATAGAACCTACCAAAGCAGGAATTTTGCATTTTATTATGTGTTCATCTGGCTGATGTCTGTGACTCCCATCAAACTATAAGTTTAATGACGATGAAACCATGTTTATTTTTGCTCATCATTGTATCTTGCGGCACCAATCACTATGCCTGGCACACACTAACACTCAATAAAAATTTGTCCAATGAATAATAAAATCAAATGTATCAATTAAGTAATTAATCAATATTAGATTTTCTTGGGTTCCCTCTGGTTTTGATGTTATATTTATGTATTAATCATATTGTATGGCTTGTTATATGATGGGCAGTTTTTCCTTCCATTTGCACTAAACTCACGCTGCCCAAGATTCAAAGTATTTCCTTTCATGAAAAAAATTTCAGGACAATTAGGTGAACAAGTCTATGTTCATATTTTTTTTCTTTAAGATGACTGAGGATTCATCCTGGTGTCTAAAAATAATGACAGCACATTTGCAGGAAGGAAGGTGCCAGAGAAGGTGGCTATGAAGCAGGAATATACCCTAGTGAGGGTTCTGGGTTTGGACCAGCAGGACAGCACACTAGTGCTGGCTCTGCTTTAATCCAGCAGCTTTGCCAGGAGGAAATCCTCTCCTTCCCTGGACCGCGGGTTGTTCATCTTGGAAGTGACAGGGTGGTTCTAAATGGAGAACCTTCTGCCTTAGGCATGTGATATGATTCATGAGAATGACTATCCGTCCCACTGCCTGCCATCTCCCTGTAAAACCAGAATTCTCCCTGTGGGGAGAAGGTCTTTCAGAACCCGAGATCTTTCCTTCCGAATGGCTAAAGTTTTTCCGGTAGCTCTTGACCTGTCATGTATAACAGGAATGTACTGAGAAAAAGTACACTCGGTCATTATAGGGTACATCTTTATCATCCTGCCTGACATCCATCTTTCCATGATCAAGAAGGAGAAGATTGTGTCTAATCCACTAATATTCCATTTCTAGAAACAATTTAAGTCAGAAGAGCAGTTACCATACTCTGGCTCTTCATCATAGAAGGAAATACTCAGGATCAGGAGTCAGGACTCATGTCCCAGGCCCTCCACTGACTGGCTCTGAGCTTTGGGCATGATTGCTCAACTTCCCTGTATTTCAGGATTTAATTTTAAAAATATATATTTAACTGACTTACTTCATTGGATTGTCATGAAAACCTTATGAGACAGCACCTTTGAAAAAAACCTGAAAACTTTTAAGTGCAATAAAGATGGGTTTTCAGGTGACCAAAAGATGCCCCAAAAGAATAAAGGCATGTGGAGTCACCATGACATTAATATCATAGAAATTACACTTCCAGCAGCCATTTAGCACTAACTCCCAGTAGACCAAGATGTTAGCTGCTCAATGTCTCCCGTTTCCTCCACAGTCCAACTCCATAACTTTCCAAAAGTTCTAGACCCCTCCAAGTGCTCATTTGAGAATTTCAGGATTATTTAGTGAAGTCACAGTTTACCTTGCAGGGTGATAAAGGATTTAAACTCACATGTTTAGGAAAATGATAGCACCATCAACAGGTAATTCTCAATAACACATGGATAAAAGTTTGTTAGAGATAATCTCACTCAGAATATTAAGTAGACTGAAAAAAGAGTATTACCCAAGAAAATCTACTCACTGTTTTAGCTAAGTGGTAACTTTTTCAGCACTATCAGAGACTAATTCCCCCAAAGGAAAACAGAATGGAAACTCTTGCTTATATGGTCATTTGATCTTCCACAAGGGTGTTAAGACCATTCTATAGGGAAAGGAGAGTCTTTTCCACAAATCATGCTAGGAAAACTGGATATCCAAATGTAAAAGAATGAATTTGGGCCCTTAGCTTATACCATATACAAAAATTACCTCAAAATGGAACAAAGAACCAAAACTATAAAACTCTTAGAAGAAAGCATAGGGTAAAACCTCATGATGTTGCATTTGGCAATGGTTTCTTGGGTATGATACCAAAAGCACAGGCAGCAAAAGAAAAAATAAATTGGATTGGATCAAAATGAAAATCTTTTGTATATCAAAGAACACTACAAAGAGAGTGAAAAGGTAACATACAGAATGGGAGAAAATATTTGTCAATCATATATCTGACAAGGGATTAATATCCAGAAATATATATAGAACTCCTGAAGCCCAAAGACAATAACAAAACAAACAAACACCACAAACAACCCAATTCAAAAATGAGCAAGGGACTTAATAGACATTTCTCCAAAGAAGATACACAAATGGCCAATAACCATACAAAAAGATGCTCAACATCACAAATCATCAGGAAAAAGCAAATCAAAACTTCAGTGAGATAGCACTTCTTACCCATTAGGATGACCATTATTTGTTAAGATAACAACAAGAAAGGAAAATTACAAGTGTTCGTGAAGATGTGGAGAAGCTGGGACATTCACACATTGCTGGTGGGATGGTAAAATGGTGCAGCCACTGTGTAAAACACTTTGGCAGTTCCTCAAAAAATTAGAACATTGAATTACTGTATGAACCAGCAATTTCACTCATAGGTATAGACCCAAAAAACTGAAAGGAGGGACTCAGATACCCATGTGCATGGCAGCATTGTCCACAACAGCCAAAAGATTGAAACAACCCAAATGTCTATCAACAGATGAACAGATAAACAACATGTGGTGTATACATACAGTGGAATATTATTCAGCCTTAAAAAGGAATGAAATTGAGACACATGCTACCACATGGATGAGCCTCGAAGCCCTTAATAAGCTAAATTAAATGTCAGATACGAAAAGACAAATATTATATAAACCCTTTTATATGAGGTACCTAGAATGGGCAACTGCGGAGACAGAAAATAGACTAGAGATTTCCAGGAGCTGGCAGGAAGGGGGAATGAGACGTTAAATAAGTAGAGTTTCTGTTTGGGATGATGAACGGTTTTAGAGATGGATACGGGTGATGGCCACACAACATGTGAATGTACTTGATGCTACTGAATCGTATACTTAAAAATGTTTCAAATGGCAAATTTTATGTTATATGTATTTTACCACAACTAAAACAATAGAATGGAGGTCCTGACATCATGGAAAATTGTTCTTCCTTTGTTATAGATAGGAGGTGTGTTCTATTTATTTAAGGAGCTTAAAACCCAGGAAGAGAAGGCAAAATTAATGGAAGGGAGCCAGAGCCTGAATTGCCCAGTGTCTCCTGCAGCCCACACTCAATGCTCATCAATATAAGATTCTCAGCAATCAGTCAACTTTCTTCTTTCCCTCTTTCAAATACTTTTCATGACTGCAATAAGGATGTCAATCCTCAGCACCCTCCTATCTCTGAGTAAATGAGGTGTCACACCTCAGCCTGCAGTCATTGTTCAGGTCTGCCCAGGAAAGACCATGGCAGGAAGCCTTTGGATAAGGCTGGAATGCCCCAGCCTGCTCAGACCAAGTACAGTCTTCACGAGTTGGGGAGGGGAGACAGCTGGGGACCAGGAGCAAGAATGAGAACACCCAGACTCTATTAGTGGTCATTTCCCTCTGTCTTCCCACAGGAGACACCTTCAAAATACACAGGCTCCAATGTGACAGACATGAAATCCCTAGAGAAGATAGGGGAGGTTAAAAGTGAAGGGTCTGGGGTCCGAGTACTGGGTATATAGCTCCTCACTGGGCCACTGGCAAGTTGACTCACCTCACTGTGCATTTCTTTCTTTTCTTTTCTTTTTTTTTAAGATTTTTTATTTATTTGACAGAGAGAGCACAAGCAGGGGGAAAAACAGAGGGAGAGGGAGAGGGAGAAGCAGGCTCCACATTGAGCAAGGAGCCCAATGCGATGCAGGACTCGAACCCAGGATCCCAGGATCGTGACCTGAGCTGAAGGCAGATGCCCAACCGACTGAGCCACCCAGGCGCCCCTGTGCATTTCTTTCTTTATGGAAATAGGTAATCCTATGATAGAACCTAACCTACTAGGTTCTTGTGAAGATTTTGAAGTATTAATCAATGCCAGCTATTACTATCAATCAATGTCAGTGATTATAATCAGAGAACACGGTAAACATCCCAAGCTATAACGAAGAGTCACAGTATCGAGCAAACAGGAGAAAGGATTGCTGTGGGGATATCCTGTGTATGTGTGAGCATATATTGTGACTGTGTCTGTGATTTGTTTATGACTTTCAAGCACGGTTAGGTTAAGAGTAGCCCGAGATCTTCTACCGAGCTGCTTCCTAACTTCCACCTGAATGCTCCTTCAGAAACACAGCTATTTGGCAGGCAGAAAGGCTCAATGATTTTAAAATCAGAGCTGGTGGAGTGTTTTTCTCCTTATCAGCTTCCCCAAGTGATGAAATCACAGCTGCACCCAAGCTAGCTGGGCTCAAGTTATAGAAGCTGGAACCAGCTCTTCTGAGCTCTTCTCTGCCCCCACCCCTGTGCTACAGCAGGTACCCCATGCCCCATGCCACCCCATTCAAGCTATGCTAGACTCTTCTCTCATAATTCTATGTCTCATGCCTGACGGCAAGAGAGCTTATGCTCTTGTCTTTGGGTTTATGCCCCTTTTTAGGAAGTGCCTTCTGTGCAGGGGTGCCACCTCCCTCTGCTCAGGAGGGCATGTACCTCTGTCTGCTTCCTTGATCAAGGCAATGGAAACCTCATCCAATAGCTACAATTTCATGCTAAGCAAAGAGGTCAGAGGTCCCCTAGTAATACTGGGAAATCTATGGTTCCTAAAGGGCTAGGAAGTCTATAATCAAAGGAAAATGTGATGTAGGAACCATTAATATTCACTAGAATCATATGGAAAATCAATCAGGAAGAAACCAGTGAGAGAGAACAGGTATAAAGAAGGCACTGGCTTATGATAATGTAGCAACCCACAAAGTTACACTATCTCATAGGTTCTACCATTTATCACCATCCATCTCAAAAGAAAGAAGAAATCTAAGCTTGGATGCTAATAGTTGTACCAGCAAGAATTCTCCTCTTCCAGTTCAGGGGCACAGTTCCCATTCTCCAGTGCAGAACAATAGCCACAGCAGATATGAGGCAGGGTTACAATGCAGACTTCTGGAAGAGGAACCATCCAACAATAGAATGATTCCCAACATCTGTGATCATGACCAGGACAGATCCAAGAGATCCACCAGTTTCATGACAAACTTCTGCTTTCGGAGAAAGCCATCAGTCTAGGGGAAATAACGCTGCAGACCATAAAGAATGGAGTGTTACATCCTTCACTTACCTAATTACGCAATGATCTGTTGTAATTAACAAGAGTTATCTTTCTTTAGGCTTCCTTTCATTCCCCCACTGTGTGTGCTGGGGGCCTGGTAGGAAGGAGACAAAGGATGGCTGTAGGGAAAATATTAAGAGGAGGAGGGCAAGCTATCGGAGGAGTTAGTGCTATAGAAGAAAAACACAGCAGAGAGAAAAATTGCTGCTTCCGAATGTTTCCATTTGCTTACCCTCCCTTGCCACATAGACTCCCAAGAGTTAGAACCTTAGTCTCCAAACCCTACCAACAGACTGTTCATCTTCAACCGATGAATGTGATACAGTGGTTTGTAAAAACTGAACATTTTAAAAATGCCAATTCTTCCCCAATTATAATTAAAATACCAAACAGCATTCTTTGGGAACAAAGAAGTTCTGAAGTTTATCTGTAAAAATAAATGGGCAAAGATATCATAGAAGAAAATTTTGATAAAATAAAAGCAATGAGGGAACACTAGCCCCATCAGGCATTAAAACACACTTTGAAGTTATAATATGTAAACCTCCATGTATCTGGCCCTAGAAACTGAGAGGTCAATTGAAGTAAATATACATGCTAGAAGTAAATCTTACATAAAATACAATCCGTTAAAAGGTGGTATTGATAATCAGTAGGGAAAGACAGGATTGTTCTAAAACTGGTTTTGGTGTAATTGGTTAAGTTTTCATAAAGAAACTAGGCCAGCTTTTACTAGATATTGCTCTTAAGTCTCCACTCCTCGACTGTCCCAGCTCTGCCTGAGTGGGCCAACTCTGTGTCACCCGGGCTAGAACCATTGCCTTGCTTTCTCCCACTCTGGCCTCTCATCCGGGCTCTCCCCATAGTCTCTGTCGCCCTCAACCTTCCTGAGATCACAGTTCTGATGACATCATCACCCCCCCAACTGTTGGCATGACTCACAGCATGAGCAACACACACCACCCCTCCATGCCCATTCACTTCTGGGGCAAAGTATGATCACAGGCCCCCTTAACTCCCACCACAAGTCCAGAATCAGGACATCTTTGAAGATCTGGAGTTAATAAAAAAGAAGTATTCAGTGGTTGCCTGGAGAGGGAGGGATGAAGAGGCAGAGCACAGAGGATTTTTAGCGCAGTAAAACTCTTGTGTGTGATGCTATAAAGGTAGATGTCATTATACCTTTGTCAAAACCAATAAAACGCACTGTTACAGAACAAATTATTCTAACACTTGTTAAAATGGTAAGGGAAACTTCATCCAGGATTATTGCAATAGAATCAAGACTATCACAATAGGGGAGAGCAATCAGGCTCAACTCCAAATACAACAAAGGCAGCTGGGGATTTATAGCCAATGAGCAGAGTGAGGGGTCAGTGGATGGACAATCACTAAGAGGAGACATTGAGGGTAGGGGGATTCTCGTTAAACTGGCTTAACAGGATTTTTTATGAAGGCAGGCCATGGTGATCAGATATCAGCAGCGGGAGAAGAGGAATTTGCTTAGCTATCAAGTGTGATCAGACATCAAGGGTGGCGGGTTCTTACTAAACTGACTTAGCAGGACTCTTGCCAAGACTGGGGGGTGCAGGCCTGGCAAGGACAGGACAAGGGCCAACATCAAGGCCTGGTCAAGAAGTGGGTTCAGAGGAACCTAACTAAATTATGGTCGAGGAGAGTCTTCGCCAGTACAATGCCAGGAATGAACCCTGATATAAACTATGGACTGGGTGATAATGACGTGTAATGTAGGTTCATCAGTGGTAACAAATGTACCACTGTGGTGCGGGATGTTGATAGTGGGGAGCGGTGAGGGTGGAGGGGACAGGAGGAGGTATATGAGAACTCTCTATACCCTCCGCTGTCAACCTAAAACTGCTCTAAAAAATAGCCTATTAAAATTTGTTTTTCTAAGGAAATATGAAATTGAGTAACTCCTGACTATGTCACAGATGGCAGGACCAGTCCTGGACCCTACATTAGGTAAGAAGTTTCCAGCCAGATTACCAGCCATGGCACCCAGTCTCCCTGGGAGATTCTCTGCTGTGCCAAATAGCAAGAGTGCCCACTGTTTCACACAGGTCCCCTTTGTTCTAACATCTCTCTCCACTTCTCTGTTCTTGTTGTGGACACTGCAGATTGGCTACCCAAGAGCCACTCACAAGACCCCCTCACTGCTCTAATAAGGAGCTGTTAGGGAGGCGATTCTGGGAATGTTTTTAAGGCCGTAGACTGAGCTGGTATATCTCCTTAGTCTATTGCCCTTTTTCCATTCATCCTGGCTGGAATGTGGACATTATGTCCAGTGCAGCCATCTTGTAATTAGGAGGATGACAACCCGAGGCCATAGTAAAGTAAAAAGAGAGACAAAGGCTGGGATATTGATGTCATTTTGAACCCTAGATTGCCTGTACTCAAAAGTTTTTTGCCTGAGACAAATCCCTTATTTGCTTCAGTCCCTGATAGTTGGGTTTTTGTTACTTCTAGCCAAACATAATGTCAACTGACAAATTTCCCTACTCCCCAAATAAGCAGAAGGGGCAGATCAGCCATCCTACTGCATAAACAAATATCCAACTGGGATGCAGGGACCCCTACTTTTTAAAAACAATTTTAAGGGGCACTTGGGTGGCTCAGTCAGTTGAGCATCTGACTCTTGATTTCAGCTCGGGTCATGATCTCAGGGTCATGGGATCGAGCCCCGTGTCCAGCTCCATGTTGGGCATGGGGCCTGCTTAAGATTCTCTCTCTCCCTCTCCCTCTGTCCCTCTGCCCCACTCACATTCTCTCTCTCTAAAAAAATTTTTTTAAATTTAAAATAAAAGTAAAAAAATTCAAGTGATTTTAAGTGGAAAAGCATTATCTCTCTCCACAGCACTTCCCACTCATGATTGCAATGATTTCTGTCCTCTTCCTCCTCCCCAGGGTTCTACTTTAATGGATAGAGAGTGGGAAAAGGTGTTAATTATGATAGGGTTCATTAGGTGATTTCTAGTCCATTAAAAATCTGTTTTTAAAATATTTAAGACCAGAAATGTAAGATATTGCATCTGAAGAGACACTATTAAGTAACCATAGTTTAAAATAATGGTGATCTGTATGGGTGCTAGAAGTGATCTTTTCAGCATATAAACCAGTTCATGCCTATAGTCAAGACCCTCCTGTAGTAAGTTGTATTACCTCCCTGTCCATTGATATCATGCTGGGTCAGATGACTTGCTTTGGCCTGTGGAATGTAGCAGGTATGATGTGAGCAGAGTTTTGAAGCATGTGTGCTGCTTTGGCTCTCCCTCTTGTCTTTCTGCTATCTGCCCAAGAAGACTAAACTTGTCAGCTACTGTCTCAGATTAAAGAGGCAATCAAAGCAGTCAAGAATCCTATCTGTAGCCTGAAGCAGAGCCTCCACCACAGATCCACAGGCTCATGAGTGAAAAATAAAGTTTTTTCTTATACACCATTGAAAATTTGAAATTGTGTGTTATGCAGCATTAGGCAGGAATAGCTGACTAATGCACTTCCAAAAGTTTTCCAGCTCACTCTGAGTAAAATGGCAAAGTCATCAGAGTCATTTAAAAGAATCCTCATAAGCTGGATCCCTTTACGTCTCTGACTTCATCTTCAACTACTTTCCTCCTTTCTTACTCTGTTGTAGATACACCAGCCTCTCTGCTTCTCCTCTAACATGTTAGACATGTTTCTGCCTTGGGACTTTGCACTTGCTGTACCTCCTGCCTATAACTCTTTCTCTAAATTCCTAGCTGACTGATTTGTTAATTTCCTTCAGATCTGTAAGAAATCATTTCAGTGCACTTATCTGACCATCTGATTTTCAACCATATCCCCCAGTACTCCCTTACTCCTTCCTCCCATTTCTTTTCTATATCTGTATGTCCTCTTCCCACCGCCTTTCTGTTTTTTTTCACTACAATACTCTCAGAGGCACTTGATAATTACTCATAAGTGAACACATGGATAAATGAATGAATGAAAACCTCAAGATAAAAATATGTAGATAATAAAAATGTACTATTTAACAAAATAAATATTAAATTTTCATGTTCTAAATAAATAAAAATATATAGATGGCATCTAATAAAGGAAGAAATCTAGATGGTTAAGGAAAGAAACATAGGTGGCCCTCATTTGTAATTAAAGGACTAAGAATTAATATTAGAGAAAGCCATCCTTTCTCCTTTCGAATTAGCAAATGTTTTAAAGAATTATAATATTCCTGTTGGTGAGAATTATCTTTTACTGGCACAGGTATTCTCATACACTGTAAGTAGAAATATGTAGAGACTCATTTTGGGGAGAAAGCAATCAAATATCTTTAAAGTCCCCATTTGTGGCTCAGTACTTTCCCTTCTAGGAATGTTTCCTAAAGAAGAAATTAGTGCTTGAGGCAAGGAATTACATACCAAAAAGTTCTTTATAAGATTATTCAGAGTGACACAAATTTAGAAACAACCTAAGCAATCAACAATGAGAGAACAGTTCAATGAATCATAGTACAGCCATAGTTTAGTATATGACGTTTGCAAATATTATTTTAATGATATGGGAAATTTCTCACAACATTATGTTGCATGCAGAATATAATCCCCATTATGTAAAAACAAGAATATACAAGAGTGAAAAGCCTAGATGGAAAACAGTATACAAAATTTTACCAGTGGTTATCTCTATGACATAGAATTATGAATTATTTTCATTTTTTTTATTCTTTCCTGCATTTTCAAGACTTTCTGTGATAATCATATATTGCTGTTACAAATACATTTCTTTTAACTCAAAAGGAAATAAGATGCAAATTTGGGACCAACCTCTCTGGTAACAGAAAGTCCACCCACGATATCAGGAAATGATGCTGCAGAATGCCAAAGCCTTTCTTGCCCATATTTGAGTGGGAAAACATCTTTGAATCCTAAGATGGCGCAAGGGAAGAAGACAGAGAGAGAAGAAGAAATAGTCTCTATTGGCTTCCAACTTCACACATTTCATATAGCACTATTTTTTTTTCTCCACTAGTTTGTAGTTCAACACAGAGACTATACTTTCTCTTTTAGTGTCCTGCACGTCCAACCTAGGCTTGGCACACAGTGTGGGGAGCACAGGGAACACAGAGCCAAAATGCAGGTGAGGGAACAGAAATGTGGGAGGAAAGAAAGGTTTGAGGGGCAGCAGAATGGAGACATGGACCACATGGGAAGATGGGAGATGATGCCAAAGAGAAATGGAAATAGACACAAAGGAAGAAGGGGCGTAGAATGGAAGGAGAGAACAGCTTGAGAGGGTGGTGAAGACAAGTGTTGATGTCATGGTCCGTGAGGACTGGATTCTGGGCCCATCCTCTAGGAAGCTGCTGGGCTAAATCCACTTCAGAGTTGACCTAAAAAGGGAAGTTCTCACTGGTTCTACATCAGCCCCAGATGATTCCTGAGAAGATCATGACCAATCACTGCAGAAGTCCTTGACTTTGCAGCCAGGTCCGCTCAGCAGCAGGATCACAATCAGCACTGAGTGACTCACCAGCCACTAGATAATTTGGAAAAACACAGAGATGCCAAAGGCTTACTTTGTGTCACTTGCGGCATCTGAGGTCCATCGTGATCCCACTCTGGTTAACAGAAATGGGGGGAGTGGATAAGTGGGTAGTAAGAGACTATAAATAATAAAGCTGGGCATAAGAGGTGAAGAAAGTAGGTCATCCCAAAGGCAATTTCAATTTCTCTATTCCCCTGGTTCAAAGAAGGCACATTTCTACCTGGGAAGGGGGAATGGTGTGGAATAAGAAAATATGGCTGTTGGTAAAACAGACTTGACACATAATTCCCTCCCTCAACACCTCTACACACCCACACCATCCCCACCCCTCCTCTGCCCACTGGGTGACAGAGCCTAGGCTGTGTGTGTTTCACAGTTCTCTTCCCTAGCTCCCTCTATTCATGTAGACATTTCCTGAGCAAGTAGCCCTGAGCAGAGCTCAACACTCTTCCTCCTCCTTTCTAGTGGCTTTTCAAGGGATTATGACCATGGCATGCTGGATTAGGATGGTAAGCATCTTCTCTCTTTCCCAGGGTAGAGGGTAAAGAAATCATCCCAGAGACTTAAGAGAGCTCCAGGGCAGGGCCCCAATTTCTAAAACTGCTCAAACATTTCCGAAGCTGCCAAAGAATTGGGGCAAGGTGACCAATGATGTGAACAGAGCTCAAATACTCTGGGACACTCCATTAGGTGAGCATGTCTTGACTCCAGGGTGATAGGAGACTTTTGGCAAGACATCACCAATGAGGGACACCTGGTGAAAACATCCAGGTCATGATTATTACTGAGGATCAGTCCTTATACTTGACCAGAGGTTCAAAAACACATGTGCCATCATTCTCCATTGGAAATGTTGCCCCACATTCTCAAAAGCATGGTCAATAGTAACAACAGATACCTGTTTCTGCCAAGTGTTATGTAAGTGTGCCCAGCCTCTCACATAACACAATCCCATATGAGGTCCCTGGTTGTGGATTTGGGGGAGTCACTTCACTTGTCTGGTATTGGCTTCCTAATCTTGCATGGTGAATATGAGAATTTGAGTTGAGTTTATTTAAGGCATCTAGCATGAAATAGAAACTCAGAAATGGTGGTCATTGTTATTAACACGCTATTTTAAGTGCCAAAGTTTACAAAGATGGGTAAGATATTTCCTGCCTTTAAAATCTATAATGCAAACATAGAAACTAAGGTGAATGTACAATAACCATCTTACAAGACAGGATGATGAGAAAGGTATAAATTTCTGTGCAAATTTAGAAGGGGAATGATCACAACCCCTGGTGACTGGGGTGGGGAGGGAGCCAGGAGGAAAGACTTTCTGGAAGAGGGAGATTTCTACAGAGACAGGTGTATGATGTGAGTGTCCAATTGTTCAGGCAGAAGGAGCAGCAGCAGAGAGACCCCAAGGCAGGAAGACAAGTGCCTGTTGAGAAACATCAAGTCATAAAGTTCAAGTATGGGAGGAGGAGAGATGAGATTAGAAGGATGTTCTGGGGCCAGGCTATAGAAAGCCCAAATGCCAGGCTAAGGAGTTTGTACTTAATTCAGTGGTCAGCAGGGAGTCATTGGAGGCTGTTGAGCAGGAGAGTCACTTTCTTTACAGCTGTGCCAGGCTAAATTAAGCATAAACAGTACTTTATAATTGGAAGGGGAGGCTCAGAAATAGCTCTTGACTCAGAAACAGGCATAGGGAAAGGTAATGAGAAAACACGGCTCTGACCAAAGCTGGGAGGTTAATTAAATTTCTAATTATTGTGAAAGGCCATTTAAAAACCCTAGTTCACTTGGGATAACTGCTATGGAAGGGCTTGAAAGAATAATACTCCTCTTAACCCTTGGGCAGGTGAAACAAAGTTGGGCGTTTGCTTTTCTGTGGAGGAGAAATGTTTAAGGTGCTTAGTAAACGGTAGGTAGACATGCACACAGGGTTGTTCTCTATAAATCCACATCTCCCAAATATCCATGTATCTATGTACAGTGCTCTACAATATCAGGTCAGTAACTTGTCAAAAGGAATCTACATGGTAAATGATTGGTCTCTAATTTGACTTCTTATCCAAAAGGCAGATGCTGAGATAAGTCAACTTGTTCCATATTGCTAAGGTCTCCCATTAATTGTTAAAAACTATTTCTATTACAAAGTGTTCCATGGTTATTCAAATAAGCAGTAATCTACTAACAGATCAGTTTACCATGGGCCACTGTGGATTAATGGACAACCATTGGTGGAATTGGTTCTGAAACCCATTATTACCTCGAGTCACCATTGTGTACACAGCATAGTAATCAATGTTGAAGTAGAACAAATCTACCATCTCAGTGTTGTACATGACTTTATGGTTTAGAGAGTATTTTCACATCTCCTCTCATGGAAGATACAGCATGTATTCCCCTTAAGCGGTTGAGAACACTGAGGCTCAGAAAGATTAAGAAGAGCACCCGGGGGCACCTGGGTGGCTGAGTCGGTTGAATGACTAACTCTTGATTTCAGTGCAGGTCATGATCTCAGGGTCCTGGGATCGAGCTCCGTGTTGGGCTCTGCACTCAGCATGAAGTCTGCTGGAGATTATCTCCCACTCCCTCTCCCTCTGTTCCTCCCCTGTTCACGCTCTCTCTCTTTCACTCTCTCTCTCTAAAATAAAAATTTTAAAAATCTTAAAAAAAAAAAGAAGTTCACCTGGGTTAAAACCTGGGCTGCAAGGGTGGTTCAATATTTGCAAATCAATCAATGTGATACACCACATTAATAAAAAAAAAAGATAAGAACCATACAATCTTTTCAATAGATGCAGAAAAAGCATTTGACAAAGTACAACAGCCATTCATATAAAAACCCTCAACTAAGTAGAGTTAAAGGGAATATATCGCAACATAATAAAGGCCATATACAAAAAAGCCACAGCTGATATCATCCTCAATGGGGACAAACTGGAGAGCAAAAGGTCAGGAACAAGACAGGGATATCCCCACTCACCACTTTTATTTAACATAGTATTAGAAGTCCTAGCCCCAGCAATTAGACAACACAAAGAAATAAAAGGCATCCAAATGGTCAAGGAAGAAGTCAAACTTCCACTATTTGCAGGTGACATTTTACTCTATATAGAAAACCTGAAACACTCTACCAAAAAATTACTAGAACTGATGCGTGAATTCAGTGAAGTCACAGGATACAAAATCAACACATAGAAATCTGTTGCATTTCTATACACCAATAATGAAGCAGCAGAAAGAGAAATCAAGGAATCAATGCCATTTACAATTGCACCAAAAATCATAGGATACCTAGGAATAAACCTAACCAAAGAGGTAAAAGATCTGTACTGGGAAAACTATAAAACACTGATGAAAGAAATTGAAGATGGCAAAAAGAAGAAAAACATTCCATGCTCATGAATTGGAAGAACAAATATTGTTAAAATACCTATATTACCCAAAGCAATCTACACATTTAATGCAATCCCTATCAAAATGCCACCAGCCTGGGGCGCCTGGGTGGCTCAGATGGTTAGGCGTCTACCTTCAGCTCAGGTCATGATTCCAGGGTCCTGGGATCGAGCCCACATCGGGCTTTCTGCTCAGCAGGGGGCCTGCTTCTCCCTCTCCCTCTGTCTGCCCCCTGCTCATGCTCTCTCTCTCTCCGTATCTCTATGTCTCAAATGAATAAATAAAATCTTTTTAAAAAAAAATGCCACCAGCCTTTTTCACAGACGTAGAACAAACAATCCTAAAATTTGTTTGGAACCACAAAAAGCAATCCTGAAGAAGAAAATGAAAGCTGGAGGAAGCATTACAATTCCAGACTTCAAGACATATCACAAAACTGTAATCATCAAGACACTATGGTACTGGCATAAAGACAGACACATAGATCAATGGAATAGAATAGAATAGAATAGAATAGAATAGAATAGAATAGAATAGA
>NC_058404.1:27479739-27500386 GCF_002201575.2 Neomonachus schauinslandi
GAATAGAATAGAATAGAATAGAATAGAATAGAATAGAATAGAATAGAATAGAATAGAATAGAATAGAATACCCAGAAATAGACCCACAACCATATTGTCAACTAATCTTCGACAAAGCAGGAAAGAATATCCAATGGAAACAAGATAGTCTCTTCAACAAATGGTATTGGGAAAACTGGACAGGAACATGGCAAAGAATGAAATTGGACCACTCTCTTACACTATACACAAAATAAATTCAAAATGGATTAAAGACTTAAATGTGAGAGAGGAAATCATTAAAATCCTAGAGGAGAACACAGGCAGCAACCTCTCTGACATTGGCCTTGCAACTTCTTACTAGATATGTCTCCCAAAGCAAGGGAAACAGAAGCAAAATTAAACTATTAGGACTTCATCAAATAAAAAGTTTCTGCATGGGGTGCCTGAGTGTATCAGTCAGTTAAGTGTCTGCCTTGTCCTCCGGTCATGATCCCAGAGTCCTGGGATCGAGCCCCACATTGGGCTCCCTGCTCAGCAGGGAGTCTGCTTCTCCCTCTGACCCTCCCCCCTCTTGTGCTCTCTCTCACTCTTTCTCTCTCAAATAAATGAATAAAATCATTTAAAAAAAAGTTTCTACATGTGAAGGAAACAATCAACGAAATTACAGAATGGGAGAAGATATCTGCAAATGACATTTCTGATAAAGGATTAGTATCCAAAATACACAAAGAACTTATAAAACTTATAAAACTAAACACCCAAAAAACAAATAATCCAGTTAAAAAATGGGTAGAAGAGAAGAAAAGACATTTTTCCAAAGAAGACATACAGACGGCCAACAGACACATGAAAAGACTCTCAACATCACTCATCATCAGGGAAATACAATCAAACTACAATGAGGTATCACCTCACAACTGTCAGAACAGCTAAAATTAACAACAGAGGAAACAACAGGCATTGGTGAGGATGTGGAGAAAGGGGAACCCTCTTACACTGTTGGTGGGAATGTAAACTGGTATAGCCACTCTGGAAACAGTATGGAAGTTCTTCAAAAAGTTAAAAAGAGAACTACCCTACGATCCAGCAATTGCACTAATAAGTACTTACCCAAATGATATGAAAGTACTGATTCAAAGGGGCACATGCACCCGATGTTTATAGCAGCATTATCAACAATAGCCAAATTATGGAAAGAGCCCAAATGTCCATTGATGAATGAATGGATAAATATGATATGGTGTGTGTGTGTGAATATATATATATATGTATGTGTATATATATATGTATATATATATATATATGATGTGGTATATATATATTCCATTGCAATGGAATATTACTCAGCCATCAAAAAGAATGAAATCTTGCCATTTGCAACGATGTGGATGGAGTTAGAGTGTATTATGCTAAGCAAAATAAGTCAGAGAAAGACAAATACTGTATGATCTCACTCATATGTGGAATTTAAGAAACAAAACAAATGAACATAGGGGGAAATAAACAGAAGCAAGGGGAGGTGGGTGGGGGGATGGGTTAAATGAGTGATAGGGATTAAAGAGGGCACTTGTGATGAGCACCCAGTGTTATACCTAAGTGATGAATCACTAAACTCCACATCTGAAACTAATATTGCACTGTATGTAAACTAGCTGAAATTTAATAAAAACAGTTCTCATTACAAAGAAAAACACTTTTTAAAAATCTAAAAAAAAAAAAAAGAAGTGCACCCAAATATATACTATTAATCAGGAAAGGCTAGAACCTAGGTCCTTCTAACCTCCAGTTCAGTGTTCTTTCAGCATGTCAAACTGTGTCCAGGTCTAATTTGTGGTCCTTGTCCTCAGGCAACCTGCTGGCAAGAGAAAATGAGTAAGAGAATAAAGTGAAAATGAATATGAACCAGTCTTGGTGGTCATGGTGAGTGTTTAAAGAAGGAAAGAGCCAAGAAGGCTTCTTGGAAGAGGTGTATAATTCTGCTGCTATAGCAGAAACCCAAATTTCAAAAAGCTTAAACAAGCCAGAAGTTATTTCCCTCTCCTCTGTCTAACTGTAAGCATCCAGGGTTGATATGACACAGAGCTCAAATGACAGCTTCATGCTTTTGGGAACCAAGACTCCTCCTCTCCTTGTGGTTCTGCCATCTTAGTATACATCCATCCATTCAAACAGCTCACACCCTGTCCACACCCCAGCCACAGAAAGGAGCAGGGAAAGAGCATGCCCTTTCCTTTAAGAATATCATCCATAGGTTGTGCAAAGCTGCTCATGAATGAATTGCTCATTTGACCAAGCCCTGCTACAGGAGAGACTGAGACATGTGGTTTTTGTTCTGGGTAACCATATTCTCAACTAAACTTCTTTTACTGTAGAGGAGGAGAAAATGAAAGTTCAAGAATAACTAGCAGTCTCAGCTAGAAGTGGGAGGCTTGCCTGGGGCTTAAGGGAAGAGTAGGAGCCAGCGTGGTGGCAAAAGACCTCAATGCAGGTGGAAAAGCCTGAGGAGGCTAAACTACATGATCAAGATCTGGGAGGTCCCCTTCTGGACACAATGAGGAAATGGACCTCTCAGGATGGCAACTGAAGCAGGGGAAGAAAGTCAGATGTGTTGTCTGGAGAAAGACATATAATAGAATTTGAAAGTCAAGCTGAGTGGTTTGGATTTGAGCTACTATCATTTCTTGGGGAAATAGTGTTTAAGGACAATTTGTTGGTCAAGACTGAACAGGAGGAATTAAGTGAGATAAAGCTGGGAGCTAGGAAGACCCATTAGGGGGCTCTTTCAACAACCTGTCCATTCATTGATAAAGACCCTGCAAAGGTAGAAGTCCTGATTCAAGAGGAGGGATAGTGTGACAGGTATATCATGGGAAAATAACAGGGTTTGGTTTCTGTTGGGCTGTTCAGTGAAGGGTCACGATGCCTCAGAAGCTTCTCTCTTGAGAGGCTCCTCCCCCCATACATGTTCTTTAGTGCCCTCCAGGTACCCATTCATCCTTTCTGCCTGTGCTGGCAGCACGGGATGCCGGAACTGCCTTCAACAGCAAGTATCTGTTAAACGTAAGCTTTGTGAGAGCACAAAGTCTGGCACGTAGTAGATACTCAATAAATATCTGTTGAATGAGTGACTGAGTGTGTGAGTAAATAAGTAACGTGTAGACACAGAATGCATTGGGTACTGCACCAACAGAGGCCATTAAATTCTTCTGGAAAGAGACAGCTATCACATATGCAGGATTTTACACAGAAAAGAGACTTAGATGGAGTGTTTTCTGCAAACTGTCATAGCAACAGTGGCAATTTGTGACACTGTAGAGTGAAGTGGGACATTAAAATATTCTCTTTGCCAAACTGTTTCTTCAGATCAAACCCATAGAAGAAACAGCAGATCCCAACCACGCCTGGTTATATATATTCTCATCCTGGTTTCCTTTCCATTTATGTGCCCGGATTTTCTGAACTAGCTAGATGTGGGTAGTTCCAGTTCAGCCATTATTTCTGGCTCTTTCTTCTATATTCCAACTTCCATTCCATGAATGAATCAAAAGGAGGTTGCCTTGACAACACTCACCTCTCTCTAATTAAGCTTTGAGTGCTTCATTGAGATAAAAGCCCCCAGAGTCCCCAGATTCAGGACCTCGGACAGCGCACAGCCACTGAGAGGGTAAGCAGAGAGGTGCCACTCTAGATAAAAGCCTGAAAAACACCTCCTCCTTATCACCTTCCATCCAACTCCCTCCACCACTCACACAGGCAGGTGAGCACTAGATGCAATCCTGCAAACAGGAGCCACATTAAGAGGCTTTTTTGAAATGGGCCCATGAGCTGCTGTTTTCTAGGTAATGAAGACATTGCATCATTAGGTAACAAACTCATCAAATCCTTTCTGAGACACTTCACCTGGGCAGTATCTTGTTGGAGGAGCCAGAGAGCTGTTATTTCAGAAGCCTTGGATGTTCTGTTCTGGCCCAAGACAGAAGGCTAGGATCCCCATCAGAGCCACATGTAAACCCCAGGCTTTGAATTCAAGGTGATAACTAAAACACCAGAATGGAAAGCCCAAACCAAACCCTGATCTTACATTTCTAATAAATCCAGAAGATAAACCCAAATAAAATCTGTGTATTTACTAAAACAATTAAACCAGAAAAAAGCTGGATGAAAATATTCTCTGAACCAAACTCATATTTTATGCCATTCAAATATTCCCAAGACCTGAAAGATAGAACCGTAGTATTAACATTGCCAAAATTTCCTAGAGTGGAAGTACCTCTTTCAAGCAGCACTGAATTTGGGAGGTGACATTTTTAAGATATTATCATCATTATTATGAAGACATTTATTCTGCAGTTAGCATATCCCAAACCCTGCACCTCAAGTGCTTCTCATGCATAATTTTGTCTAATCCTCATATTATAGATGAAGAAATGGTTAGGAGGCCTGTGTAGACTTCTCAAAGTCCTATAGTCAGCCAGGCAGGGATTTGAACCAAGATTCTAATTTTACCTTCATGTCCAACCCCTCTTAGGTGAAAGGAAGACAGAGACAGAGACAAGGAGGAAGAGGAGGAGGACCAGGGGGTAGGGCAGAGAGGAGAAGGAGAGAAGAAAGAAGAAAGAAGAAAGAAAGGAAGGAAGGAAGGAAGGAAGGAAGGAAGGAAGGAAGGAAGGAAGAAAAGAAAAAAAGGGAGGTGGCAGAAGGGAAGGAGAGAGGGGAAAAAATGGGAGTAGGATTGAAATGCAGTCAGACACCAGTCTTGAAACCTAAGTTGCTCATCTTATGAGAAAATGATCTGGCCAATTCAGAAGGAAGAAGGATGCATCTGGCTCCATATTGGCACAGGTAGTTTGGAGACGAAGACCCTGATATCAAAGACAGGCCTTACTGATGCAGGCCTCCTCCTTTTTCTCTCTGTTCTAGCCCTGAGGATCCCACTGGGTTAAGACTCACTAGGAATGCCCCTTGGCCTCCCCAAATTCTAAACCAAAGGGCATTTAATCCTTACTTTGGAGAGGATTGTGGGAAAGGTACAGAATACCAGGGTTCCTGTTGTAATCTTTACATTTTGGATAGAAAGTGGCACTTGAGGTAGAGTCATATGTCATTTTACTTTCTAGAATCAGACCCCATGCCAGAGTGGCAGTCCTTGACAGTAGTAGCAGGTACTTCCAATGTGATATGTATATTAAAGGATTTTAATTCTCAGTTTAGCTCTGACTTATTTAGAATGAAAAGACAAGGTAAGCAGGCAGGGTGGATAGGAGGGTGAACCATGGTAGATCTATAGTGCATCTGCTTTTATGCATATAATTTGTAAGCCTTATTTCCCACAAGTGTTTTGCAGAGAGGTCTTACCCTAGAAAGTTCTAGCAGCTGTTAGAGGGTGGTAGACAACAAAAAAAAGTATCTCAACTATGAAAGAAAATATCTGAACTTAGAGCAACTCTCATCTGGAAATATAGGTCAAAGGACCTTACAAACTGGTTTGGCCTTATGGCCAAAAAAACTTAGGAAAAAAACCCTAAAATTTTTCTTCTTATTTCCCACCCTACAAAATAAGATAAAGGAAAGAGATTTAATGGTTTCAAAAGGTGTCATTAATGGAATACCCTATGTGTTTGAAAGGATTGAGAGATTTGCTGCTGGAAGAGAGTCTGAGCTTGACTTAAGGGTAAGTTACAGATTATTCAGGGCACATGTGCATACACACACACAAACCCATGCTAATTATGAACTCCAGGAAAACAGAAAAATTGTGCAGCAAGGGAAAGTAATCACAGTTTACTACATGGCTCAGTTGTGTAGAGCACTTATTTATTCATAAATTGAAAATGATGACTATCATAGCAATCAAAATTACAATATAACCATATTGCGAGAATGTGAGGTCCATGGAGGGATGTGGGGTGTGTGTGTGTGGGTGTGTGTGTGTCTTGATAGCAAATCAGTTTGCAGAGGTAAGAAGTCCAGATCAATTAAGTAGCAATACAAGCACATTATGTAAAGATATGGAGATTAAGGGGCACCTGGGTGGCTTAGTCGGGTAAACGGCTGCCTTTGGCTCAGGTCATGACCCCAGGGTCCTGGGATTGAGCCCCACATCGGACTGCCTGCTCAGCGGGAGCCCACTTCTCCCTTTCCCTCTGCCCTTGCCCCCAACCTGCCCCCCTCGTGCTCACTCTCTCCCTCAAATAAATAGAAAAAATCTTTTTTAAAAAAGATATGAATGTTAATACTCAAATATTCATTAAAAGAGTTGAAAATGGCTGCCTCTGAGGAATGGAATATTTTAGGGACTGATGCATTTCCTAACAAACTATGGAAGATAATTTGACTTTTTAAACTATGTGCAGGTATAACTTGATGGAAGAAAAAAGTGAACTTAAAGAAATCATTCACATACAATGATGCTATACACAATCAAGAGCTCAAAGAATGTGAGCTATTCTTATTAACCGTGAATGCTGACATCTCTAAAATCGGACCAATAATAAAAGACTCCATTACTCAAAGTATAACAATCTCATGACAGAGCTATCTAAAAAGCCCACATCCTGAGAGAGAAACTTCTCTCTGCCATGCCCCATATTAGGCCCCAAGAACACAGCGGTAAACAAGCTAGACTCGGCTCTTTGGGTCATGGGGTTCAGCCATGTGAAGAAGATGGAGGAATCAAGAGTTGCCTACTTAGCGCTGTGCTGGGAAAAGGACAAGGTGTAATGGGGGAAGGGTCCTTGCTCAGACTTGGGGCTGGTCAAAGAGAGCTTCCTGGAGAAGTGGTCACTTTGGAGACCAAGCCCAGCAATTATATCCATCTTTTCATCAAGGCTCCATGTCAACCTCTTTAGCCAAGCGCTGTAATAAAACATAAAATAGAAGGTGATCTTTTCTTCTCACAGAGAACATGCCCCTCAGTTAAGGAGTTTGCCACGTCCCAAGATTGAATGACCTTAGGCCTAATAAAATCATAGCCAGAGGAAGCGTTCGAACAAAAAGACTCTGGACATGAATGATTCCCTGACATTCAGAAGCACCACCCAAACAAACCAGACCACTCAGCTCTGAGCCAAATTATTGGGATCCAGGGATTTGCCCACATCCAGCAGCATGGTTCCCTTGTCATTACTTAAGAAAAGGTTCATTCATGAAATCCATCCCATTGGTATGATACCCCAGACTACATGGATATGAGCTCCAGACCACATACACTAGAGCCACCGGCTAGTTTTCTTATCACCCTGCAAGTCACAGGGACCAGCTTCCAGAGCAAAGGCCATCTGAGCTTTGGACAAACAAGTTCCTCGGGAAATCCTAGAAAATCCCCATCAGTGCATATGCTATGTAGTTGGTAGTCACCTAAATCCTCCAAAAAATAATGATGTGAACCAAAAAGGAAGAGCTATACAAGTGATTGGAAATTGTGACCTAATAACTGAGAGGTGAACCATGGTAGATCCATGATAATTTGAATAGTGAAGATGATCGATACTTTCCCACTTGGTTATAGAAGGTTTGCATGACCAATGTGTACTAAAATCTCCTTTTTCTGATTTTTTCCCCAAACAAAATCTCATCCTAAATGTCAGAGAGCTTTTTTTAAAAAAAGCTCTTGTATGCTTGCTTGCTCGCTTGTCTGTTTTTAACCAGAGACCAAAACTGATAGAAATATCTGTTTGATTCAGTCCAGAGGATATTTTGGTGTTCAAATTAAATACTTTTCAAAAATATAAAGAACTGGTTCTGGTTCTAACTAGTTCAAAAAGTGGCTTGTTTTATTTTTAAAAATACACATTTGGTTTTTGGTTTCTAAGTTCAGTTTTTTAAAATGTAATTTGGGACCTGAGCACTCAGTTTTTTCTGGGTTTTGGCACCAAGTTTGGTTGGCGTCCTGGCTCTTGACTCCTGTTTACTGGCGCTGACAAGGCAGCTTGCTTAGCTTGGTTCTGCAAGTTCTTGGCAACTAGAAGTGGGACAGGTGCTGTGCTCTTAAACCAGCCATGATTAGCCAAGAAGAAGCCCAATCAGGACACATGAAATGCTGGAGCTGGAAGGCCCTCTAGGGCCAGATAGTCCAGTGCCCACATTAGAGGAGACTGGAGACAGGGAGACTCACCCAAAGTGGCACCATTAAACAGTGCAGAGTAGACACGATACGTCTGACTCCCTGATTCCCCTCTACTTCACCAAGCCATTTAGAAGGCCCTTCTGATGATCATGCTTTAGGATAATGAAGGGGATTCCAACAGTAACATTTCAAAGTATTGCTTTTCCATCTCAGCCCTTGAACTGACATTCCAGGGGCCAAAGCAAAACGTTGGAAAGCTGCTCTCCAGCCCTAAACCCCACCGTGCATTCCCTGACTGTAGAAGCATTTCCCAGATTCCTGTGTGGTGATTCTGGGAAGTGGTGGGTGGGTAGAGGAGCCAGCAGGTATTTAAAAGGACCTAAGGTACTGACATAAGAATGAGCCTATAAGTTCTACTGCATCCCCGTTGCCAAGGCAATGCAGGTAGGCCCGGAGCTGGCTTTCAGGCAAGAAATCCCCACCTCCTCTCTCCACACACATTTCTCTGGCTACACATGACTTTTTATGACAGCTTTACTTTCCCTAGAGAAGGCAGCTCATTTTACCCAGATTCCAACCACATGCAAGCAATTCTGAGGAATGTGGGAGAGCCCACAGTATGACTTGCCCTGAATCCTGGCCTCCCCTTAGAGGTGAGACTGCCTTAAGCCCTTGTCCCCCCAAGCCTTGGAGACACTGAACACCCCAAGGAGTGGACTGCGGCCCCTCCTCTGCAATCCCCATCACGTCCCCGCCTTTCATTGCTCTTCCGCCAAATACAGGCCTGACAACCTAGCATCCAAACGGTGTCCCCACCAAAGTCAATGTGAAAAGCACAGGAGCTGGAGTCCACTCCTCTTTTTGAAAAAGCAGAGTGACCACAGTCATAAGGAAAGGGGAAGGCCAGCTGTGAGACTCCTGTTCTGCTCTTGGAGAGCCAGGTGGGAGAAAGAAGGGGTTAACCCACATTTTGACTCCATTCTGTTTCTTTTTTCCCTCAAAGAGTTCCATGACGTATGTCAAATACCCCTCCCCCACATCTCTGCACACAGAGACACCTTTCTATTCCGAACACAGCTGCTGTGATTAATGATGACAGCCAGGCCATATGGCCCCACTCACTCGGCTCCATCAAGCAGCATCAAGCTCATATGAATAGTATTTACCCCACACTTCTCTGACAGTCAAACTCAGCCACACCAAGAGCCATCCTTCCATTGGCCTGTGCTTCCAAGGGTGCTCCACTGAGAGTACACACAGGACGATAAATCTAGATGTGTTACAGCTTAAAGCCTGGGGCTCATCCCTCTAAAGATCACTAAGGACTAAAATAGTGCAGGAGAAAGGTCTGTTCTCAGCGTCAACCTAATGTTATCATTAACCAGACTGTTGATGCCTAATTCGTTACTGATTGTATCAGCTGATGGTGGCAGAGGCCATGATGTCATTTAATCAGATATAATCTCTGCATGTGCTATGGCCTGGGTAAGGGTGAGCCAGAGTGAATGGGTATATGAGCCAGATAGAGTGAGAGGCAAGCCCAGCCCAAGGACCGGAGAGAGGACCCCGAGCCTGGGGAGGAAGCAGCAGACGAGCACAATCCACGCCTACCCCAACTTCGTAGCTCTGTCCCGGTCCCACTCCCAACCTCCCTTCCTGTACCCTCAATACCACCATTAGGTAAATCCAGGGAAGCATTCGTTCTTAAGCCAATGCCTCTGAAGAAGCAGGTACAGGTTTGTGTGGCCTGAAATCAACAGGGCCTGGGGTGCCCCGATTTCTGCCACCTATAGAATCTCCCAGCCACATTAAGAAATGGGATGAACTAAGAATCCCAGAAAGCTCTCAGGAGCTAAAGACTATGAATAAACTTTCAAAGTTTGAGTGTTTAGATTTTGTTTCAGTATTCGTAGGATGCCCTTTATAAACTATCCTAACAAAATGTCATGATCTAAAGCACAACGATTTACATAATAGAAGTTGGTAAATACGAATAAACTAAGTCATTGAATTAAAGGCTTTATTTTTTAGGCAACATGGGGTTAAGTATCGTGTGCAGAGTTGGTGTTCAAGCAAACCCAGCTCTGTCTCCACCGGGGAACATCACCACATCTGCCTGAGCTGTGGTGTCTTCGGTTCTAAAGTGGGGATGATATCACCACATCTTAATAAATAAGAAGACATGTGAAGCCTGCCACATCAGAGGGGTTTGATAAGTGTTTGCTCTCTCCTCCTTACCTCCTTTTCCTCCAAAACTGTAGACTCGTTACATTGGTACCCACACACTTACCGCCCTAGGAGCAGTGCAGAGACACAAAGAATAGTACGAACCTATTAAGCACTATTCACCTTGACTGCTGTGGGTGGGGGCTGACAAGGGAGATTGACATGTTATTATCTTAGAGAAATAAGATGAATGCATACTGAATGACACCCATTGGACTCAGAGTCATCCATTTACAAATATTCCAACAAAGGACTAGTTATATTGGATGCATGGTGCTCCCATCTACCCCCTCTTTCAAAAACAAAACAACGAAAGCATAACAGTTCTGGATGGAGGGTAAAATCCATTTTAAATGATTTCATCCATAGTCCTCAACATCCAGCGGATACTATTTTATACAGATGTGAAGATCTGGCTCCAACTGTGGAAATAAGACTCTGCCACTTCGGGGTTAAAACATGCAGGCTCTGGGCTCTTTGCATAAGGACATTTTGAAAAGTTTAAGATGGCTCCATCAGGGAGGGCCAACCACGAAGCTTTGTCTTTGCCTGTGTGGTCTGTGAGAGCAGGGGAGCAGAGGGGAGGGGTTTCCATCAGGGACCCCCTTCAACTGACTGCAAACGCAGAAACTCACCTCGCCAGACATGGGGATTTTTCCAGTTTGCCCTGCTGGCAGTGCCCGACGCATCAGGCAAATGAATCCCAGTCATGATACTCTAAGTGTTTTCCTCAATCCACTGAGAGACACGGGACTGTTCCTGCCATGGTTCAACTGTGGGTTCATCCCAGCTAGCCCAAGTCATTGTCCCCTGCACGCAAAGGAACTTGGAATTGTGTGCTGGGGCGATGTCAGAATGGCTTCGTTGTTAGGCAAGAATATATCCAGTGTGAGGCAAGAGAGGATATATATGAATGCGTGAGGCGGTGTGTTTCTGCCCCCGCCTCTCCTCTCCTGCCATCTCCAGTCAGCAGTCAGCAATATAGGAGGCTGCCATGACAGCCCCCACCCCAGCGCATCCAACCCTGCTCCGTAAGCAACCCAATCTCACTGGATTTTCCTCACAAGATCTTCCTCACCAGATTTTCCTCACAAGATTTCCTCACAAGATTTTCCTCACAAGATTTCCTCACAAGATTTCCTCACAAGATTTCCTCACAAGATTTTCCTCCCCCTTAGAAACCCACCACTGTGCCATGTTTGCTGACACTTCTAGCCTGGACACCATCAGCAGTGGTGGGGCAGCTGGGCCATCAATTTAGAAAGCATATCAGGTTAAAATGTTCTTTAATGAGGCACCACTCTGCAGGGACCCGTTCCAGATCACAGTGAGATTAATATGCATATTAGAATGTGTGAATAATCTTTGCCTACTGTAATAACATTCCATAAGGCTCCAGGCATAAGGAAACATGTATTTTAGTACTGTATCGATGAGAAAAAAAAAAATTGGGAGTAAAGATTCAGCTCACAAATGAAGAAAATATTTAATTCGTTGAGAAATAGGCAAAATATCAAGGCTGTAAATGGTCCATTACAGTGTTCGAAAAGGCATCTGCAATATTGGAGTGCTGAACACAGACCTCATCATAACTCTACCACAAGAAAAGCTACTCTTCCAGACCAAGGAGGGGAGGAGGGGGAGGAATTATACCAGCACTGCATTTTGCCCCCCGATTATAAAATTCTAGGTTCCTAGGGAAGAATTCAGCCTGCCGTCATGTCGGTAAAAATGATCAGTTTTATACCACAAAACCTGGTGAAGAAAAAGGGGGGAAAGCAGCAGGGGAAAGAAAATGTTCACACACCAACTTGTCCAGAAGCAAGAATCCAAAGAGTTGCTTGACCTTTACTAGCATCAGTTCAGATGAGATAAAGCAAATTTATGCATGAAACCAGGTCAGTTATTTGACCAAACTATGACTCTGGATATAGGCATTCAGGAGAGAGCAAAAGCCGCTGCAAACAATCACCTGTCTGGGACAGTCACTGCATCTGTCACCTACGGTTCGCCGAGAGCAGGCAGACGTGGAGGTGAAGCTAGGACTGCGCTGCAGGGCTCAAGCTTCAAATGCGTGTTAATAAATGGATAAAGACCATAAAGTTTTATAAGTACACACCTAAGAATATATTTTTAATGGCTTCTGTGAGACGGGCTGGCATAGGGCCAGAATAATAAAACAAATTCTGGCCAACACATCAGACACTTAGTTCGTCGAAAAAAGTCAGAGTCAGGGAATGTGCCAGCACAACCATCCTAGCTCATTTCACACCCACAGCCATGAATGAAGTTATCACGTGAACCCAGCACGGTGCCAAGTACTTGAGGTACGAAGATGAGAAGTTTCTTCATTTGCCCACAGTTATCTACCCAAAAAATCCCCCCCAAAACCAAAGCAGAATGTATAGAAAGAGGCTTCAAGGGAGAGTGGGGTTGGGAGTGGCTGCTATAAAAGTTAGAAAACTTCCCAGCAACTAGGAGAGTCAAGAGATCTAACTATGCCCCTGAAGACAAAAATGAAAGTCTAGTTTTCTTTCAGCGAGGGGGCTAGGCTTGGGGGGCCTATTGGAAATTTTTTTTGTGATAAAAATGGAAAGACCCAGCTGCTACCACCCTCACTACCTTCACTCTTTTTTGCCTTTGTGGAGACATGAGCAGGAGCTGCAGCAGCTATCTTGCAACCATGAGGAAAAAGCCAAAAGAATCACAGAAAGAACCCTAACATCACCTAACTGCTGAACCAAGACCAGCACCTGCCACCTCCTGATGTCTTGTTAAATAGAAAAATCGACACCAATGTGTTTAGACCACGGTGGTTGGTACAGCCAAATGCATTCCTAACTGATACCTCTTCTAGGGAGTCTATCTCGTGCTGTAATTCCCCAAATCAAACGTTTACATCGGGCCCTCAATGAAGTCCAAACTCCCTTGTGTTTATTTGGGATCCTTGTTAGTCTGACTTCTCCCTTCCTTTCAGCCTCCTGCTCCCAACATGAAACCCTCTGCTCTCATCAGGATGGCCCCCAACCCTTGCTCCAGCTCTAACACCAACTTTCCCTCTCTGTAAACTCCCATCTCTACAGAGTACCGCGCAACACCATACTCCTCTCTTTCCATCTGGCCTCCCCAACTCTGAGAGCTTTCTCAGGGCCAAACACGAGAACACACGCTTACTTTTCCAGGTCTCCCACGATAACCAGCATAGTGCTGGGCACATCGGGGGAGAAAATAACAGAATATGCAACAGGAGCAGAGCTTACTTAGCTAGGTCTGCTCCAATGCCCTCATTTGATCGGACTGCCGAGACCTGAAGCGGTAAAGGGACTTGCTCAGGGCTACACGGTGAAGTATTAATAGACCCAGAATGAGAACACCAGGCCCCAGCTCCTCGATGAGCATATTTTCCACTATACCTCATTGTCTAAAAGAAAAGTGCCAATTAGAGGCACAAAAAGTAACAAAGCTGGTGATGACTATAATGGATGATTACGTCTTTTCAGAGGGCATGAAAAAGAGAACTGAGTAGAGGCTGATGTGAAGGAGCTTCTTCAGTATATAATTAACTGCTGGCTTCTTTGTATTGTTCCAATAATGAACTCAGCCACGTTCTGCAGAACAACCTTGCCTGCAGGGGCAAGAAAAGTGGGGCCAGTCTCTTCGGAAGGCTGCTCATGGGTGGGGGTTCCCGGCAGGCTCTGAGTCCCTGGCTGCATTTCTCCCTCACATGCACTTACACTGATGCGACCTAACAGATGATTTCTTGCTGCAGGCGGTTGTCAGCGCAGGCCAAGTTGCGCCGGCAGCCCCCCGGCTTCCCACACCCCGGCCCTTCCAGCTGAGGAAGGGCACAGGAAGCCTGAGGAGTGCCTCAGTACCTCGCCTCTTTCCAACCAGCTGAGAAATGTGCTGAGCTGCTCTGCGGGATGAAGCTCCAGAGACTCCGGAAGCCTCTACCCCAGTGATCTAACTGGAGGCCAGTGGGGAGACGGAAGTTGTAGATTTGCAGACACAAAAGCTTAAATTGTTGAGACAAGAGGAGCCCTGGAGATGACCTAGTCCAATCTCTTTATTTTATTTTTTTTTTTAAAGATTTTATTTATTTTTTAGAGAGCGAGTGAGAGAGAAACAGCATGAGAGGGGAGAGGGTCAGAGGGAGAAGCAGGCTCCCCGCTGAGCCGGGAGCCCGATGTGGGACTCGATCCCAGGACCCTGGGATCATGACCTGAGCCGAAGGCAGACGCTTAACCATCTGAGCCACCCAGGCGCCCTAATCTCTTTATTTTAAAGATCAAGAGTGGGGCCCAGGGGCCCAGAGGGGCAAAGGGACTGGCCTGTGGTCACACAGCGGGGGGACGGGGGGGGGCAGGCCCATCGGATGCTGTTCCTCTGCTGTTCCCTGCATACACACACTCTCGGCCACTCCTCCCGGCCCAGATTCTTAGTGCCCAGAGTGCTGAAATAGCTTCCAGAGCCCCCTGAAGTTTCTGCTACTTGCTGAAAAGAAAAGTCAATTCCTGACAAGAGGTGCGTCGAGGCCATTTTTTTTTCCCTCTCCTATTAATCAACACCTGGGCACAGGGGTCTCCCTTTCCTGAAACATCATCCAAAAAGCAGTTTCACAGATAGTGAGTGATGGATTTGGCAACACTGGCAACTCCTTTGTTTGAACAGAAGGGGGAAAGACACACTGACAGGCAGGTGGAACTACCCCCAAATTATGCCCTTAGTCTCAATATCCAAGATGAGATTTTAAAAACTTCTGAGTTAGGAGAACTATCCAGAACGTGGGAGCTAAAATGGAGGAGGGAACTAAGAACCAGACGTACTAATATCTGTCCAAAGTCGGATAACTAGTGACAGAGCAGTGCCAATACAGAAAGAAAACCTGGACAAGGACGACACACGAGGTCAGCAAAAGGCCATGGAACACTTATCACAGGCACATGTAAAGAGAAATGTTTAATGAAAACTTCAAACTGCGGGGCGCCTGGGTGGCTCAGTCGTTGGGCGTCTGCCTTCCGTTCAAGTCATGATCCCAGGGTCCTGGCATCGAACCCCGCGTCGGGCTCCCTGCTCAGTGGGGAGCCTGCTTCTCCTCCTCCCACTCCCCCTGCTTGTGTTCCCTCTCGCACTGTGTCTCTCTCTGTCAAATAAATAAATAAAATCTTAAAAAATAAACAAAACTTCAAACTGCCACGACCCATCTGGTGTTCCTGCCCTATTATTTCCCAGTACCTATATGCCTGGGCTTCTGAGGCCCCACCTCGGGTCAGGGCTGGCTTCGTGGGCGTGTGTGGCCCGTGCACTGTCCAGCGCCCCCGGCTCAGGGATTCAGGCTCTAAGGCCACTGTCCTGAAATGCTTCATTTGATCTTTAATTTCTGTTTTGTAAGTGAAATCCCATGGGAGAGCAGAACATGCACAGGGAACTTGGAGCCTCAGCTCACACACTGCTCCCGCCCTCCACCACCTCCCTGCCTCCCTGGGATGGGGCTTCTTAGTTGCTTGCGGGTCCTGGTGCCCTGACTCCGCCCACCTACCACGCCTCCCCATCCTGCTGCCCTCTGCCTAGGGTGGCGATCAAGTTCACTTAGGCCAGGAGACAGGGATGGAGGCCCTCATTCTGCCATTACTCCCTGCTCCCAGAGGGAGCCTAGGCACAGCAGGGGTGCTGGGAGGTTCAGGGTTGTGTCTCAGGACAGAGCATGGTAACAGCTGTCCCCATCCTGGCAGTGGACAATCGGGCAGGTGTGAGCCTCTCACCTACCACCAATCCAGGACCAAACACTTCCCAGTGGCGGAAGTTGCAATCCCTGTGGGCACACCAGTCCCCAGCGAGTTGGAGCTTTGGGCCTGGGGGAAGAGGAGATCAGTTTCCATGACCCTGTGATGTGGTGGCTGGCAGGAAGGGAGTCTGGAAGTTGGTGGGCCGCAGTGCTAAGTAACAGGGTTCCCGGCACTTAGGAGAATTTATACTGACCTTGCAAATCATCCCATGTCCAAGGGAGTGCGATATTAAATAGCAAGTAAAAAGCCAATATAATAGAGAGACTGGAAAGAGTTTTATATTTTAGTACCTTTAACAGAACTCTTTTCCAGTTTTTTTAACAAGGACCCTGGATTTTCATTTTGCACAATAAAATTATATAGCTGGCCCTGACTCAGATTTAGCCCAAGCCATGGGACCTATCATGTCCATAAAAGAATTTAGAGGCCCCAAGGCTCAGTAGTGTAGGATATCAATCCTTGCTTGGATGTGCACTCTGGCTCTTGTTCTTCCTGACCTACGCTGTACCCTACTGTGATTGCTAAGTTCCTATCTTGACCATCTTGCCTCACTCCGTGCCTGGAGTCTTCCTCCAGAACCCCTATCCCTAAGGTCTGCTACTAGATCTTCCAAAGGCCACCCGCTTGTCAGAACTTCCATCACTGCCTCCTACAGGAACCTCTCAGGGTTCCTGCCAAGGAGAGGTAAGAGCCAACATCTCTTAGGTGACCGCTCAATGCCAAGTCTTCACCTCAGCAGAGTCCTCAGCTCCAATTCTGTCTCTTTGAAGCAAAACTAGCCCAGCTGTGACATAAAAGTCGACAGTTCTGTTTTATGAAGCAGTTTCTTTTGCCTGGTTTCTCTGTGTTAATTCTGGGCGGTACAAGGAATGAGGAACACTATCTCCACAGAAAGAAAACATCGTGAGTTGGAATCCCTTTGTGTGTTGAAGGACAATCGGAAGATTTGATACTTTGGGAATGGGGTTACCCCAAGGACGGGGGTGAGTTTTTTTCTCTTGATCACAGAAGGCAAAGCAAAAGCAGATGAACTTCACTTTTAGCCAAGAGGGATTTAACACAAAGAGAACGTTCCTAGAACCGGTAATTGTTTGGTGGAGTAAGTTACTTGGAATGTATAGAAATGGCCCGGGATTCCTGCAAACAGACTTGGGTTTGAATTTGCTCACTAGCTGTGTGATCTTGGGCAACCTGGCTTCTTTGGGTATCCACCTGTAAAGTGGGGAGGATGACAAAACCCTCGCCATGCTGCTTGTGAAACTGACCCACACTTGGCATTCAGTAATTTTGTCTTGTGTTTTAGTTGCAAACGTCCTGGTATAGGGCTATCTGGCAGCTGAGTCAGAATTACAGATCTGCCACTCACTGAACTACTTTTCGAGAGAGAACAAGGAGTCTAGGTTTTGGCATGTAAATATGGGATGACGCTATCTAAAACACAGGGCTGTTTTGAGTATTAAGTGAGAGAGTCTGTATGAAGCATGTGAAATGCAGTCAGCACTCAACAAATGTTTTCTTCCTTCCAAACTAGTACACACACACACACACACACACACACACACACACACCTTCCATCAGTAATAGAAAGGGAAAGGTTGACTGATCCTTATTCTTTTGTTCTTCTTGTTATTGTTTTATTGCTAGGTAGATGAAAGCCAAACAGATTTGTGGAAACTCAAGATTATTTTTATTTACTTATATACAAGAGGGACTTTAAGGAAACAAAATATGGAACATAAAAGTCCAAGATTCGCTTTAACAATGAAAATGTAAACACCGCCCTAATTGATGTCCTTGGTCATTGCGGTTTCCCTGCCTTTGGAACATGGCTGAGCTGGGTCTTCAGTCGGGACCATAGCCTCCAAAATTCTGCTGCCCTCGCAAGTGGCAAGTGCCAATGGGCTCCACCTAAACCCCAAAGGTAAACATCACCACCAGCTTCCTGCTACCAGATCCTTCCCTTCAGCCTGACTACATCTCTCTCTCTCCCCCTTCTCTCAGGAGATCAAATGTTGATGCACTATATATATCTATTTTTTTAATAAGGCTAATTTAAGCTTTACTTTGTACTTTAAAATAAATTCTCCTAGGACATGGGCCCACTAGGGAATTATTACAAATAGCTCTTCGTGGTACACATTTAATGAACATTTAACTAAAGAAAGAAAATGCACGATTCCCTTTTTTTTCAACTGCTGGGTGCCATCAACCCAATCAGTCATTTCTTTTTAACTACATTTGCCATAAAAGCACTTATTTTATGGCGGCCGTGACATAAGCATGGCTGTTACACCTTATGATTAATAAAGTAATTATCACCAGTTCTAATATTCTCAGCAAAAAGGCCGGGCCGGGCTCTAGATATTTCTGTTCCACTAATAGGTTTTCTAAAGCCATGCGGCACACATGGAGGGCTGTATGCAGGGGCCTGCAGAACGCATTCTCTAATGTACATCGTTGCGATCGATTGACAAATGACATCAGTCTGGGTTCATCATCATACAGAAAATACCATTTGAGAGGAAAAAGGAATGGAAGGAGGCAGGCAGGGGTAATTTGCTTTTCATTGTTGATTGATGTTACAGAACTATTCTTGTAAGTCAATCACCAAAACACAAAATGCTAGGGAAAATACAAAAATTCTAGAAAAGCAGAGCCTCCTACAAAGAGAGCTGTGGTAAGCAGAGAAGAATGATAACTCTCTTGAAACAAGCATCTCATGGAGTCGACTGGAAATCACATTTCTAACTTATGTAGAGTGTCCTTGGGGCCATGCCAAAGGCAGAATGGGGTCCTGGGCTCTGTTATGTCCTTTCTTCCAAAATGTGTTTCTTCTGACTGTGTTTGAGGACACCTCACTCATGGGTGCAGGTCACAGTGAGGGTGGGCTGGGAAGAGGACCAGAGTGTCCCCAAGAGTCTCAAGGTTGGTTCCTCTAGGAAACTTCAGGATGCTGAGCTCAGTCACAAGGGAACTCTGTGTCAGCCAAGGCCCCTTGTGACTCCAACAAGAACAATTAAAAACTGGAGTGGTACGGGGGCATTGCTGAAAAAAAAAAAAAAAACAACACTCTCTCTCTTTTTAGAGCTTACCTTGGAAACCTATTAGGGAGATTTGATTCTTGGGACAGGATACAGATTTTTCTTACCAGCCTTACAATCATTGACTTCACTGCCCTTCCATCATTCATTCATTCAATGAGCACTTGGGGTTGCCCCTGGGGAGACAATGGTTCTTGTTTAGGGAGCCCATAGTTTATCATAGATACTAGTGTGGGCTCTGGGGTCAGACAAACCTGGATCCAGTTGTCATTACTTACTAGCTAAGTGACTTTAGATAAGTTACTTGCCCGAGCTAGGTCTAAATTGGGGATAAAAATTGTACCTAGTTTATAGGGTTGCCTTGAGGATTAAATGAGGGAATCCTGTTAAAGGGCTAAAGACAGGTCTGGCTCATTATGACTGTTCACTAACTAGAAGCTACCACTCCTACTGAGATAGTGTCACTCACTAAGGACTATGCAGGCATAGACGTGGAGCTGCTTCTCTGGTGTTGGGAATGGATTTGTATTGAGCCATCTGAGCTCTCTCCTTGGGGTCTCCCTGGGATCTATAGCGCATATGTGCAAATAGCGGTCTCAAATCAGAAAATCAGCAATTGATGGAGATTGAAAAAGGCATTATATTGATCATCCCAGAGCTCTGTCAATCAAACGGCCCAACCCAGATGAACCCCGTTCATTAGGAACCCTGCACTTTTTTGGGGGGGAACACTGGATGTTTTTTCTTCCTCTCCCTTTCCTGGTCCCTTTCCTGTCCCCTCCCCTCTTCCCTTTTCTTTTCCCTCCCCTCTCTCCTCCCTCTTCCTTAGATCCTCCTGAATAATCCGTATCATCCCTCGGGGGCCAAATCAAAGTGAACCAAGAGTTACTTGCTCAAAAGAAAAGTGAATATAGTCCACAGACCCCAGGTCCTCAAAGCTGGGAGGAGCCTCAGAGATGTTCTCCAGCCCTTTGTTTTCCTGTCAGGAAAGCCTCATTTCCATTCTCAGAGCGAGCTACCGGCTGCACAGCTATTGGGCAGAGAGGTGGATGTGAGCCCTGGCCTCTCTTCTCTGGGGCACGGTGACCAGAATGAGAAATCCCCCCTGTGTCGCTGCCAGGTCAGCCACCCTTCCTGCTGCTCAAGACGCTCTGTCAGAGTGTTTTGGATTGATTCATTCAACCAACAGGGGATCTGTCAAGGACCAGCACCACTGAAACGCTTTTGAAATGCAGGGATTTGTCTTGGCTTTCTCTGGGACTACAGCCAAACAAACCCCACCTCAACCATGCCTTCAGCCATCTCTCACTCACTAGTTTCTACAATGGTGTCTGTTCAGAAGTGGCGCCTAGTTGGTGGCAGTGCCGGAAAGGGTGGGACTCAAGGAGGAGGCCACCGGGACTCCGAGGCCTGAGCTCATCTGCAGTCTTGGCCTGAGCTGGAACTCTGAAGCGGAGAGGCTAAAGCCTAGTCCCAGACCAGCCCCAGCCGGGTGTCCACACAGCCCCGTGTCCACACAGTCCCGTGTCCACACAGCCCGGTGTCCA
>NC_058404.1:27500396-27580919 GCF_002201575.2 Neomonachus schauinslandi
ACAGCCCCGTGTCCACACAGTCCCGTGTCCACACAGCCCGGTGTCCACACAGCCCCGTGTCCACACAGTCCCGTGTCCACACAACCTGGTGTCCACACAGCCCTGGTGTCCACACAGTCCCGTGTCCACACAGCCCGGTGTCCACACAGCCCGGTGTCCACACAGCCCTGGTGTCCACACAGTCCCGTATCCACACAGCCCGGTGTCCACACAGCCCGGTGTCCACACAGCCCTGGTGTCCACAGAGTCCCGTGTCCACACAGCCCGGTGTCCACACAGCCCGGTGTCCACACAGCCCCGTGTCCACACAGCCCGGTGTCCACACAGCCCGGTGTCCACACAGCCCTGGTGCCCACACAGTCCCGTGTCCACAAAACCCGGTGTCCACACAGCCATGGTGTCCACACAGTCCTGTGTCCACACAGCCCTGTGTCCACACAGCCCAGTGTCCACACAGCCCTGGTGTCCACACAGTCCCGTGTCCACACAGCCCGGTGTCCACACAGCCCGGTGTCCACACAGCCTGGTGTCCACTCAGCCCTAGTGTCCACACAGTCCCATGTCCACACAACCCGGTGTCCACACAGCCCGGTGTCCACACAGCCCTGGTGTCCACACAGCCCCGTGTCCACACAGTCCCGTGTCCACACAACCCGGTGTCCACACAACCCGGTGTCCACACAGCCCGGTGTCCACACAGCCCCGTGTCCATACAAACCGGTGTCCACACAAACCGGTGTCCACACAGCCCTGGTGTCCACACAGTCCCCTGTCCACACAGCCCGGTGTCCACACAGCCTGGTGTCCATACAGTCCCCTGTCCACACAACCCGGTGTCCACACAGTCCCGTGTCCACACAACCCGGTGTCCACACAACCCGGTGTCCACACAGCCCCGTGTCCACAGAGCCCAGTGTCCACACAGCCCAGTGTCCACACAGCCCTGGTGTCCACACAGTCCCGTGTCCACACAACCCGGTGTCCACACAGCCCAGTGTTCACACAGCCCTGGTGTCCACACAGTCCCGTGTCCACACAACCCGGTGTCCACACAGCCCGGTGTCCACACAGCCCTGGTGTCCACACAGCCCGGTGTCCACACAGCCCTGGTGTCCACACAGCCCGGTGTCCACACAGCCCTGGTGGCCACACAGCTCTGGTGTCCACACGGCCCAGTGTCCACACACCCAGCCCGGTACCTGCACAACCACTTAAAGTCCTTAAAGAGGTTCTCAGATGTTGTGTACGTGAGTTTGGCTATCCCAGCTTAGCCCATAAACTCCCAGACAGACACTCTTGCTCATCACTCAGTTTTGTCAAGAAAGGCCAAAAGGAATTCCTACAGTCACTGAGGAGCAGAGGGAAGTTTCCTGAACGAGGGACATGGCTAAATGCTTTTGAAGTTTCTCCTGCCAGTTTCCACGTTTGCACCTCCGTCACTGTTTCAAGACACAGAGGACATAATCGTGTCATCCAAAGCAAGACAGAATTTTAACATTAAGCTTGAAATAAGTACACATTTCTGATCCTCAAGTCATTCCCACCCAGCAGGAGCATTTACAGTCCAGCCTAACCTCAGCACTGCCTGCCCACAGAGCCGTCTGGAGTGTGATTCCTGAGAAATTTAGAGGTTTATCCCCACAGTTACTCACTGCCCCCAAACACACACACACACATATACACACATACCACACCACACCACATACACTGAACATGTTCATTCATACACACCACACACTACATACACCACATACACCACACACACATACTATACCACACACACACACACACACACACACACACACACACTTAGGAAAGCTCTTCCCATTCTCCTTTAAGATTCAAGTTAAATGATTACCACCACTCTGAAGACCTCCCTACTCCCCCGGTGGCAATGAGTCTCTTCCCCTTTGCTCACACAGCACATCCTCTGTATCTACACTTGCTGCATCTCACTAGAGTTATGTTTTCTGGTTTGTAAGCTTCCTGAGGCCTGAGACTATCTTCTTCATGTCTGTATTCCTTGTAGGCCTTGCACAGAGGCCACATAGTTCTATGCTCAGTAAACATTTGTCAAATTAGAAGCTAAAGACAATGTATCCCAACAAATCCTGAGCATAACCCCACCTCAGGAAATGATGCCAACTTTAGATACAGGAGCATATGAGTTTGCTAGGGCTGCCATCACAAAGTACCATAAACTTGGTGGCTTAAACAACAGAAATGTATTTGCCCATAATTCTGGAGGCTGGACATCTGAGATCAAGGTGCCCACTGGGCTGGTTCTTCCAAGGGCTCTCTCCATGGCTTCTAGATGGGCATCTTCTCCCTGGGCCTTCACATGGTCTGTTTTCTGTATTTGTCTGTGTCATAATTTCCTCTTCCTATAAGGGCACCATTCTAGCCTGTCCTGATGACCTCATCTTAACTTAATTACCTCTTTAAAGACAATATCTCCGGGGCGCCTGGGTGGCTCAGTCATTAAGTGTCTGCCTTCGGCTCAGGTCATGATCCCAGAGCCCTGGGATCAAGCCCCACATCGGGCTCCCTGCTCGGCAGGAAGCCTGCTTCTCCCTCTCCCGCTCCCCCTGCTTGTGTTCCCTCTCTCACTGTGTCTCTCTGTCAAATAAAGAAATAAAATCTTAAATAAATAAACAAATAAACAAATAAATAAAATAAAGACAGTATCTCCAAATATAGTCACATTCTGAGGCACTGGGTGTTAGGATTTCAACGTATGTATGGCGAGGGTGGGGTTGGCTGGCACAATTCCATCCACAACAGGAGGGAAATTAGCAGCACCTATGATCCCTGTGATGTATTTCTTTCTAGGCACAGCTAAGAGCTACTGCTCACAAGCCACCCCACGGCTACGACCTCTTCTTGATCTCCTCAGGGGAAGACTTCTTGTCCCTTGAGAGAGGTTCTCGTCTGACCTTAACATCTTAAGAACATTGTTCAACCTCCCAAGCAAATTTAGCTCGCAGAGAGTGTGAACTCTGTGGTAAATGTGTAGATGATTGTGGCTGTTATGCTTAGCCTTATTTCTGGCTCTATTTTTACTCCTTCCTCCTGTCTTTTTGTCTTCATTTGCTCAAATATGCATTTATGTCCATTGGTCAAATTTTCTACATCTTTATAAACTACTTACAATCCTTTCTGCAACAAAGAAGAGTGTAAATTGTGCTGGTCTAGCACAGTTTTCTTCCTGTTGTCAAATGGCACCACCACCTCTCCCTTCAAAGAACGGCAACCATGCTCCCCAAGATCTTCTCTGGACAATTCTGGGTTCGTTTTCCAATGAGGGGAACTCTCCTGAGATTAGAGAGCCATTAGTCTCCAGAAACAGTTATGGCCACGTGTGTGGACAGATGAGGGATTCGCCACAGGCTCCTGGTAAGTTCTTCACCACTGGAGACTGAGACATTTGGTGGGAGTTCCTTGGAGAGTCTCAGGAATGCCAGGCAAGGTTTTGAGAGCTGGATGCCTTAGTTTCCGGCTGAGGTCCTTAGTGTCAACCTCTCTGACTTTCGAGGACAACTCTTCCAAACCTTTGGTGCAGCTTCTCTGATCTCCACTCCCCTAAATCTTCCAACTTATGAGTAAGATCCCAATTCGATTTTAAACTCTTTATCTCCAGCACATACAGAGTGGTTTCTGTTTTTCTAACCAACTCCTTTCCAATGCCTACATAAATAATAGAAATAAGCTATCCTACGCTTGTGCATTGCTGGTAGGAATGCAAAATGGTAAAGCCACTGTGGAAAGCAGTTTGTCAGTTCCTCAAAAAGTTAAACACAGAATTGCCATATGATCCCAGAATCCTACTTCTGGATACATACCCAGAAGAACTGAAAACAGAGACTCAAACACCATACAACAAAAATTCATTTTAGCATTATCCACAATAGCCAAAAGGTGGAAACAACTCAAATGTCCATCAACAGATGAATGGACAAACAAAATGTTGTCTAAACATACAGTGGAAAATCATGTAGCCATAAAAAGGAATGCATTTCTGATACATGTTACAACACAGGTGAGCCTTTAAAACATTATGCTAAGTGAAATAAACCAGACAAAAAAAACAAATATTGTACGATTCCACTTGTATGAAATATCTAGAATAGCCAAATTCATAAAGATAGGAAGTGGATTAAAGTTTACCAGGGGCTGGGGAGAGGGCAAAATGGGGTGTTTTTGTTTAACGGGTACAAAATTTCTATTTGAGATGATTAAAAAGTTTGGGAAAGAAATCGTTATAATGATTGCACAACACTGGGAATGTACTAAATGCCACTGAAGTATACACATAAAAATGGCTAAAATGGCAATTTTATTTTATGTATATTTCACCATGATAATATGTATGCACATTTTTTTAAAGTTATCATGGCAGCAGCAGACTTCCAGACCTGACCGGTGTGCAACCAACCCATTTTATCACAGGTGACTGACATACGGACTGAGGACATATACTGCGTATGGATTACCAAGTCCATGTCTCTAGAAAAGAAGAGAGAATCCAATTTCTTCCAGCTTTGTGGAAGAGGCCAACTGAGACTAGACTAATTTGGATTCTTCCATCCTAGGCAAAAAAACCCAAGCAAATGCCCAGTCCAAGCCTTCCTTGCCTGACTGACCCAAAAATTCTTTCTTCTCCAGCTCACTAAGACCTTGTTCTCTTCAGCACGTTCCCTCCTACCCTCCACAGCATCCCCCTCTTTCCAACCAGCATCAATCCCTAGTCCAGCATGAGTGGCTTTGTGAGATATCAGAGAACTATAACCCTTCAAGTCCCTGAGTTTATAGAACTAAAACCCTTTTCATGACTAAAACTCAGCCTCCCTTTTAGCCATTCACCTTTCGCTTTAACGACTATGCTCTCATTTCTAAACCATTGGCCTGGACATGGAGGGATCTCCATAGTTTACTAATGAGCAATGTGTGTGTGTGTGAGTGCACGCGCACACATGCGCACATGCGCATGCTCCCCTCAGGCCACACCGTTCATCCTTCTAATTAAAGCAAAGTTACTCTCCTTCAAGATATAGTCAAGAGAGTCTATTTGCTCTATCCCATTGTTCAAGTTCCTGGCCCAATACTACTTGGCTTCAACTCTACAGAGCTTACCCACAGCCAGTCAGGGCATGAAATCATAACCCTCTAAGGGGTACATTCTCCAGGTATATAGGGGACTGCTACCCTTCTGTTTCAGTTTCAATACAGATTACCATATGTGTTTGCTTCTTTTAAGGATAAATAAACCCTAAACTGTGTTTTAGGTGATTATAAAGCTGATGGCCAAGATCCTATTTGCATTTGGGGCAGTGTGAAAAGCACGCTGGGCAGCAGGGGTCTTGGCTTGCTTGACTTTCTAATGACCTGCTGTATGAAGTTGAAAATGTTATTTCCCTAAGCCTGAGTTTTTCTGTGTTAAAAGAGTGGGTGGGGGAGGGATTAATTGGTGAATTATTAGTTTCTTTCCAGTTCTAGGAGTTTTTTCTTTGGTCCAAGCGAATACCACATTGCCCTGCTGTGTAAGCCCCTCTGTTTTAGCTGCTCCAGTGGCTCAGAAAGCACTCTCAAGGCAACAGCTACAGAGAAGACCCTAGCCTGGAGACCCTGTGGACAGGAGCCCCGGGCCCAGAGAAGTCAGATCACCTCGGCTGAGTCCCTGGGTTGAGGGTGGGGTTGCCACAGCTCCTCTCAGAGACCACACTGCCTTTTGTCTGGCCAGCTGGCTGGCCCACCTTCATGATTTATAAAAGAGCCTAATCACAGGATCTTCCATTGAGACACACGCTGGTGGAAACACCGCCTCGTGGCATAACTGCATAACAAGGAAATAAGCACAGGCACAGCATTGGAGGGGAGTCCTTGGGGCCCAGACCTCAGCATGGAGCTTCCTTCTCCTCTCATCCTCCCACCAATAGTGAGAACTCTGGCCCCGCCAGTTCTCTGCTCAGTTACCTTCCAAAATTCAATGTGGTTCAAAATCCTACTTTTCTCCTAGACCTTATATAGGTTAAGTCATCCGTGTTCTTACACTCCCAGCTGCCTGGTGCCTTGTCCTGACCCTATTAAAATAGACGGCATTTGCGGCTGAGCCCTCCATGGCTGGGCTGGGCCCTGGATTTCCATCCACTCTGCCCATCTCAGAAAGAGGGTGTTGTCCAGTGAAGCCATCCCTCCTTACACCTCTTCAGGATCGTGATTTGCAAGATCTTAGAGACCCTCACTGGAGGAGCACTCAGGAGGCTCATGCTTGAGTGTGTGCTGCTCAGTCAGGATTGGAGCCTGGGCTGGAGTTTTAGAGGCAGGGACCCAGCACCACATTGGGTAAGCAGGCTGGCCACTCTGGATCTCAACGTCCTCATCTGTAAGAGAAGAGATAAGGCTGAACCGCCCCCATGGCCCCTGCTTAGGTGAGCATAACTCTGGCTGCTGAAACAGACCCACGGTAACAATGCTTAAACATTGTCTCCCACCCAAAAGCTGGGTATAATGGCTCAGCTCCATGATGACGCAGGGGCTCAGGTCCCTGGTACCTGTTTTCCTGCTCTGCCATTCCTAGAGGTTTGCCCTCCTCCACTGGAATGGCGAAAAGAGAAGTGGAGGCCACACTCTTTCTCTTTAAGGAGGTCACACTCATGACTGAGAACCTGGACATATAGCCACAGCTGGCTGCCAGGATGGCTGGAAGAACATGGGGCCAGCTAGAAATTCTATAGGAAGAAAGGGAGAATGATATTGGGGCCGCCTAAGAGTAGGGTCCACAGACCCTCCCAGTTGTATCATTCTGAGTCTAAGAGCTCACACGGAAGAGTGGGGCAAGGCATATCAGAATCTCAGCAGAGGCAGACAGTGCAGGGGTCTCCGGGAATAGTAACTCCGACTGCCACACTGGTGTGTGCAAAGTAATTAGAAGTTCAAAAGAGACGGTGTATGATCCCATGTAATGCAGCATACACATACACAGCTTCCGCTACCTAGCCCACATGCTGCTAGGACAAGATCTCAATGAAGTTTACCCGCTCATTTCAACAAATATTTATTGACAACTACTACGTGCTGGGCACCAGAGATATAAAAATTAATATGGGGTGCCTGGGTGGCTCAGTTGGTTAAGCGACTGCCTTCGGCTCAGGTCATGATCCTGGAGTCCCGGGATGGAGTCCTGCATCGGGCTCCCTGCTCAGCAGGGAGTCTGCTTCTCCCTCTGACCCTCCCCACTCTCATGTGCTCTCTGTCTCTCTCATTCTCTCTGTCTCAAATAAATAAATAAAATCTTTAAAAAAAAATTAATATGGACCCATCCATCCTGCCCTCAAGCACTTGCAGGCTAGCAGGGAAATAAAACCCAAGCATAAAAGTTCAGTGTAATGGGATAAGTGCTTTGATGGAGGTGAAATCTGGAGCTACACTCTCTAAGTGAGGAGAGAAAACTAAAAATCTAAGACGACTTTTGAATAACACCAGCAGGAAGCAACCAGGAGCTAAAGTACAGGACCACCATGTTCTGTGAGTGTCGATCAGGAAGGAAGGAGACTACCGTAGGATGAATATAAAAGACTTACTTGAGCGGGCAACCCCTAAAAGGTGAGTAAGAATGGAGAGGGAGAAGGAGGAGGCGGTAAGTCCTCATAAAGACTTTGTGTCCAATTTTGAAGGGGAGGCACCAAACAGATTTTTGTGTCAAAGGGTGTTGAAAAAAAAGGCAGACCTTCTTGAGTTTTAACCCTTGGTGTAGAAAGGCAGGTGAACCTCTTTAAATGTCTTTCATAGTCCACTTATAAGAGTTCTCAACACTCCTCATAACATGTTTTTATAGCCTTGGAACAACTCTGTAAGGAAGAGAAGGCAGAAGGGAGAGACAGACAGAAGCTGGAGCCCAGAGTTGTTAGGTCGTTAGGTAAGTAGGTCCGGAGCACATATTCCGTAAGAGGCAAGAGCACCGCCCCAAGCCAGGTTTCCTGGCCCATAGCTGGTGCTTCTTCTGTTGGGCCTGATTACTCTTGAAAAGGAAAAATCGAGATTTAAATTATCTGAGCAGAAGGAAGAGGATTCAGACTGACCCACAGGAGATTGGAAGGAGAAAAGCCAAGGGGAACCGAGGAACAGGATCACCCAACATGGTGACCTGCTTCAGATGGGTCATCCTCCTGGTCGAGAAGGCTCACTGAAAGCTGGGTCCCATGACACCCAGTTATATATGCCTCTTGGAGCCAAATTCAAGACTGAGAATAACCAAAGGAAACACACAAAGAAATTCTCAAGGTGAAGGTCCTTGGAAAGGATTTCTCTGGGAAGTTGTTACATTCCAATGGCAAATTTATAACCTCCCAGTTTTGCGGGGGGAGGATGGAGTCTGCTGGGCATGAGATGAGACAGGATACGCTTCTAAAGTTTCTTCCAACCTGTGATAATATAACCCCATGGTCGTACTGTTGTGAGGAGGGGTGATCCAAACACTTCTAGGCCAGAGGCTAGCACTTTCTGCCCACGGAAAGCAGCAGTCCAGGGGCCACTTTTCCTTTAACCCACAAGAAAAAGCAGGATGATGGGTGTATGGGCAGAAATCCAATTTTATAAGGATTTCAACGGATGTAAATTGTTTCCTGGATAAGGGCTAATGACAGCTAATAGGCCGACACTGGGTATCAGGCAGATGACCTAGCAACAGTTTCCTATTTCTGTTGGCCCTAATCACAACTTCCATCTGCTATTTTCATCCTCCTCCCATATTACTGGCAACGCAGCCACATTTTCACACTCCTACTTCTCCCAAAGGACGTCAGCCTGCCTATTTTACATAGGTACACAAAAGCTTAAGCATTCCCTCACTGGACTAATGGGAAATAGACCTGTGCACAGATACACTTCATATCCTGATCGATGGTCCTCGTATACGCACCACCCAGTTTTGTTTGTTCAAAAGCAGAGGAAATGGAGTTGCTTTAAATTTATGAACTGACAAGTTTCTGAGCAATGGTGAATCACCGCTCGATATTTCACTCAAAGCTGGGATGGTGAGCTGGCTCTTGCTACAGCTCTTTTTGGGTCACAAGAATTCAGCGGGATCACTCACGGCCCTGAGCCCTGAGTGAAAGATGGAAAGGTGGACAAGACCAAGGTTAGCGTGCCCATGGAGACAAGCTGTCACACATCAGAAAGACACTTCAGAGGGCAAAGACAATACCCCGAGCGTTGGTAAAGCAATGGAAGAGTGGGGAGTGGGGTCCGTGAACATGGAAAAGAGAAAAAAAATCCTCACTTGACTGAGGCATTAGTCAGACTGGGGCATTAGACTGTCCTGGATGCTATAGAAGAGCCCCACAGCACAGACCCAGAGCAGAAATTGTCTTGATTTATCTAAGAGTCCTATTCCTTTGTATCATCATGTTGTCACCTCTCCCTTGGACAACAGCTCAACCTCCAGCCCTGTGTGTGCCTAGAAAACTCCAACTCATCTCTTAAGAATCTGCTGAATATGGCCTTCCTTGAAATTCCTGCCTCGATTCCCCCAGAACTGGTCATCCTGAGTCACAGTTTTCACCACAGCCCATTACAAAGGTTTGTTTTTATTTCTGTCACCCTCACCAGAAGGTGATCATCTCAAAATCAAGGACTGGTCCTCATTCATCTTTATACCCTAATGATTGGCATTGTGCTTAATAAATAACTTTTAGGTGGGACATGTGAGTGAAGAAACAGAGGGGGAAGAAAAAAAGGAAGAGAGGGAGGGAGGGAAGAGGAATGGATGGTTTCACTTTCAGCTCAAAGAGATGCTTCCTTAAATCAGATGAGATGATGATACAGACTGGATTGTACTAGGAGAGAGCAAAGAGCAATCACATTTTAAATCTGCTTTGCATACTACTGGTGAGACTCTACGTTTTACATTCTTGACTGACAAGGAGAATAAAAAAAACTGGTAAGAGACTTAAAAGAATGATTTTTAAATGGGGTGATCTCATGGTAGATAATATGCTAATGCAACGCTGCAGCCAGCCTGCTTTGAGATACTCAATCTTTGCCCTGTCAGCTCCAGTGAGTCAGAGCACTTTGATCCCCCAGAGGCACTGGGAGACCCCAGCCCCAAGTCAAAGGCTCCTGAGAGATCCTGTCAGTGTTCTAAACTGCCTACCTCATTGCTGTCACAATTGGCTCAGACCTTCCCAGAGAGATGAAATGAGGCCATTTGGCTCAAAGGCAAGTAAACATGAAAGAGGCATGTATAATAGCACCACCCCTTCCATTTGGAAAACTTGTCCTTTCCTATAACAATGAATTTGCACCTTCTCCCCACATCCAGTTGGAACGAAGGCCCTAAGGAAGCCATCTCCATTCACAAGTCCTGCCACAAACACAGGGGTGACTCTGCACAAGCATCTAGAGAAGCCAAGGAGAGTCTCAAGAACTTATATTGCTTTGTTGGATAAACATGAAGCAGGGGCGTAGCTTGAGAGAAATGAAGAGTCACTGGCAGACCTTGGGATTCACACATTTCTAGGAGACTAGATGGGGGAATTGTGACGGTTAATTTTGCATCAACTTGGCTGGACCACAAGGTGCCCAGATATTTGGTCAAACATTATTCTGGATATTTCTACGAGGGTGCTTTGGCTGAGATTAACATTTAAATCATGGACTTTGAGTAAAGCAGATTGCACCAAAAAATGTGGGTGGGCATCATTCAATCAGTTGAAGGCCTGACTAGAAAAACAACCTGAATATTTCCCGAGCAAACGAGAATTCACCAACAGACTACCTTCGAATTTCATCTGCAACACTAGCTTTTTCTGATTCTACAGCAGATGACCTTCAGACTGGAACTAGAACATCAGCCCCCCTGGGTCTCCAGCCTGTTGGCCCACCCTAAGATTTTGGACTCACCAGCTCCATAATCGTGTAAGCCAGTTCCTTACAGTAAATCTCTTTCTATATGTATATACATCCTATTGGTTCTGTTTCTCTGGAGAGGTCAGACTAACACAAATGGGGAGTGAGGAGAAGACTCATTAGGTGGTAATTTACTGAAAGACTGAATATCCAAATAAATAATGACCAGACAATATATAAAAAGAGAACTCTGACCCACAATCTGCAGCAACCAGCTCAGGAAACCAACCTATTTTCTACAGTAGCCAGCCCAGGAAGTCAGCCTACTATCTATAAGCCACACTTACCCAAATGGGATGAGGAAGATATCCTGGCACAGGGCATGAGAGCCTAAGTCAGGCAAAGGAGTGGCCCAGGGCAGGGAGTCAGAGCCTGGGCAGAGTGAGGATATCCACATGGTAACGTGGTAAATCAGGCTTTATTGGAGCCCAAGCAAAGGGAAGAAGCAACCAAGCCTAAGACATTGGAGCCTAATTGGGGCAAGAGGGCACCCCCACAGGGGCAGGTGACAAGAGCAGTATAGCAGAGTGGTTACAATGGGAGCTTAATAAAATCAGAAAATATATTAAGGAAAATGAGAGCCAGATTTCTCATGGTCAGAAAAGGGACTTACATATATGGAAGAGCAGAAAACTAGGATGAATTCTGTGGTGTTGGGTTGAATTAGAGATAACAGTATGAATTGGTAATTTTTAAAAATTTGTATATACATACATATAGATACAGAAATATAATGTAAATGTCTGTATGTTCACATATATTCACATGTATTGTCTATGCATACTTTTATTGCCTAGTTGTGTCCACTGAGAGGGCCTGGAAGCAGTGACTCACTAAGAGCATTTTAGCACACAGCACCCAGATGTTGATGTTTAAGTGCCATTCTTCACTAAAAAGGAACACAGGCTCTTGGGAAAAATGGCTGATTCCAAGGGTGGGCAGGTAAAATAATACAGGAACATCTTCCTCTGCAGGAAAGGAAGGAATGATGGAGACACATCAAAAGGATCCAGAAACCAGCTTGCAGGAGCTCCTGCTGGCCAAATCTTGGACAATTTGACTATCAAATAAGTTAGGGTAATGATGGATTATACCCTGTTGAATAAAATAGGAATCCATGAGTCCATGCTGATGTAAATAAAAGAAGAAAGAAGAAATTGCAGGTTTGATGAAGAATAAGATATCTAAATAGCCTCAAAGTATCTCCCTCCCAACACACACACACAAACATATTAATTACAAAAAGGGAAAGAGTATATCTAAATTTGAGAAGCCTGGCAAACCAACCTAATCAAATAATCAAAGTGAATGGGATAAATTGGAAATGATGCCCCACATGACAGCATCCAACCAGAAGAGTCCTGCATCACTTCTAAGTACCTCATCAGGAGGAACATGAGACAATCCCATCGAGGAACATCCCACAAAATAACCTGCCTGTAAACTTCCAAAGTCTCAAAGTCATGAAAATCAAGTAAAGAGTGAGGAACTGTCACAAACGGAAGGAACTGAAGAGACATGACAACTGAGTAACAGCAATTTGGGACTAGATTCTTTTGCTATAAAGCACATAATTGGGACAACTAGAGAAATGTGAATGGGATCTGGGTATTTGATGCTAGTAGTAGATCACTGTTAATCTCCTGGTGTTGGTGATTACATTGTGGGTCTGTAGAGAATATTCTTGTTTGTCAGAGATACACACTAAAATATTCAGGGGTGAGGGAGCATCATGTTGACAGCTTATCCTCAAATGGTTCAGAAGAAAGATCTTTATACCACACACACACACGTACACACCTACATACACAGTATTGCAATTATGTAAGAGAATGTGGCCCTGTTCTTGGGAGACACATGCTGAAGTATTTAGGGGCAAAATGTCATAATGTCTCAAACTTACTGTCAAATGATTTGGCAGAGAAAGAGAAAATGTAGCAAAATGTCAACTTTTTGGTGAATCCAGGTGAAGAGGACTCTGAGTTCATTCTTTCAACTATTCTGAAGGCTTGAAAAGTTTCAAAATAAAAAGTGGGAGAGAAGGCAAGTGATAAAAAGTGGCATAAAAAATGAAGTTTCTGGAAGTTCTAAGTGGGAGGAAAAAGAAATGAATGAAAACCCAGAACCAAAGATCATACTTTTAATGATGTTCTTAACATGCTTTATGACATGGAGAAACGTTGGATTTTTCTCTCTTTCCAAACAAAAGTCAGTAATGCCAAAAAAGTTTTTCCTGGTGTTATAAAGAGCTTAGCTATATCTAGCTTCCGTTAAACCACCTTCCACTCCCACCAGATGCACCAGGCTGCAGCCTGGACTGCCCCTCTCCCCAGCACACAGAAGACTTACTCTTCCCGTCCCCTCCTGGGTGAGCACACAACAGGGCGCCCCTGGTGGCCACCTGTTCTCCCTGAAGTGTTCCAAATCCTCCTTATTTGTGGAAAGGGTCACAGAGGCTGTGTGTAAGAGAAGCCCATTCAAGAAACCCATATGAGAACCTCGATGTTCTCCTGCTGAACATAAAGAATTTCACAGAACACCAGCATCAGACAAGGTCATTTTGTAAGCAGGGTGAATCAAGACAAAACAAGACCACTCCATAATAATGTCAAAACACAGATAATACATGAACATTGTCCAAGCCAAAATATACCCAACAGCCCCCTGTCCTGGCTAAAATGGGACCCAGTCTCCTCTATCTGTTAGGTTAGCCTCCATTAATATTCCCTCCTTCTAGATAAGGTTCACAAAGATAACCAATCGGAATGACCCCACTTCCTGAAAACATCCAATCCAGAGCAAAGCCCCACTTCCCTGAACTCTCTTCCAAATCTCCTCACATTAGCCCAAATCCTATGAAAGCTCCTTGCTATCACCTTCTACTGAGATCCCCCATAGTTCCCCATGGTGTATATTCTCCTTTACTGCAACATGTAATAAACCTAACTTGTTCAGATACAGGTACGTTCTTGGTGAACTTTGGTTGAGGGCATTGACAAGCTAAAGAAAATCTGATCCCCAAACATTTTTAAAAAAACAAATTGGTAAATACTCAGTGAAGCAACAGTATGTCAACTTCCTCCCTTGTTAAATTGATTATTCATACAATTTTATAACCTCTGAAAACAATCTGCATGTTTTATTAGATTTTTCTCACTGCAGAAGAATTCCCAAGTCTGCCAGCTGATGACTGAGAAGTCATGGCCAGATGTAAATTAAATGGGTGGCCAATTTCATAAGCAAATTATGAATTATTGTAATACATTTGAAAGAACCCAAAAGTTAGAGTGCGTGGGGCCTAGAAAGATTTTAAATACCCTGATAGAGAAGAAAATGTACAAGTTTTGTTTGGAAACAGAGGTGCCTGAGGGACGGAGAGGGATAAATACCACCAGCTCACTGATCAATGAAAGAGGCAGCTTCAGACCCATCCCATGACTTCAAACAGAATGCTCTGCCCTTTGGTGGAAATCAGTTGGGCCAGGAGAATGATCCACATCCTCTGCTACTCCACAGGGAACTGTTTTCAATAATGGTCTCCTGCCAACCCACAGGGCAGACTGTCTGCTGTTGGCTATTGAGGGCACCACATAGAAATGGGGTGACAAAGGCAAAATGGCACACTGCTTCCCCAGTCAACATCATTCCCAGGCTGTTGGCCCCTTGGCCTCCCTGGTGGGAGCTCCTAGTTCCTTTCACCACCCCTCTTCCTTGGGGTGCTTTCCCACTGTTTGACTTCATAGATCCATGCCCTGGATCCAGTCCGCAGCCACACAGACACGTGGGTTCTTCTCTGACTCTCTACCATCTTACCTCCCACCTGCCAGGTGGATCCTCTACTAAGTGCAAACCTTCCTTAAATGGCACTTTTCCTTCCCATCTTCATCTCCAGCTCTTCTGCCAGATCACACAGAGGAAGCCCGTGGGCCAAAATGCCATGGCAGCCATCTGCAGAAGAGGAATTCTCATCTAAAGAAAAGTCTCTAGAGGAACTTTCTATTTTCATTCAGCAGTCACATTCCCGGGAAAAAAATAAATCTAGAATCAGAGGTTCTGAGACTCTGAGAAGTAGAAATTAAACTTGGAAGCGATGGAGTTCAAACCTGCCATTTTTCATATGAGAAAACTCTGGTCGGTGTGATTCACCATTTTCCCGCAAGGCTAGGAAGCCTGATTTTGCCTTCCCCCCCCTTAAGTCTATTTGGTTTTATAATTTAGTGGTAAGGAGAAATGTATTTTTCCTTTCCTTGGTCAAACTTAAAAAAATAAACAAATAACTGTGAAATGGTACATGGTTTGCTTTTTTAAAGCCCCCACAAAAGGCAACACAGTATGAATTATATCTTTGTCAGTGCAGGTTATGAAATTACTCTAGAGAGTCATTTCTATAGAGACTGGCTGTACAAAGGCTGTAACTCAATGGAACGCAATGCTACTCCGAGCTCACAGAATGTAATTGATGGAAGGAAGCAACATAAATTACCTTAGCATTCTTCATGGATAATGTCTCTGTTTCCCACACAATCTCATTTTGCACACAAAACAAACAAAACCAAATTCAATCTCCCAAATGGTGTCTCCACTTGTTTGCTTTCTTTTAAAAATCATTTTGCCCACGTCACCCACAGCTATGGCTCTTCTGCCAGGCAAATTAAGTCTAGCATGGACCACATTTGACCTCCACCCCCTATTTGCCTCCCTTTTCCTGAACTTCCAGCCCTTCTTTGTTTCATATGGATCATTCATTTGGGGCCATGATGAAAACATAAGAATTAAACTTTACCAAGAAAAAAACCAGCCAACTTGGCTTCGATTTCATTTTCCAGGCCAAACAGCAGATTCCTTTGTCTGTCTTTGCAACAACTAGTAAAACGGTTAACCAAAATTTTAAAAAAAGAAAGAAAATTTAAGTTCTTCATGGTGACAGGAAAAATGATGGGGGATAGAGCTCACTGAAAAGGGTACATCATCAAAACATCTCATTTAATCATTGGTTTCTCCAACTCAAACAGAGAGCTGTTACCATGATGTGCGCAGACATGATTGCAAGACTTACTGGGATAACACAGAGCAGAGACAGGATTGCACAGGTTTGTGTTAAGAGCTGATCCAACTTTGTGACTGACCCCTGAAAAAAGCGACTCCCAACCCAATTACAGCATTCACGGCAATGTGACAACAGGGATATCACCAAGCAAGTATCAGTTCTCCCCATGGTTGCAGATTCTGAGCAGTGGCTCTATTAGCAGTCAAGTGGACAGCAAGCTCTGGGAACAAAGAGAGTCTACCTTCTTGGATGCAGGATTCCAGGCAGTGGAAAGAGGGTCAAGGTCACGTCCAGACATGTAGGACAAGAAGGATATCGAGGTCTTAGCAAGTGCATTAGGGTTGGCCCCACAATCAAGGCAACACTGGGACAGATGAATGGATAAAGAAGATGTGATTATCTATCTATCTATCTATCTATCTATCTATCTATCTATCTACCTATCTATGTATCTATTCATCTATAATGAAATGTTATTCAGTGATAAGAAAGAAGGATATTTGCAACAACATGGATGGATCTTGAGGGCATTACTGTAAGAGAGATAAGACAGACAAAGACAAATACCTCATTATATCACTTACATGTGGAATCTAAAAAAACCTAACTCATGGACACAGAGAGCATAATGGTGGTTACCAAGGGTTGAGGGGTGGAGGGAAATTGGGAAAATATTGTTAAAGGGTCCAAACTTGCCACTAGAAGATGAGTAAGTCCTGGAGACCTAATGCACAGCAGAGAATTATAGTCAACAACAACATTGTCTTAAAAACTTTAAAGTTGCTAAGAGATTGGATCTTAATGTTCTCACCACAAAAAAAAGAAATAATAGCTACATAACACAATAGAGTTGTTAGCTAACACATAGTGGTAATCATATGACAATATAAAAATGCAAAAATTGACACATTGTACACCTTAAACTTATGAATCAATTACCCCTCAATAAAAAAGAAAAGAAAAAACTAAGATACCAGGAACCAGAGCAGAAATCCAGAAGGAGGTTAGGGTCAGCTTACCTCAGACATCAAGCTTAGGGGCTGCACACTACTGCTAGCCCTGCAGGGCTCAGGGACTGAACATGCCATTTCCAGTCTCCATGACCTCTCATGCAGGATTTGGGCAGTAAGGGCCTGACAGCAACAAACATAAAACTGTATGGGTACAGCTGTGTCCACCGCCCCTCCTCTGTGGACCTAAAAAGCAAAGTGTGAAGCAGGGATTATTTCTGAACTGTTCAGCTGGACCCCTGACAGCTTTGATTTGGAAAATGAGATTTGGGGTATTTGTGATTGCTGCCAATGGTAAATGGTCTCTCACTGAAAACTCCCCAGTATTAATTAAGCTTTGCCCATCTTGAGTTTTGTCTTCCACCAAGTAAGGTTTAAGGGGCCCAAAAATTCTGGTCTCTAGAGTGTTTCAGAACAACTTCAGGTGGTTTGTTAAACTGAAGTTTATAAAATGGATCTATAATCAAAATATATTCCAGCGGAGGCTGACAAAGGACAGATAAAGTAACAACTCCACCTTGGGAAGGTTGATTCAAGTGTCTCTTAAGATAATGCTAAAAGCAACTTGAATTTGCACTGAAATTTTCATCTAAAGGACCCTAAGAGTAGTTGCAAATCCACCTTTTATTTTCACTAGTTGGCTTATACTGCATGGATTCATTCTCTTCTGCCTATTCCCAACCTACTTGAAATAAATTCAGTTGTTTTTGTCTCATAGGAAGGTCACATCCACTCAAGTGGACAGAGCCTAAGGATAATTCTGGAAATGATGTTCTAACAGAACATATCTGCTGAATGGTTTTGGTATCTTTAGGCTGATAGGGTGTAGCAGGTACAAGGTAAAATAAATATATCCCCTTAAAAAACCAATTAGTGTTGTATAATTTTGACAGAGACAGAAGTAGAAAGTTCTCTCATTATTTCCCATTATTTGTTCAACAACTAACATTCCAAGTAAAGTGCTATGTGTAGAAAGTTCATCCACTATTTTCCACTATTTGTTCAACAAATGTTTACTGAGCGGCTCATGCTCCACGTAAAGTACTAGGTGCTGGAGACACAAAGGTAAAAGTCAGTCCTGCCCTTGAGGAGCCCACAGTCTAGGAGGGATAGGGAAGTGGGGAGACCCACAGCTGAACAATTAATACACCCCCTAAGGGCACACTCAGTGGCAGCATTTGAGAGTGTGTGACACATGGCCAGGAGGGCCAGGAAGGCTTCACCTTGAAGGGAGGGGTGAAGCTAACTGTGGAAGTCCCGTATCGGGCTCCTTGCTCAGCGGGGAATCTGCTTCTCCCTCTCCCTCTGCTGCTCCACCTGTTTGTGCTCTCTCTCTCTCTCTGTCAAAAAAATTAATTAATTAAATCTTTAAAAAAAAAAAAAAAAAGAGTAGATGTGTTAAGAAAAAAAGAAACTGTCAGCTACCGAGGCCCAGTACAAGCTGAGGAGAACACACAGCTGGTCAGAACTAAGGATACCCCAATAAAACTGATGAGGAAATGCACCTTCACATGCTGATCCATTTAATCAGGCTACTCTGATGTATGCTGTCCTGCTAATCTGAATTTTCTAACTGATACATTAAGTCTTCTGCTGATATTATAGCTCTTGGTTGGATTTCGTTCTTTGTGTGGGTTGAGTTATTTTTTAAAACCAACTTGGGTAGATTTCTACTGGGCTCTCTGGATCTGGGCAGACTCAGCCCTCATATAGCAGGTGCCACCACTGCCCTGTGAGATAAAAATGAACCAAACTAGATATCCTTGGAACCACAGATTTCTTAAAATGGCTTCCCATGTGGGCTGTAGGACCCTGTAGGCATCTGAAGATATCAAAATTTCAACCCTCCAGCTACTGTGGCTTTTGAGAGACCATCTAGTGACTGAGGCCGCTAAAGAACGCAGTGGGACCAATGATAGCAGGTGAAATTTAATCAGCCTGAGAATACCAAACACTGCAGTTACAGTCTCAGATGTCATTCATTACCAATATGCTTTCCAAGAATTAAATTAAGACGTGTGTGTGCGTGCACATATAATCAATATGAGTAATTTCCATTTGAGTCTGTTCTTTCATATTTCATTTTTCCAGTCCCTGAGAATCCTAAAAAATCTAGTGTTACATAAACCACCAGGATGCCAAGATGCTAATGCAGTCATTGCTTACACTCATATAACACTTCTCTTCTGGGTTTCTTCCTTGGGGCTCCTGCAGTGAGGATTCAGGTGATAAACATTAATATTTTTTAACAAACAACCTGTTCTAGAGTCATTTTTATCTTCCCATGTGGTAGATAGATAGCATTCATTTTCCACTCCCTTCTGGGAAAATGAAAAAATAATGACATGAGATAGTTCAGCCTCAGGTCTTTGAAATTGCCAGTAGAGAAGGGAGCCTTGGCCTTTAGGTGGAGATGATATGGTTGACCTGGAATGTTCCTCACTCCTCCTTACTCTAAGGAACTGGACAGTGGTCTTGAACTTCTGAATCTCTCCTCCTCACCAGCCCCCTTGAAGGTGTGCCTCGTTTTTGAGATGGACTTCATGCAGATCACTTTTACTACTGAATGAGGCAGAGATCAGGGTAGAGTGGAAAAGGAGTTACTGGGATCCAAGATGAGGAACTGGGGACCACTGGATGAGAAAAAGGTGAGAGACTAATTGAAAGGAAAAAAACAGCCCCAAATAGTGAATCTTGTAAACTTGTGTCATGCTTCCGACTTTGTCACATCCTGTGCCTCCAAGGTGTGGATCAGACTATAATTTTATCTTAATGTGACACAAATACAGTGGTTGACTCAGGCCTGTATTTTAGCAGGTTCTGTTTCTCTTCCTTTGTAGCCTTCCTAATGGTACTGCTGCCATCACCTGACTCTCCAGCTCCCAAGGCTGGTGTATGATTTCTAACACCCTCTGCTGACTTCCCAGATGCACAGCCAATGCTCGTACTCTCCTTATATAATCTGGCACTGGCAACACACCAGCCATCCCAGCACCATCCAGTCCAGCATTCAGCAGCTCCAGGCCTGAGTCCCAGCTCTGCCATTTATCACCTCTGTGACCTTGAGCCAAGTACCTAAATCTCCTTAGCCTTATTTTTTTTTCAATGATAATGTAGTCTCAACTAAATAGGGTCTTAGTAAAGATAAAATAAGAGCATGCTTTTTAAACCCTTAGCACAATGCCCAGCATAAAGCAGAAGTTCAATATACATGAACTATTTTTAGAAGTATTATTTTACATTAGGTGTATATGCACCATCTATAAAAATCATCCTCTCCTGCTCTGACGTGGTGGTTGTGGCAGAGGCAGTGGCTGGAAATGAGTTAACTAATCAGCATGCCATGCAGTGGTCAGACTCTGTTCCATCAGTCACCTATCTGAATAAGACCTAGAAGAGGTTTCTCAACACACTAAAACAGACCCGAACAGACCCTGAGGCAGAGTCCATGGCAATCAAACTCAAAGCAGGTGCAAAAACTTGAAAAGAATGAAATTGCCCTGATAGTCTTAGATAACCAAGCCTGGCCATCAGAAACCATGGGATACTCATCGTCAGTTGAGAAGTCCCAGACTCTATCAGCCTGTGAAGTCATGTAGCTGTGAATATCACAAAGTTCACTGGCCCCCAACATCCACCCCATCCCTGTATAAAGTTCAACGTCTCACCCAGTTTCCCTCCCCGAGTATTCCTGAGACATCCTCCATCACCACCAAGAGTTCTCTTACATTCTTCCAAGACTCGCCCCCAAGACCGACTGCTGAGGCCCATGCAGTGACCTCCTCTCTGAAACTCCAGCCTTCAGCTGTGAGTCACCTTGGCTGCTCTCTCCTTAACTCATGGTCCCATGAAGAGACAGCACCTTTCCCTTGATGTCCCACAGCAGCTGCTGACACCAGATGGAAAATGTGGCCAAGACTTGACCGAAGGTTTTGGGGCTAAGAGAAGAGGAACAGCGTATAGGCACTTGGAATATAACTGCAACCAGAGGGTGTCAGAACAGCCTTATCTGGGGTCCCTTCCTGCTGAGTTTTCAGTCTGTTATGGCTCCTAAGAGAGAAATGTGTCCCACCCTTCTGCTCCTTTTGTCACCTACCAAAAAGTCACACACTCATAGAGGCCCAGATCTACCTCCAACCATGCTCCAAGATAAACATCACCAAGCACATTATTGCATCTTGGTTTAAGACGTCCGCATCTGACTGACACCCAGCTCCCCCTTCAGACAGTGGCTACCTGCTTCGACATGGGTTAGCTTCCGGGCCCACGCAGAGCCTGCCAGGAAACAACCATGTCTGTCAAAAGTAAATTGATGCTTTCACCAAAATGGCTAGCAGCTTTCAGATGCTTTTTCTAGTTTCTACTCATCAAGATTTCAAAATCTTAGAGCCTGGTTTCACCCAAGACATTGTTAAAATAGGAATTGCTCTATAAATTGAAATCGCTTTTGAAAAAGAAACTGCCAAGGTCCCAGGTCTCCGTGGGCCCAGCTTTCATGACTAACCCTCCTACGCAGGGTCGTTTGGCCACGCAGACACAACCCTCTGCACAGAAGCGCCCTGTTCTTTGTTTCTATCCTTTCCCTCCCTCCACGACAGAGCTGTGCCGGCGGGCTCTTTGTGCCCTGCATAATTGCTGCTGCAGAGAGCCTACCATTCACCCACCACCACTTCTTTTGTTGTTCTTGCTCTCTCCTTGCGTCCGCTGTTCGTCCATATAATGTGCCACTATAATGTTCAGAACACTCTAAAGAAAAGCTCGTATTTTTTGTAAAACTTGGGCTTCGCCGGGCTTTACAAAAAATAATAATTGGAATTATCACTATTTTCCATGTGTTCAAGCCCTTTCTAGCTGTTTCCATTTACATTTCAATTCTTGGGCAATCAGCACAGTTTCTCCTAGAACATATAAAAAACACACATGTGTAGAGGTCTAGCCTATAACCTGATCATGCAACACATGAAGCACCTCTCTCAGGTGGCTCTACAGGGGAGTTCATCCCCAGTTCCGAGGCCAGATACGCTGGCACATCTCCCAGGCCCTCCCTCGCACCAGGATCCTGCTGTCCCCTGTCAGTGGAAGCTAGGCTCTCCTAGAAAAGCTCAGAGCCCTGGGAACTAGAATGGGGTTCAGGGTCCCAGGGTTCTGGCCAAGAGGGAAAAGAAGAGAGTCGTGGAAGAAAACTAGGATCTGTATGGGAGCAAGAAAATATCAGGAAGCACACATGCATTTGAATGAGTTTGTCCAAATCAATGACAGAATTAGTGTTTACGTCTTGAGCCAGCAAACTGAATAACCTAGTTGTCTTCCCCTCTTCACCAACATCCAGCGAAGCCTGACTTATTGCTTCCCTCTGGAGATGATGAGCCCCGGCCTGTGCACCTCACAGGTCACAGATGCTGGGAACTCGGTAGGCAGAGCTTGCTAATGGAGCCAGCCTCTCTGCAGAGATCAGGAGGTTTCACTGAGGAAGTACCAGGCCATGTCCACTACCAAGGAAAAAAAGGGTGTATTTCTACCCACACACCAGCTTCCCCAAGCCCAGCCTTCATATAACAACTCCCTCAGCAACAATAGAATTTTGTGAATTAGTTTTGTCACAAAATTAAGCCCACTCTGATCCCCAGGGCCACAGTAGCTGACGGTGGGTCTAGGTGTGGAACCCGGCACTGCTGGGAGAGACAAGGCATGAACAACCCACAGAGCCTGTGTGAGACCAACATTCGTACCCTGTGTTAGCTGCTCCCAGCTGGCTCTGCAGCCCAGCTCCCCACCACACCTGGAATCACGGGTGCACGTGCCCGCACACATACACGCACACGTGCACATGTGTGCAGATCTGGAGGGGCAGGCACTTAATGCATTTTGTTCCACAGCAGGTGAACAGCCCAAACCAGTTCCTGACTCATAGATCAGAGTGGGAAGCAGGCTCCAGTGAAAGCATATGCCCTCCTCCCCACCACAGACGCCAGCATTCAGCTGGGAGCCCTGGGCATGAGATAGCAAGACTAATAAAAGTCTGATTAGCTGGCTCATGGGCAGGGGGGAGCTCAGCCCATAATTGGAAAAACCAAGCAGTAGATCAGTGTTTTGCCAAGGAGAAGAAGTCTGCTTTGTTCTAAAATAGCACTTGGGTGTTGAGTTAAAAGACAGGCCCCGCGGACCCCTGAAGACGCTTGGCGGGTCGCTTTATGCTTCCAATAGGAGCTGCAGATCTCTGGCTCATTTTAAATTACTACCAAGTGTTGTGTAGGTTGGGGCTTCTTCGAGAAAAAAAAAATCAATCTGAAAGGAAAAGCTATTTCTTAGCAACAAAGAGAAAAGAAAGAAGGCAGTTTCTTCAATGGAATCTGAGATGGAATCTAGCTTAGCAGAGCCAGAGCAAAAATAGCTTTTATCTGATCAAGGTGCCTTAGTCACACTTAGAGGAAGTTAAGGAGGCCAGGCCTCGGGATGCTTAAGACCACAGATGGTATCGCCAGGGAGAAACTCCGCTCCGGCAGAGGGGCGTGAACCAGGGTAACAAGCGTCAGCAGCCGGGGACATCAGGAAGCACTAGTTACCACAGTCACCGGGTCACCACATATTTTTAATCACACCCTTTTTCCAACTGCAATACAGCTGAAAGGAAAGTGATCTGAGAGGTCCAGGTAACATCGGACACAGGGTAATAGTCTGTCCACTATGACATTGGCTATTGTACCTGTAGAATGCGGTTGGAACTGGCTGATGTGCGCTTGGTTACACCAGCTCCAAGCAGAGAGATTAGGCACCGGTTATAAAGCAGCAAACATCCCAATAAAATAAAAAGTGAGGAACCAGGGAGGAAGGTAAAAACTATGGGACAAAGCCAGGAAGTAAAGTGAGCACGTCAAATGCATGGCTGTAGAGACCTATGCAGTGGTGTGTGTGCATTAGATGCATGAGGTTAGTGCAACACACACACACACACACACCTACACACGTGCACGCACGCACACACACACACACCCAGCACAGGCTGTGAGTGTCCATGCAGCTGTGTGTGTAGGTGTGTGTGTGTGTGCACGCGCATGTGCACGTATTAAACAAGAGCCTCTGGTTTGAGCAGCAGTGATGACCCACAGTAGCCCCCCTGAAACTCTCCTGTCAGTTTTGTCTGCTCATCTTGGTGCAGGGCTCACCCGAACTTTCCAGTCTCCAGAAAGAATCTAGTCACATCTCACCAACCGTGTGAATTAGAGTTTACTGAAGATTTTCTAGGGAACGGGCGCCTGGGTGGCTCAGTTGGTTAAGCGACTGCCTTCGGCTCAGGTCATGATCCCGGAGTCCTTGGATCGAGTCCCACATCGGGCTCCCGGCTCAGCGAGGAGCCTGCTTCTCCCTCTGACCCTCCCCCCTCTCATGCTGTTTCTCTCTCTCTCTCTCAAATAAATAAATTAATTAATTAATTAAAAAAAAAGATTCTCTAGGGAAGGTAGAGGAGGGTTGATATCACATCCACCAAACTCTTCGAACCTCCACTGACTACTTGCTTTCCCCCCAGCTTTCAGTCAGTGGGTCTCTTTTTCTTCTCTTTCAGCTCTCATTCCCAGGGCTCCAGCCCGTCAACTCCAAAATCTTCCTCTGGGTCTCCCTCTCTCACCCCTTTCTCCCAGCTGCTACCTGCAAAGCCACAAAGCTCTTTGTCCAGGGATCAGCAGACCAAAGCTCCCAGTTTTAGGATCCATTCATTTTAGGAAGAAAGGGCAGTACAGACAGAAAAACAACAAAATTTTCTACTATCATATTCCTTAAGAAGGATTTTTGCAGACAGTTTGGAAGAAGCATCTAATAAAACAACAGGCCCATAATTAACCCTGCATTGAGAAGGTTATGCATTTCAAGGGGGCAGAGCAAGATCTGGATGACACTTATTCTAGAGTCTTCCTTCATGATATTGCATGGAGTCCATGACAATATCTGTATCTGCCCCTGGATTACTGTCACTGCTACACAAATATTCAGGACTATTTCATCTATTCTGGTCCTTTGTACAAAATCAATCCAAAATCCTAGGAGTTCTCAATAAGAACATGCTCATTTTTAGCATATTTGGGTTCATATCCAGCTGTAACATGCTATATTAACAAACAGGGAACATGGTTACCAATGCTGCCATTCTTGCCATCATCATTTTTCTTGTCCAGTTCAGACCTACCCTCGGAGGCTTACTTGGTTCTCATGTCAAACCTCTGGAGGCTGGCATTGGGACCACGCCCACACAGCCAGTCCCATATGGGCACAAATTTGAGCTCCGCTACTTTCCCCCTAAGAGCGGGGCCCCTCCGTTCTGTCTGGTACAAACTTAGAGAGTAAGGGCTACAAGTGAGTCCTCACCCACACCGGGGCTCTGAAAGGAACGGAAACATTTCCTTCTAAACTTTTGAAATTCCAAAGACAAGATTCAAATGTGACACCACTTAAGGACCAGCAATGTTGACAGGCTGTCTGTGTGACTCAGCCAGCTGATTTTCCTGGACCTGGAGGAAGAATAGTTTTTTCTTTTTTCTTTTTCTTTTCTTTTTTCTTTTTCTTTTCTTTTTTCTTTTCTTGGTCCTCCACTCAGGTAGACAATTCACTTCCCCGAAACACGTCATCAGTGTGGGAAAGTTTTTGAATGGAATCGTTCTGGACATCTCGATTTGGCGGCAGTGTTTCTGTGGTGCTACTGTTCATCCTTAATGCAGAATTGTAGGTCATGTTCTTGGCCTTGCCCTCAATGATAAGATTATGAAGAGACAGACGACTAGGCCGGAGCTACCATAGCTATGACATTTGCAAGTACCTGACAGGGTTGAATCTGCAAGATGCACTTCTCCATCAAGTTGGATACCCCCAAAGGCATTGTATCTGCGGAGCCACAGAGGATTATCTCACACCCTTGAAATAATATGAGTATGAGCAGACTCAGTCTGCCAATTGTCCTTTGCCATGAAACAAAAAATTGTAGTTAAATAACAGAATTTTACTATGCACAGATGATGGAAATTTACATTTTAAATATGAGAGAAAACAAAAGTTCAGGCAAGAGGTAAAAAGATGCCATATGTAAGCACTGGTGGGTGACTACACCCGTCTCATCCTCAAGGGCAGCCAGTGGGAGTAGACAGAACATAAACTTCAATGACATACTCGAGTGGGAACCTGGAGTAGATGGATTTTGTCAGGTCCCCTCAGGCAAGTCCCTGAATTTCTTCATCTGAGCCTGAGTTTCATCATCTATTTGAAAAAAACTCCTTTTCTGAGATTGTCATGAGGCAAGGTGCCATGTATAAAAGCCCTCCCACAGAGTCAACAATCAATAAACATTACTTTCCCTTTTTTTCTTGGTATTCAGAGATACTCTGGCTTGTTTCTTTGAAATAGGGCTCTTCTTGGGCTTTGTTGCTGGTAAAATCCCCTGCATACACTTTCTTTCAACTGCAGAGAGTGTAACCCGAGAAAACCTCACTTCTTTTTTTTTTAATTTTATTTTATTATGTTATGTTAGTCACCACACAATACATCATTAGTTTTTGATGTGGTGATCCACGATTCATTGTTTTCGTATAACACCCAGTGCTCCATGCAGTACGTGCCCTCCTTAATACCCATCACCGGGCTAACCCATCCCCCCACCCCCCTCCCCTCTGAAACCCTCAGTTTGTTTCCCAGAGTCCATAGTCTCTCATGGTTCATCTCCCCCTCCGATTTCCCCCCCTTCATTTTTCCCTTCCTTCTCCTAATGTCCTCCATGCTATTCCTTATGTTCCACAAATAAGTGAAACCATATGATAACTGGCTTTCTCTGCGTGACTTATTTCACTTAGCATAATCTCCTCCAGTCCCATCCATGTTGATGTAAAAGTTGGGTATTCATCCTTTCTGATGGCTGAGCAATATTCCATTGTATCTATGGACCACATCTTCTTTATCCATTCATCTGTTGAAGGGCATCTTGGCTCTTTCCACAGTTTGGCTATTGCGGACATTGCTGCTATGAACATTGGGGTGTATATGGCGCTTCTTTTCACTACATCTGTGTCTTTGGGGTAAATACCCAGGAGTGCAATTGCTGGGTCATAGGGTAGCTTTATTTTTAATTTTTTGAGGCACCTCCACACTGTTTTCCAAAGTGGCTGTACCAACTTGCATTCCCACCAACAGTGTAAGAGGGCTCCCCTTTCTCCACAACCTCTCCAACATTTGTTGTTTCTTGCCTTGTCAATTTTTGCCATTCTAACTGGTGTAAGGTGGTATCTCAATGTGGTTTTGATTTGAATTTCCCTGATGGCTAATGATGATGAACATTTTCTCATGTGTCTGTTAGCCATTTGTATGTCTTCTTCGGAGAAGTGTCTGTTCATGTCTTCTGCCCATTTTTTGACTTGATTATTTGTTTTTTGGGTGTTGAGTTTGAGATGTTCTCTATAGATCTTGGATACCAGCTTCATCAAGATAAAAAGCTTCTGCACAGCAAAGGAAACAGTCAACAAAACAAGGAGGCAACCCACAGAATGGGAGAAGATATTTGCAAATGACACTACAGAAAACCTCACTTCTGCCTGCTTCTTGCTCCCAGGGACATCCAAGTGTCCCAGGACACTTTCCTCTAAAGAGGTCATCACAGCCCTTGAGCTGAGGGCTCTCTTTTCTCCTTCTGTGGTTAAAAAAAAAAAATTCCAATGAAGAACAGAAGTGTCCCATTTTTAGCCTCATAGGAAACCAGAAAAAGAATAGTACTTTCTTCCTTATTTTCCCTTTTCCATCCTCCTTCTTGCCATCCCTCGCCCAGCTCCTCAGTTTTTCTTGACTAGCCTCCTTCAGAGCGAGCAGTGATGGTGCTCCCAGCCGAGGAGCCAGGAGAGAACAGATGTGTATACATGTGTCTGAGTGTGACCTGCATCACCGGGCCCACAGTCCCCTGCTCTGGCAGCTTCTTCTGAAGCGTTCCTTCCCTTATAAGATGAGCTACACCACATTTTCCTTGTCTTCCAATCCCTCCTGCTCCCTCCACCCCATGGCTACCCAAACAACAGCGACCATTCCCTCACCCCCAGCCCATCCTGTCATTCCATCCCCTCGTCGTTCACTCAGGTGAAGGGGTGGATCTCAACAAACCTGTGAGACAAGAAAGTCAGTGACTGTACACCCATTTCATAGGTGAGAGTGTTGAGACTCAAAGAATTTAAATGGCATCACTCAATAGTTTCAAAAGGGGCCTGTAGCGAGTGGAAGGGTAGCCCCCCAAAAAAGATCTGTCCAAATCCTAAAACCTGTGAATGTGAACTTTTTTAGGAAAGGGTCTGTGCAAATATAATTAAGTTAAGGATCTCAAGGTGAGATCATCCTGGATTATCTGGGTGGGCCCCAAATCCAGTGACATGGTCCCTATAAGAGTGAGGCAGAGAGAGGTTTTGCAGATAGAAGAGAAGCTCATGTGGAAAAGGGAGCAGAGATGGGATGGATATGGCCATAAGCCAAGGAACACCCACAGCCAGCCACCAACGACTGGAAGACAAGGAAAAGAACCACCCAGAGCCTCCCCAGGGAGCGTGGCCCTGCTAATACCTTGATTTCAGAATACTTGGCTCCAGACCTTGAGAGAATACATTTCTGTTGTTGTTGTTGTTGTTGTTTGTTGTTGTTGTTTAAAGATTTTATTTATTTATTTGACAGAGAGAGACACAGCAAGAGAGGAAACACAAGCAGGGGGAGTGGGAGAGGGAGAGGCAGGCTCCAATGTGGGACTCGATCCCAGGACCCTGGGATTATGACCTGAGCCAAAGGCAGACACTTAACAACTGAGCCACCCAGGTGCCCCAACATTTCTGTTGTTTTAAGCCACCAAGTTTGGGGAGGTTTGTTATAGCAGCCCTAGACAACCGGTACAAGGTGCGACCCAATTCTGATGGTTTAACGATCAACTTTACCATCCCAGACCCTGACATAAGGCCCATGGTAGCCTTAGAAAGGAGTCCTACAAGGCCCAAAGCCTTAGGCCTCAGTTCCATCTGCCCTGCCTTCTCCCCAACCAAACCCAACCACACCAAGCAAATAAAGAAAAAACCCTTGTCCTTTCTGAAAGAGAGGTCCCCACCCACAACCCATTGCAGGCTGAGCAACAGTTCAAAGGCACCTGAAGGAAATGAAGGATCTGTGTGGATATCTGACATCATCAAAACCTTCTCTGTGCAAACACTGAGAGAGCTGGAGAGTGTATCTTTGTACAAATAGAAAGAAGACTTATTCCGGGCACCTGGGTGGCTCAGTCGTTAAGCATCTGCCTTCGGCTCAGGTCATGATCCTAGGGTCCTGGGATCAAGCCCCGCATCGGGCTCCCTGCTCAGCGGGAAGTCTACTTCTCCCTCTCCCACTCCCCCTGCTTGTGTTCCTGCTCTCGCTAGCTCTCTCTCTGTCAAATAAATAAATAAAATCTTTAAAAAAAAATGAAAAACAAAGAGGACTTATTCCTTCCAGGCAATTACTTGCATGAACACAAACCCATAGGGAGTGATCTCAAGAGTACCCATTCTCCATTTGCTTTTTGAAACTTTCCTATGCATCTAAAAGGATAAAGTATATTTGCTCTTCCCAAAACATATGAACCAAGAGCATTTCTCATGCCTTCAGTTCTCTCACATTCCTTCCTTTTTCAGGATTCCCGGGTGGCCCTCAGATCAACTGCAACTCCTAAGCAGGAGGCTCAATGATCATCCTGAATGTCACCTCCCCTGGCTCCCCTGGCTCTTAAGTCTAAAAATGCTCTTGCCTCGAGGATCTGTACTCTGAAAACTACAGAACATTCATGAAAGAAATTGAGGAAGACACAAAGAAATGGAAAAACGTTCCATGCTCATGGATTGGAAGAACAAATATTGTGAAAATGTCTATGCTACCTAGAACAATCTATACATTAAGTACAATCCCTATCAAAATACCATCAACTTTTTTCACAGAGCTGAAACAAATAATCCTAAAATTTGTATGGAACCAGAAAAGACCCCAAATAGCCGAAGGAATGTTGAAAAAGAAAACCAAAGCTGGAGGCATCACAATTCCAGACTTCAAGCTCTATTACAAAACTGTAATCATCAAGACAGTATGGTACTGGCACAAAAAAAAGACACATAGATCAATGGAACAGAATACAGAGCCCAGAAATGGACCCACAACTATATGGTCAACTAATCTTTGACAAAGCAGGAAAAAATATCCAATGGAAAAAAAGACAGTCTCTTCAACAAATGGTGTTGGGAAAATTGGACAGCCACATGCAGAATGAAACTGGACCATTTCCTTACACCACACACAAAAATAGACTCAAAATGGAAGAAAGACCTAAATATGAGACAGGAATCCATCAAATCCTAGAGGCAGCAACCTCTGTGACCTCAGCCGCAGCAAATTCTTGCTAGACACGTCTCCAAAGGTAAGGGCAACAAAGGCAAAAATGAACTTTTGGGACTTCATCAAGATAAAAAACTTTTGCACGGAAAAGGAAACAGTTGACAAAACCAAAAGACAACCGACAGAATGGGAGAAGACATTTGCAAATGTCTTATTAGATAAAGGGCTAATATCCAAAATCTATAAAGAACTTATCAAACTCAATACCCAAAGAACAACTAATCCAATCAAGAAATGGGTAGAAGACATGAACAGATATTTGTCCAAAGAAGACATACAAATGGCCAACAGACACATGAAAAAATGCTCAATATCACTTGGCATCAGGGAAATCCAAATCAAAACTACAATGAGATACCACCTCACACCAGCCAGAATGGCTAAAATTAATATGTGAGGAAACGACAGATGTTGGGGAAGATACGGAGAAAGGGGAACCCTCCTACACTGTTGGTGGGAATGCAAGCTGGTGCAGCCACTCTGGAAAACAGTATGGTGGTTCCTCAAAAAGTTGAAAATAGAGCTACTCTATGTATGATCCAGCAACTGCACTACTAGGTATTTACCCCCAAAATACAAAAATACTGATTTGAAGGGGCACCTGCACCCCAGTGTTTATAGCAGCAATGTCCACAGTAGCCAAACTATGGAAAGAGCCCAGATGTCCATCAACAGATGAATGGATAAAGAAGATGTGGTGTATAAACACACACACACACACACACACACACACACACAAAGGAATATTATGCAGCCATCAAAAAATGAACTCTTGCCATTTGCAACAATGTGGATGGAACTAGAGGGTAGTATGCCAAGCAAAATAAGTCAATCAGAGAAAGACAATTACCATATGATCTCATTCATGTGGAATTTAAGAAACAAAACAGAGGATCATGGGGGAAGGGAGGGAAAAATAAAACAACAAAATCAGAGAGGGAGATAAACCATAAGAGACTCATAATCATAGGAAACAAACTGATGGTTGCTGGAGGGGAGGGTAGTGGAGGGATGAGGTAACTGGGTGATGGACATTAAGGAGGGCACGTGATATAATGAGCATTGCGTGTTATATAAGACTGATGAATCACTGACCTCTACCTCTGAAACCAATAATACACTACATGTTAATTACTTGAATTTAAAGGGTATGTGCTCTGGTAAGCGCTGTGAATTGTGCAAGACTGTTGAATCTCAGATCTGTACCTCTGAAACAAATAATGCAATATATGTTAAGAAAAAAAGAAGAAGAAGAAGAAGGTAGCAGGAGGGGAAGAATGAAGCGGGGGAAATCGGAGAGGTAGACGAACCATGAGAGACGATGGACTCGGAAAAACAAACTGAGGGTTCTAGAGGGGAGGGGGGTGGGAGGATGGGTTAGCCTGGTGGTGGGTATTGAGGAAGGCACATTCTGCATGGAGCACTGGGTGTTATGCACAAACAATGAATCATGGAACACTACATCTAAAATTAATGATGTAATGTATGGGGATTAACATAAGAATAAAAATAATAATAATAATAATTTTAAGAAAAAAGAAAATGCTCTTGCCTCTGAGCAATCACAAGTACCAATCAGCCCCCATGTTGCCCCCTGCTTCCTCCCACTCAAAAACTCTCTTTAAATTGTGCTAATCTTTGAAGATAGTCCTGAATAATTCTGTGCAAACCATGAGCACTTGGTTCCCTTTGTGTATAGCAGCCAGGTGGTGTAGTTGGGAGAACACTGGAGGAAGAAGAGCTAAATTTTTATTGCAGCAGTCAGAATGATTTGGGTGGCAAACATCAGAAAATCCAGGGTCCAAGGGGCTTAGCCACTAAGCAATTTATTATCTTACATAACTCGGGGTCCAGAGGTGAGTGGCTCCAGGCCACGAGAAGACCAGCAGCTCAAGATGTCATTGTGGACCCAGGTTCTTTCTGTCTCCCTGCTCTGCTCTACTCTGTGTTCGCCTCATTCCAGGCTGGTTTCCCAATGATTGCTAGATGGCTGCCACTAGGAATGAGTTCTATATATGGCCTCATTTATGTCTGGATGGAGAGCACAAGAGGAAAATCATCCCCACTGACCATGACATATAAGTCCTTCCCTTTGGTCTGGTTGAGCCAATTTAGGTCACAAGTCTACCCGGACCAATAACAGCCACCAGGGGCAATGCTCCGTGGGATGGGCTTAGACTTATCACATTCTCCTCTGGAGCTGACATGAGCAGAACTTAAATGACCCCAAAGTTCTGCTAGGAAAGGGAAAGCATGCCATGAGGTTGGGTAGGCACAACAGTCTCCAGCATACTCATCCTGGCTCCGCTCCCTACTTGTTGTGTGGTCTTGAGCAAGTCATTTGACCTCTCTGGGCCTCAGCTTTATGTAAAAAAGGGGCAAATGTCAGCCCCACAGAAGTATCAAAAGGGACCATGGAAATAAAAGCACTTTAAAAACTGTAAATTCTGGAGCGCCTGGGTGGCTCAGTTGGTTAAGCATCTGCCTTCGGCTCAAGTCATGATCCCAGAGTCCTGGGATGGAGTCCCACATGGGCTCCCTGATCAGCAGGGAGTCGGCTTCTCCCTCTCCCTCTGATGCTCCCCCTGCTTGTGCTCTCTCTCTGTCAAATAAATAAATAAAATCTTTAAAAAAAAAAAAAAACCTGTAACTTCTATACACAAGAGATGTAATAGAGTGGTTCTCCCATGGTCCTCAGCTCATGGGGCACTAATGCGATGCTATAAAAAGGGTGTTTGCCCTTGCTTCACCTCAGTCTCCAAAACACTTAGCAAAACAGGTCTGGAGGAGGGTTGCCAGGCTTAGCCAACAAAAATACAGGATGCCAAGTTACATTTGAACTTTAGATAAATAATATTTGTATTAAATATGCCCCCAATATTGCATGGGACATATACTAAGAAATTACTCTTTGATTATCTGACATTCACATTGAACTATACATCTTGTTTTTTTATCTGAGAACCCTATCTGGAAGAGGCCTGGCCAGGAATGAGGAGCTAGGCCTAGACTTCTACCCCGATTAGTGCCCTTTGCAGCGATTCTCTCTCTAAACACTCATACTTCTGATGTTCCCCCTAAACCCGCCTCCCCATCTCAGTTAATGACTTCATGCCCCCATTTGCTTGGTTCCCAACACTGGAGTCATCCCCAAATTCACCCTCTCCCTCCTAGCCCACTTACAGTCCTGTGGGCCCTATAGTCACAGCATGGCCGGAAGACTCACTGCGACACTCCACCACCTTCTCCCCACCACTGAAGCTTCCCCTGGCACCCCAGCATTAACCAGCCCCCTGATGGGTCCCTCAGATTCAGCTCATGCTCCCCTACAGCCCACTCTCCACATGGCACCGGAGTGATCTTTTAAAAGCGTCCCTCAAATTGGGACTGCCTACTTAAAATCCTCCCCTGGGACGCCTGGGTGGCTCAGATGGTTAAGCGTCTGCCTTCAGCTCAGGTCATGATCCCAGGGTCCTGGGATCGAGTCCCGCATTGGGCTCCCTGCTAGGCGGGGAGCCTGCTTCTCCCTCTTCCTCTGCCTCTCTCTCTCTCTCTCTGACTCTCATGAATAAATAAATAAAACAAAACAAAACAAAAAATTAAAATCCTCCCCTGGCTGCCAAGCTCCACACTACAACCTATAAGAACTTACCAAATCAGCCCTACCCCCCTCTCCCACCTCACTGGTCTTTCATCTCATCCTCAAAATGCTGAGCTTGGCCCCACCCCTGTACCTCTATATACTGTCCCTTCAGCCTAGAGTGTGTTTCCCTCCATTGCCACTTGACACACTTCTTCCTAATATGCAGACTTCACCTCCAGTGTCACCTCCCCAGAGACACCTACCCTGACTACTCTATCTGAATAGCAGCCCTCCCACCCTGTCGCTCTCCTCCTCTTTGTATCTATATCACTCTTTGATATCTGATTTTTTTGTGTATTTATTTATGACTTTTGTCCACCCTCCCCTCAGTAAAATACAATTTCTGGACTTAACCGTGTACCCAAACACCCAGAACAGTGGTTGGCAGAGTGGTCGCTCAAGAAACACTTGTTGAATGAGTATCAAATGAATATGCATAGATAGGCAAGTGAACATGCTTGATACCTTGTAGATTTGTATTGTCCAATCCAGTAGCTACTGGCCACATGTGGCTGTTCATCACTTAAAAGGGTGCTAGTCCAAACTGTGCTATAAATATAAGACACAGAACAGATTTAGGGGCACCTGAGTGGCTCAGTCAGTTAAGCATCCAACTCTTGATTTCACTCAGGTCATGATCTCAGGGTCGTGGGATAGAGCCCCGCATTGGACTTCATGTTCAGCGTGGAGTCTGCTTGGCCCTCTCCCTCCCCCTCTCTTGCACTCTCTCTCTAAAATAAACAAAAAAAATCTTTTTAAAAAAAAGAGATATATACCAGATTTAGAAGATTTAGTTGAAAAAAAGGAATGTAGAAATATCTCATAAATAATTTTTGTATTGATTACAAGTGCAAATGATAATATTTTAGGTATATCAATTAAATGAAATATATCAGTAAAATGAATTGTACTTGTTTCTTTTTCCTTTACTTACTGTAGCTACTAGAAAAAATTTAAATATATGCTTGCCTTAAATTGGGGTCTTACATAATATTTCTACTGGACAGTGCTGCTTCAGACCACAGGCTGCTGGGCCCATAGGGTGAGGGTGCAGAGATGGGGCTGAAAGGGGGCCAAAATGGGTGAAGAGGATCAAAAGGTACAGACATCCAGTAATGTACAGTATGGTGACTATAGTTAATAACACTGTACTGCATATCTAAAAGTTGCTAAGAGAATAAATCTTAAAAGTTCTTGGGGCACCTGGGTGGTTCAGTCAGTTAAATGTCTGCCTTAGATTCAGGTCATGATCCCAGCATCCTGGGATTGAGCCCCGCATCAGGCTCACTACTCAGTGGGGAGCCTACTTCTCCCTCTGCCCCTCCTCTGTTCATGCTCACTCTCTCTCTCTAATAAAGAAATAAAATCTTTTAAAAACACCAATTCTTACCACAAAAAAACTTTTTTATAACCATGTATGGTAAAGAATGTGAACTAGACTTACTGTGGGGATCATCTTGTAACATACACAAATATCACATCATTAAGTGTACACCTGAAACGAACATAATACCATATAGGTAATTATATCTTAATTTAAAAACAAGAGATTTAGGGGTTCCTGGGTGGCTCAGTTGGTTAAGCGACTGCCTTTGGCTCAGGTCATGATCCTGGAGTCCCAGGGTCAAGTCCCACATCATGCTTTTCCATCTCCCCTCTCTGCCCCTCCCCCCTCTCATGTGTGCTCTCTCTCTCAAATAAATAAATAGAATCTTTAAGAAAAAATAAATTAAAAAATAAATAAAATAAATAAAAACAAGAGATTTATTCTAGGAATTTACTCATGTGATTATGGAGGCTGAGAAGTCCTCCAATCCGGGCGCCTGGGTGGCTCAGTTGGTTAAGCGACTGCCTTCGGCTCAGGTCATGGTCCCGGAGTCCTGGGATCGAGTCCCACATCGGGCTCCCGGCTCAGCGGGGAGCCTGCTTCTCCCTCTGACCCTCTCCCCTCTCATGCTGTTTCTCTCTCTCTCTCTCAAATAAATAAATAAATAAAAATCTTTAAAAAATAAAAAAAATAAAAAGAAGTCCTCCAATCCACTGTCTTCAAGCTGGGGAGCCAAGAAAGCCAGGGGAGACACTCAGTCTAAGTCCAAGGCCTGAGAACCAGGGGAGCCAGTGAGCCAACACCCTCACAGACACACCCAGAAATAATGTTTTGACAGCTGTCTGGGTGCCCTTAGCCCAGCAAAATCAACACATAAAATTGACCATCACAGCGTCCTCCATAGTAATGGAAAGACATGTAAATATAATGCTTGCTTCACAGTAAGTAGACAGTGTTATCTAGCACCATTGTGTGGTTGGGGTTTTTGGGGTTTTTTTTTTTTTTTTGCTACTATTATTTATCTTTGGTCTAATCGTCCAGTATATTATAAACTACTCAAGGGAGAGTATTATGTTTTCGTCTTCATTTATTACTTGCCAAGTCTAGAAGCCCCTGCACATCCTTCACCACCTTTTAGGGAAATGACTGCTCAGCCGGCAGCATCACTTTCCATCACAGTAGCTCCAGGGCCAAGCCAAAGAGAATTGACTCAGCCTTAAAACGTCAAATGAATCATGATGCCAAAATGATTTATACCCACCTTAGAATACAGCTAATGCTGCCTACCTTGACTGGCTTGCCTCTGCCCCCCTCAGAGTCTGAAATTACACTTATTAACCTGGGAAGGCAACAGGATCTCGAAAGTTCTCAGTAACCTGTTGGGGCGGGAGAGACTTTAGGACTCTGTGTGAGGCTCCAGCTTCTCCCTGACAATGAGGCCTGGCCAAGAAACTTCCACAGAAAGGTTTTGGGGGGACCACGCCACCATTGGGGTATGGGGACAGGCTAGGGAGAGAATGACCTAAAGAGCAGGTGGGTATACAAAAACTGCTGATACTGATCACAACTCCTTAGATAGAGATTCACATCCAGCTGGCAAGTTCAGTTAAAAAGGAGACTGGAGGGTGCCTGGGTGGTTAAGTGTCTGCCTTTGGCTCAGATCATGATCCTGGGGTCCTGGGACAGAGTCCCAATTCGGGCTCCCTGCTCAGCGGGGAATCTGCTTCTCCCTCTACTCTCCCCGCCTGCTCGTGATCTCTCTCTTTCTCTCTCTCAACTAAATAAATAAAAAATCTTTAAATAAATAAATAAATAAATAAATAAATAAATAAATAAAAAGGGACTGGATCCTGCAGACCTGCATTCCTATGTCAGACTCACTCATATATTTTGTTCGTTAGCTTTCCCTGCCCGTGAAACCTTTAATCCCTGACTTCTTCCTGTATACTCATTTCCCAGAACTCTCCATCCTTCTGCCCTCAAGGGAGTGATGAGTCCTTGCTAGCTCACAGTCATTTAAACAAAGCTGAAATCTTCAGTGCATTTTCTAGAAGCAACTTTTAGATTCATCTTAGAGGATGAGACATTTCTCACCATCATTTATTTATCAATGTTGACATCTAAACTGACTAAACCAGGTGAACTGCTTCCCTATAGCAAAGAGAAAATAAATCTCAGGGCTAGCAGTCCTTAAAGGGCCTGGTCTCTTGCCCCCCAAAACTATGCTCACCCCACAGGGAGGTTTCTTGCCATAGTATTACAAAGTTAACACTCCAGGATCTCAAAAGTCTCTGAATTCTTCAAACAATTTAAATGTTTTGTTCTTTCAATTTTAAAAGGGCAAGTAGCAGGCCTGAGGCTGTCACAATTACAAGTGGCCATTTGGAAGTGAACATTCCAGATTCTTCCTTAGCAACCGGTCTGAAGTGTTAACCTTATTCCAGAAGGATGCAGGAACTTCCCGGACTGACCATTTGGCTCAGAAGAATCGTTGCTTCAGCCAACGTTTTATATTTCATGTCTCTACTCTTCACAAAGCAGGAGTCTCAAAGGGCAAAGTGCGTGAGGTCCAACAGAGATAAATTCATTACCAATCAGGCTAAGCTAAACCAGAAGGTTCGCAACAAGGCTGTACTTCTATGTGCCTTTCTTTCCTTAGCCTAAGTGAGGAGTCTTCATATAAAACCCAACTAATTGGTTTTGATTGGTCTGAAACTCTCATTAAAACAATAATTCCAATTGAATAATTTATTGTGAAGAAAAAACCAAAAACTACATTCCAACAAATAACTAAAAAGGAGAGAAAGGAAAAAAAAAACAAGTGAAAAAATGTTAATCCTCAGTAGTAATCCAAGAATGCATATACGGTATCATGTTTTTTCAAATTAGGAGTATTTGAGAATACTCTGTTATAAAATATTTGCACTACCCTGGAAGCAGTAGTGTTATTAGAAAGAGGATGAGGATAAGTTGTAGATATTACCAAGTCAGAGGCAACCACTTAAAGAAGTATAACTGATACGCTGAGAGGAGAGAAAGCATGAAATGCTCAATAAAATGTAAGAAAAGGAATGGCAGATTAAAAAAAAAAGAAGGGTAACAAGTAGAAAACAGTAACAAATACGGTAGATATTAATCTAACTATATCAATAATACTTTAAATGTCAATGGTATAAATATACCAGTCGAAAGACAGAAACTGTCAGAATAAAAAAAAAAAAGACCCAAATATATGTTGTTGTCTATAAGTAATCCACATTAAATATAAATACACAAGTAGATTAAAAGTTAAGGGATGGAGAAAAGCGTACCATAGTAACACTAATAAAAAGAAAGCAGGGGTAGCTACCTAAAACTTCAGAGCAAGAAAAATTAGGGATAAAGAGGAGCGTTACATCATGACAAAGGGGTCAATTCTCCAATTAGACATCACAACCCTTAATGTAAGTGGCTAACAATAAGGCATCAAAACATGTAAGGCGAAACTAATAGGACTGCAAGGAGAAACAGATGAATCTCCTTTATAGTTGGGGATTTTACACCCCACTATCAGTAATTGACAGATCCAGGAGGCAGAAAATCAGTAAGGATATAACTGAAATGCACAACACCATCAATCAACTGGATCTAATTGACATCTATAGAATACTTCATTCAACAACAGCAAAACACGCATTCTCAAGTTCTCACAGAACATTCATCAAGATAGACCACAAGATAGACCATAAAACAAACATGAATAAATTTAAAAGAATAAAAATCATACAAAGCATGCTCAGACCACAACAGAATTAAACTAGAAATGAATAATAGAGAGATTATGATAAAATCCCAAATTCCTTGGCAATTAAACACACCTCTAAATCACACATGGACCAAAAAAGAGTCTCAAGAGAAATTTACAATATTTGAACTAAAAACTTAAAATACAACTTATCAAAATTAAGGATGATGCAGCAAAAGCAAAGCTTAGGGGGAAATTTATAGCATTGAACTCATAAATTTAAAAAGAAAAAAGATCTAAAATCAATAATCTAAGCTTCTACCTTAAAAAAAAAAAAAAAGAAAAAGAAGAGGAAATTAGGTCCAAAGTAAATAGAAGGAAAGAAATAATAAAAATTAGAATAGAAATTTAAAAAATAGAAAAAATCAATAGAGAATATCAATGAAACCAAAAGTTTTTTTTTAAATGATCAAGAGAATTAATGTCTCTAGCCAAGTTAACTAACTAAAAAAAAAAGAGAGGGATGGGAAAGAAGATACAAATGACTAATATCAAAATTGAAAGAGGAGAAATCACTACTGCTTTTATGAACATTAAAAAGATAATAAGGACCATTTTTAACAACTCTATGCTGATATACTTGATGACCTAAATGAAATGAGCCAATTCTTTAAAAGACATAATCTACCAAAACTCACACGAGGATAAGTAGATAATCTGAATAGGCTTATATCTATTGAAAATTGAATCAGTAATTAATAACCTTCCAAAACAAAAAGTACTAGCCCCAGATGAGTTCACTGGCAAATTCTACCAAATATTTAAGACAGAAATTATACTGATTCTCTACAATCACTTCCAAAACATATAAAAGCAGAAGCAATTCTTTCTAATTCAATCTATGAAGGCAACATTGTCCTAATACCAAAACCAAAGACATTATAAGAAAGGAAATCTACAGACCAATAAACATAGATGTGAAAATTCTCAACAAAATATTAGCAAATCAAATCCAAAAATATATAAAAATAAGCATACATCATTCCCAAATGGGATTTATCCTAGGCATGCAAAGCTGGCTCATCATTCAAAAATCAGTTAATGTAAAATAGGATATTATTCAGCCATAAAAAAGAAGGAAATCCTGCTATTTGCAACCTCATGGATGAACTTTGAGAGCATTCTGCTGAATGAAATAAGTCAGACAGAGAAAAACAAATACTATATGATTTCACTAACATGTAGAATCTGAAAAAAACAAACTTGTAGAAACAGAACAGATTGGCAATTGCTGGGGCAGTGGGTATGGAGTAAGGAAAATGGGTCAAGGCAGTCAAAGAATACAAATTTTCAGTCATAAGATGAATAAGTTCTAGGGATACAATATACAGCATGGTGACTATGTTAATACTTGAAAGTTGCTAACAGAGTAAATTTTAAAAGTTCTCACTACAAAAAAAAATTGTAACTAGATGAGGTAATGGCTGTGTTAACTAACCTTACTGTGGTAATTATTCTGCATCATATGCATATATAAAATCACTACATTGTAGAGGTGCCTGGGTGGCTCAGTTGGTTAAGCATCTGCCTTCGGCTCAGGTTATGATCTCCAGGTCCTAGGATCGAGCCCCACATCAGGCTCCTTGTTCAGCAGGGAGTCTGCCTCTCTCTCTCTCTCTCCCTCTGCTCTTCCCCCCTGCTTGTTCTCTCTCTCTCTCAAATAAATAAAATCTTTAAAAATAAATAAATAAATAAATAAATAAATAAATAAATAAAATCCCTACGTTGTGTACCTTAAACTTACACAATGTTATATGTCAATTATAAATCAATAAAGGAGGGGAAAAGTCAATTAATATAACCCATCACATCAGTAGGCTAAAGGAAAAAAATCATACGATCAAATCAATATATGCAGAAAAATTATTTGACAAAACCCAACACCCATTCATGATAAAAACTCTCAGCAAACTAGGAATAGAGGAGGAACTTCCTTAAACTGATAAAGAACATCTATAAAAACCTATAACTAACAGCATACTACATGCTTTCCCAATAAGATCAGGAACAAGACAGGATGCCCACTGTTACTTGTTCAACATCATACTGGGGGTCCTAGCTAATGCAGTAAGGCTAGAAAAAGAAATAAAAGATACACAGATTTGGACGTAAGTAATAAAACTGCCTTTTTTCACAGATGACATGATTGTTTGTGTGGAAAATCAAACAAAACAACAATAAAAAATCTCATGGAACTAATAATTGGTTATAGAAAGGTTGCAAGATATAAGGTTAACATATAACAACAGTTAATGGCCCTCCTATATACAACAATGAACAAGTGGAATTTAAAATTACAAAAAACAATACCATTTATATTAGCACCAAAAAATGAAATACTTAGATACAAAGCTAACAAAATATGTACAAGATCTATATGAGGAATACTACAAAACTCTGATGAACAAATTCAAAGAACAAAACAAATGGAGAAATAGTCCAGGTACAAGGATAGGAAGACTGAGTATTGTCAAGATGTCAGCTCTTTCCAAATTGATCTGAAGATACAACACAATTTAAATCAAAATGGCAGCAAGTTGTTTTGTGGAGATTGACAAACTGATTCTAAAGTTCATATGGAAAGGCAAATAAGTCATAATAGCCAACACAGTATTGAAAGAGAAGAACAATGTTGGAGGACTGACACTCTCCAACTTCAAGAGTTACTCTAAAGCTACAGTAATCAAGGCAATGTCGTATTGGTGAAGGAATAGAAATTGATCTACAGAACAGAAAAGAGAGCCCAGGAATAGTCCCACACAAAAAACAGTCAACTTCCACGAAGGAGCAAAGGCACCCCAAAGGAGTAAAGATAGTCTTTTCAACAAATGGTGATGGAAAAACTAGACATTCACATGAAAAAATAAATAAATCTAGACACGGACCTTATACCCATCACAAAACTTAACTCAAAATTGATCAGACCTAAATGTCAAATGCAGAACTATAAAAATCCTAGAAGATAGCATAGGAGGAAATCTAGGTGACTTTGGATTTGCTGATGGATTTTTACTCTTCACCACAAGCATGATCCATGAAAGAAAAAAATTGATATGTTGATTTCATCAAAATTGAAAACTTCTGCTTTGCAAAAGACACTATTAAGAGAATAAAAAGACAAGCCACACACTTGGAGAAAATTGTTGCAAAACATATATCTGATAAAGAACTCATCCAAAACATACAAAGAATTCTTAAAACTCAACAATAAGAAAACAAATGAGCCAATTTTAAAATGAGCAAAAGATCTAAACAGACATGTTACCAAAGAAGACATATAGATGGTAAATAAACGTATAAAAAGATGTTCAACATCATATATCACTAGGGAAATTAAACTTCCAAATTAAAGTAATGATATATCTGTTAGATAAGCACCTATTTGAATGGTTAAAATCCAAAATACTGACCTCACCAAATGCTGGCAAGGATGTGGAACAGGAATTCTCATTCATTATTGGTGAGAATGCAAAATAGTACACCACTTTGGAAGAGTTTGGCAGTTCCCTACAAAATTAAACACACTTTTACCATATGACCCAGCAGTTGTGCTCTGAGGTATTTACAAAGGAGTTGAAAATTTATCTCCATACAAAAACCTATACAAATATTTATAGTAGCTTTATTCATAATTGCCACAACTTGGAAGAAGCCAAGGTATCCTTCAGTAGGTGAGTGGATAAACATATTCTGGAACATCCATATACTAATAATGGAATATTATTCAGTGATAAAAAGAAATGAGCTATCAAGCTACAAAAAGACATGCAAAAAACTTAAACCTATATTACTAAGTGAGAGAAGCCAATTTAAGGAAAGTTTACATACTGAATAAGTCCATCTTTATGGCATTCTGGAAAAGGCAAAACTATGACAACAGGAAAATATCACTGGTTGTGAAGGGTTTGGAAGAGGGAGAGAGGGATGAATAAGTGTAGCACAGAGAATTTTTAGGGGAGTGAAACTATTGAAACTATTCTGCATGATACTTATAATGGTAGACAATGTCATTATACATTTGTCAAAACTCATAGAATATACAACACCAAGAATGAGTCCTAATGAAAACTATAGTCAGTTAATATAATATATCAGTACTGACTCGTTAATTGTAACAAAAGCCACAACAGTACAAGATGTTAAAAATAGGGAAGGGTGGGTAATAAGGGAACTCTAAGAATGGATTAAAAAAGCAAAACCTGACTGTATACTATTTACAAGAGACACACTTTAAATATTAAAAGTAGAAGGAAGTAGAAAATAAAAGTTTGAATGGGTGAAAACAAGAGCAAACAGATGTGGCTATATTAATATCACATGAAGTAGACTTCAAGACAAGGAACATTATCAGAGATAAAGATGGTAATTTCTGAATGATAAAGAGTCAATTCATCAAGAAGACATAACTAACCCTAAATTACATGCTCCTGATGACAGAGCTTCAAAATACATGAAGTAAAATTGGCAGAACTAAAGAGAGAAATAACAAATTCACAGCCATGGTTGGAGATTTTGACACTCCTGTGTCAGTAAATTGATAGAACTAGATAAAACACAACAAGAATTTAGATCAGAACAACTATATCAAACCAAATGGCCTACTGACATTTATAGAATGCTATACCGGACAAATGCAGAATACATATTCTTTTTTTTTATTTTTTTTATTCTTATGTTAATCCCCATACATTACATCATTAGTTTTAGATGTAGTGTTCCATGATTCATTGTTTGTGCATAACACCCAGTGCTCCATGCAGAACGTGCCCTCCTCAATACCCACCACCAGGCTAACCCATCCTCCCACCCCCCCTCCCCTCTAGAACCCTCAGTTTGTTTTTCAGAGTCCATCGTCTCTCATGGTTCGTCTACCTCTCCGATTTCCCCCGCTTCAAGCAGAATACATATTCTTGCAAGTACACAGAACATTCACCCAGCTAGCCCATATAAAATTTTAATTTAAAATATACAGAATATGTGCTTTAACCACACCCTAGTCACTTTAAATCAGAAAATCATAACAAAAACATAGCTAGAAAATCTCCCAATTATTCGTAAATTAAGCAGCACACTCTGAAATAATCCAGGGTCAAAGAAGAGTTCACAAATAACACTAGAAAAATATTCCTAACTAAATGATAATAACAATAACAAATCAGGATTTGTGGGATGGAGCAAGGCTTTGAGGGAAATTATAGTTTTAAATGTTTGTATTAGAAAGTAAAAAGTCTAAAAATCATTTATTGAAATTTCCACTTTAAGAAGCTAAAAGGATAAAAAAATCCTCAAAAAAGCTTTAAAAAGGAGAAATAACAAATTAAGAGCAGAAATCAATAAAATACCAAAAAAAAAAAATAATAAACAAAAAAACAATAGCTAAAGGAACATCTGAGAAACTGTCACAAGAGCCGAATGAGATATGACAACTAAATGTTATGTGGTATTCTGGATGGGATCCTGAAACAGAAAACAGGCATTAGTTAAAAACTAAGGAAATATGAACAAAGAATGGACATTAGTTAATAATAATAATGTACCTACAGTGGTTCATTAGTTATGACAAATGTACCATAGTAATGTAAGTTGGTAACAATAGGGACACTGGGCACAGATTATATGGCTATTCTCTGTTATAAGCTTACAACTTTTTTATAAATCTGAAACTATCCTTCCCAGTTCATTTTATGAAGGCAACAGAAGCCTGATCCCGAAACTAGAAAAGGACATTACAAGAAAAGAACACTGCGGACTAATACAATTTATGACATATATAAAAAGGATAATAGAGATTGACAAAGTACAATTTATCCCAGAAATACAGGACTGGTTCAACAATCGAAAATCAATCTATTTAATTCACCACATTAACAGAATAAAGGGAAAAAAATCATATTATCATCTCAATTGGTCCAGAAAAAGCATTTGACAAAATCTAACATTCATTCCTAATAAAAACTCTAAGCAAAACAGGAATAGAAGAAACTTTCTTATTCTGATAAAAGGCATCTATGAAAAACCCACAGCTAACATAATTCTTACTGGTGAAATACTGAATTTCCTCCTAAGATTGGGAATATGTTCAGGATAATTTTTTTTAAATCCATAACCTATTTGTATTTTTAAAAATATTTGTATATCCCAAATAGACTTTGAATTTAACTTAATATTTATTGAGTACTTACTAGGTACAAAACAGCTGCTGGGGGTTGGGGATTTTTTTTAAATGGTAAGAAGCAGCCCATCTGTCAAGAAATTTCTAAATAAAATAAAAAGTAAGACAGATACTCAATAAAAGTAACTAAAGTCAAATTAATATATGCTAGAGGGCCAAATGAGGCAATAGATGATAAACATTTCAGGCTTTCAGAGTCCAGATTTTCTAGGGCATGGACTAACATATCAAGTAGTTTAAATTGTGTTCTATAGGCTATGGGGCTGTCTTAGTGCCTGTTACAGGTCTCTGAGCAGAGGAATGGTATAATAAAGATTCTATAATCAGTATCATCGAAAGTATATTTTGAAAATATGTCAATATGTCTGGGGATCTGTGCCCTTACTATCATTTTATTGCAAAACAAATAATGATCAGAGAAGTTAAATGATTTTCTCAAAACTATAAAACAAGAAAAGGAGCATGGGAAATTAGTGTGAAAATGTAACAGAATCCTGATTTCCTTCAATTGTAGGACTTCCATTGTCCCAGCTATTGGTTGGGTATCTGAAAGAAGAATGGGAACAGGAGTCACTTTTTCTTTTTGACAGCTCAGTAAGTCAGAAACATCTAATACTGTAAGTCTGTCTTCAGACAATGTAACCCATAAAGTATGCAAAGCCTGGAGGAAGGGGGGAAAGAGTTAAAATTGGCGACAAGGAACAGACGGTCTTCTCTACTGAATTCCCACCTTCCATTCTCTCTTTCTTACAACCACTCACCCACTCATCCAAGTGCACACACACATGCACACACACACCTCATGTGCTCCCTGCTGCCTGTCAGTACTGACAACTAATCCACTAATAGAGAAATCTGTCTTCTTCCCATATTCAGTAGTTAATTGGAAGGCCATCCCTTGGCTTGAGTGTGAGCAGATGAAGAAATTAATAGTTATTTGAGTAAAAACAGATGAGATGCTGATAGCAAGCTGGTGATAATGAGCAATGATAAATGGAGGGCCTTCAAGACTCCCAGTAGACAAGCTCCAGAACCATGACACTGCCCTGAAAGGTGAATCCTATGGCCATCAGAAGAGGGAAGTCAGACTAATCCAGGAGACAAAGTGCTTGATTCTTAACAAGCACTCAATACATGAATGATTGTCCCTACCACATTAAAGGAACAGCAGAGAGAAGGCATGACAGACTGGAAAAACACAGAGGCAGAATCTTAATCCCAGCAGAAAACAAAGGGTCTTGTATGGTGACCCACAGACCCAGTTTGCCTTGGACTATATCAATTTTACCAATGAAAGTCCCACATCTTGGGAAACCCCTCAGTCCCAGGCAAACCAGACAGTTGGTCATCCTAGCTTGGGAAGTCTTCTCTTTTTTTTTAGATTTTATTTATTTATTTGACAGAGAGAGAGAGAGCACAAGCCGGGGGAGTGGCCGGGGGAGTGGCAGGCAGAGGGAGAGGGAGAAGCAGGCTCCCAGCTGAGCAGGGAGCCAGATGCAGGGCTCAATCCCAGGGATCCCTGGGATCATGACCTGACCGAAGGCAGACGCTTAACCAACTGAGCCACCCAGGCGCCCCTTGGGAAGTCTTTTAATACTAAAAACTGGAGGTCAATGGGCCCTGCCTCAATACTTATACACTGTAGAGACCCAGAGTCCCCGAAATTGTCCATCTACACAAATAGGGAAAGAGGAGACTCTACACCCTTCCTCCAGAGCTCATTGAATGGGAGAGAGCTCTGGAAGAATACTGTTACTCGATATTCAGTGATGGGTTTTTTCCTTCTAGTAGTCCAATAGTTCCCAGAGTCTTATGGGGTTTTTTTCTCCCTCCCCCTCCTCCCCTGGCTCTTCTGTTTCATTTACCCAGGGAGAGCATATGACAGAGTGGAACACGAGGAAGGAAAGTTACCTTCCTGGTTTGAGTTTCCAAAAGCTGATGCCCTGGAGGGAAAGGAGAGCAAGGCCCTATACCCTGCCTCTTGGTGAGTCCCAGGGAGGTTGTAAGATACCAGAGAGAACATGACTATATAAGTTATCAAGACTAACAAGAGCAGAGAAAGCCTGTCAGAGCCCCATGCCCTCACCTGGCACATATATAGAGCCACCAAAGCTAAAGTGACCATGGTTACAGGGACCATCATTATGAACAGATGACAAAGGACCAGACTGGAAGAATAGATACCCCCACAGGACACCTATACAGACAAAAGACACTAAGGACCATAGCGTAGTGCTACTTACTTACTACCTACCTACTTACATGGTACCCTAGTGCTGGAAGTGGGTATAACCCCAAGAGTCTTAAATGGACTCGAATTAAGTTTCTGCCACTCCGTCACAAGGGGGGTCTGAAAGAGTTGAGCTATAGAGAAAGACAGTTGTATTCCTTACACATTTGGGTCTATAAGCTGAGAGTCATCCCTACCAGCATCCCACAATGGAAAGGACACAGGATTTAGAGAATGGGACCTGGCTCCAGGTCCTAACTCCGCCATGGCAGGGTCGTGCTAATTATTGGAAAACTCCTCCTTACATCTCACAAGACCTCTCTGCTCCATTTTCTCTCATTCTGCCCTCCATGAGGAGGAAGGACAGCTGATACCATCCCACCTCCCACTCTCCAGTAGCTAACTTAAGTCTTCCCTCAACCTCCTGAAGACCAAACAACACTGCTCTTCGAAAACCATACTTCATGAGCCCAGCTTGCATTTGTCCACTATTTTCAAGGCTGACAGGCTGACTGGGTGCTGGCATCCTGACCTAAAACCTGACCAAGAGCCCCTTGCATGGCAGGGGAGAGTGATTCTTATTCTAGAGAGCAGCTACCGTGGGCACAGCCAACCTGTGTGTGTGACCCGGCCCTTGTGCCCTTGAACCACAAACCTCTTCAAGCTCTGTTCCCCACACCATGCTGAGCCCTGCCTGGTGACAAATGAAGGGATCATTTTCTTCTAGGTTTTCCCTCTAGGCAAGTACATACCTACTTGTGATGGTGTGGCCTCAATCTGGATTTCCTAAGAGAGACTCACAAGCACCGATTCTGCTAGGATAGTACTTGTTAGGTAAAAATTAGCTGGGGCCTCCTGTGGTCCAAAAGGTTTGGAAAATTCTGGGATAAGGAAAGTGAAAAAGGTCTCTTTACCACAGGACTTCCCAAAGCCTGGAAAATGCCAACGTGCACTATGACTCCTCAAAGGAGGGACTGTGGAATGCAGAGTTTCCCAAGCTTTTATAACCCAAATTGACACAGAGCCCATGCCTTTCCAGACTGTCATGAGCATGTAATGCAGGGCAGACAGAATGTTCTGTGTTCCCCTCCCAGTGGTCAAATCGACCGCTTCCCCTTGAGGTGCTACCCTAGCCCTGCCTCAGAGAACGGGGTTGCACAGGAAGGACTCTTTCCCTCAAACAGCACCAACTACTCCCCAGGATGCTTTTCTGAGGGTCAGCGGACTCTTGAACATGGCTAAGGCTAACTGCTTCAAGGTGATGACAAGAGCTGATATGAACTGAGCACTTACTATGTTGCACGATCTACAGCTATGAGCGACAATGTTGGCTGTGCGTTATAATAACACATATTCCTTTCCCAGGGCGGCTATAACAAAGTATCCACAAACTGGATGGCTAAAAACAGAAATGTATTGTCTCCCAGTTTGGAGAAAAGTGTCCTTCTGGGGGGCTCTGAGGGAGGGTCTGTTCCATGCTGTCCCCCTAGCTTCCAGTGATTGTTGGTAATCCTTGGCATTTCTTGGCTTGTAGATGCACTGCACCAAATCTGCCTCCTGTGTGACACGCCATTGTTCCCTGCGTCTCTTCACATTGTTCTGTTTCTGTGCCTCTGCTTTTCTGACAAAGATATCGGTCATGTCAGATTAAGGGCTCATCCTACGCTGGTATAACCTCATCTTAACTAATTACATCTGTAGTGACATTATTTACAAATAAGATCACAGCCTGAGGTTCCAGGAAGGGCATCGATTTGGAAGGGGACACAGTTCAAGCCAGTACATCACCTAAGGACTTCTTTATAATCTGCACTATCGGCCAATTGTAATGATCTCAATCTCTGGGACCAGGCACCAATATTCTTTAAACATGTCCAGGTAATTCCAATGTGCCGCCAAGTTTCAGACCACCGTTCTAAGGACTTTACATATTTTGTCCCCCTTTGTCCTCGTAATAAACCTGGGAGGTTACGGAGGAGATTCCTTAGACTTGGAGGGGTTAGAATAAACTCGGCTAAGGTTACACAGTTAGTGAGGGATCAAGCTGGGATTGGACCGAGGCATTCGGCCCCAGGCTTAAGCGTATAAGCCTTGCAGACTCATAGCTGAGCTTTACAAGAGCGGCTAAGCTGGGGAGAAAGCACCCCCCACCGCCACCCCAGCGATTGAAGGGTTCCACTGACTTGCACGGGGCTTTCTTTGGGAAACGTCCCCCTTCCTGGCTTTGATCCCAGCCCCTCTCTTCCCTCTCCACACTGATATAACTCCTCCATCTGGCTCCACTCAGGGAGGGGGAACACGAAAGTTCTCTGAATCACCACTTCCAGCCTGCCGTGTGACTGTAGCTTTTAATAGTAACTACTATGCCTAAACAAAAAAAGAGACTCTGACTTCCACAATGGGAAGAGTAGCCCAAATCCCAGATACCACCATGGCCGGTTGGTGGTCAGTTCTGGCCAGTTCCCGGCACCATAGCACCAGAACCCTGTCAGACCCACTCCCAGCCCTGCAGACCCATGGCCTTGGTACAGGTTGGGCATGTCAAACTTGCTACTGACCCAGGCCAGAGTGGCATCTCCTAGAAGATGCCATCAAAATGCAACTTTATTTTTATCTCCCACCATCTCTTTAAAACATATTTACAGGGGTGCCTGGGTGGCTCAGTCGGTTAAGGGTCTGCCTTGGGCTCGGGTCATGATCCCGGGGTCCTGGGATCAAGTCCTGCATCGGTCTCCTTGCCCAGCGGGGAGTCTATTTCTCCCTCTCCCTCTGCCTGCCACTCCCCCTGCTTGTGCTCGCTCTCTCCCTCCCTCTCTGTCAAATAAATCAGTAAAATCTTAAAAACATATTTATAGAGAAACTGGGTCACTCATACACTGCTGATGGAAATGTAGAATGCTCAGCCACTCTGGAAAAAGTTTGGCAGTTTTTCAAAAAACTAAACATGCAACTACCATATGACCTAAGAATTACACTTCTGGGCATTTATCCCAGAGAAATATAGACAGGCTCACCCCAAAAATATGGACACAAATATTGGTAGCTACATTATCTGTAATAGCCCAAAATGGACAACAGCCCAGATGCCCTTCAACAGGTGAATGGCTTAAACAAACTGTGGTATATCCATACCATGGAATATATACTCAGCAGTAAAAGGAAAGAACTTCTTACCTGTGCTAAGAAAAGGACACCAGGAGGGATCCTTGTGCTGTTGCAAATGGTCTGTATCAATGTCACAATCCTGCCCGATACTGTACTCTCTCGTTGTGCAAGATGCTACCTTTGGGAGGAACTGGGCAAAAGGTACAAGTAATCTCTCTGTATAATTTCTTTTTCTGTATGATTTCTTACAACTACAACTACATGAGGAATCTACAATTACCTCAAAATGCATAATTTTTTTAGTTTGTAAAACTTCATTCGGTGAAGAAAGTTTCTCTTGACCCTGGATGAAAGCCCCAGTAGGCCCCGAGATTTTCCCGCTGACCTTCGGTCCTAAAGTCATTATGTCACGAAACACAGTCCCCATTTCATAATCAGAATGCCCACCCCTGTGTAAGAATCAAATCTCCCTCACTAATTTAGAGGTAAACAGTCTCTCTTCCTCAGGTAGGGCCAGTTGAAAAAGGCCCTTACCACCTGCGGGGAGGCGTGATCAGCTTCCCCTCTATCACTCACCTCTTCTTCGCAGGTGGGAGGGAGGAAGAGGGAAGGGATAGCAGAAGGTTCATACCTAAAGGAATGGTTTTGAGATGGTTCCTCCTCTCTCTCAAGGGTACTTTCACTGGTTCTTTGTCGACTTCTCTGCTGGTCAGACGGCAACTCCCACGACATGGGCATGTATTGATTCCTTCGTCAGCCCCTGGTTTGACAAGGTGCCCTCCACAGACGGTAGTCTTCTGTCCTGCCAGATTCTGAGAGTGCAGGCCCATCTCAACCAGAAGCAAGTCTCTCCCATCAAAGCAGTGAGCCTATTTCTCAGCCTCTAGATGTCCCCAGGGGAGTCACCCACACAGGTCCACTCGGCCCTTGCTGAAGGGGACCCCGAGAGAGCCCTCCCTCTAATCCTGAGTGACATCCCCTCACAGGGGTGAGATGAGAGTGGACACTCCTGGTGGGGAGTCAGCACAACTTTCCCTGAAGATTCTTCACGACATGCTCACACCATTCCCACATTCAACTTTCTGTCCCTTTTATGGGTTTCAGGGTCAGCTGTCCAGCAATCAGTCACTTTCTTTGAGAGTCTACTACCGTGACTTGATCTAAACTTCCAAGATGACATCTTGTCAGCTCAGCCCTCCTGGAAGGGACAGGGACACAGACAGGGGAGAGGTTGAAAGAGAAGAAAATCCCTCAAAAGAGAAAATCACTAGATAAGGTCTAAAATTGATAAATGAAAAAGGAGTAATAGGTGATAAGTACCAGAAACAAAACAAAAACCTTACCGTAGAGCTGCAAGTAACTGTGAAGTGGGACTGGAGGGTGGAAGGGTGGGGTAAGGTCTGAGGTTTTGTTCATCATAAGCCTTCTAGCTCTACGACAGTTTTCCTTTATGTGTGTATCTGTGACTATGAGGTAAATAAAACTTTGCTTACTTTTAAAACTGGCGACAAGAATATGTAACCCCAGGATGATGAAATGAGATCGTATGTATAAGAAGCATAGAACATTCCCTGTCAAAAATAGACACTCTCATGAACGCCTCACCCTCATGGCTCACAATGGTGCAGTCATTTCCAATTACTGTCCTTCCCTCTCACAGACCCTCCATGAGGAGGTATCGGAGAAAAGAGCCAGTATCTCCTAAGCCCTCACTTTCTTTTCTATTTCCCCTCTAATCCATATGTATTAGTTTCTTGTGGCTACTGTAACAAATTACCACAAAGTAGGAGGCTTAAAACAACAGAAATGTATTGTCTCGCAGTTCTGGAAGCTCAAAGTCCAAAGTCAAGATGTCAGCAGAGCCATGGTCCCTCCAGAGTCTCCCTCAGAGAATCCCTCCTTGCCCCTTCCAGCTGCTGATAACTCCATGCATGCCTTAGCTTGTGGCCAACATTATCTTAATCCCTCTGGGCCACACTGTCTCCTCTTCTGCCTCAAAATTGTCTTAGCCTCTCTCTTAGGGGAGTATTTGTGACTGCATTTAGGGCCCACCCACCTGCTCTAGGATAATCTCCCCATCTCATGCTCCTTAACTTAATCCCATCTATAAAGTCCTATTTCGCCAGCTAAGGAAACATTCACAGGTTCCAGGGATGACGACCTACATATTGCTTTTGGGGGGGCCACCATTACACTATGTCTACCTCATTGCATGCCAGGGTCACTGCTCCCCTGGGCTCCAATGTATTCCACCAACAGTGGCTGGAAGGACCCATGTCAACAACTTTGTCATCACATTCCACCACAGCTCAAAACCCAGATCAGGCTCCCTCTGCCACAGAGTGAGAGCCAGCTACACCCGGAAGGGATCTGAGAAACCCTCTGGTCCCTCTTGCACTTGCTGAAGAACCCAGGCTACAGGCGTCGGGGAGCTCACCCAAGTCACACAGCTCATCAGTACCGGTTTGAGGGGGCCTCCTCATTCCTCAGCTGATCCTGTTCTCACGAACACCATTCCCTTTACTGATCTCACCAGCCCCATTTCCTTCTTGGGAACTTTAGCGCCCTTCACCTAATCCTTGGGTTTATAGCCTGACTTGTTTCTCTATATGTAAATAACTTTGCCTTCAAGTCTGAGCCCAAATTCACGTCTTTTAGAAAGTCTTTCTCTGGTGAAAAATGTCTAACTCTAATTACCTCTTTGTCCCGTGTTCCCTTGGAACTCCTATATTAATTTGGGGCTATTTGTGGCCTCTTAAATATTTTAATTTTTATGTTCTGTTTGCAAGTTTAATCCTGGATTTTTAATCTTTGATGTCCTTTCCCATACTACTCAGTCCATAACTGCCTACCTGTCTTCTCCCTCTCTCTCTTCCCCTCTCCATCCCTCCCTGTCCTCCTCCCCTTCCCTCTCTCTCTCTCTCACACACACACATATGCACGCACACATGCATGCACTGACATGGTCAAGTTGCTGTTGATGCTTCTGAAATGCTATTGACTAAGGGTCCCCCTTCCGTGAACTATAGTCAGATGAGAACATGTCACAAAACCTCACACAGTACTATTATAATGAAGGTGAAATTTTGTTTAAAATCATGCAGTTTTTTCTTCTGGATTTCTGAATATGTTGCCATTGCCCTAGAATTACCAAAGGCACCCAGAGACTCCCATCTACCTGAAAAGGCAGAATTTTTACAGAAAGAATACAAGAAGAATGGCAAGAGTAATTATCAATTTATGGCATTCAGAAACCAGGTTAAACAGCAAAATATTAGCTTTAAGCCCAGGCTTTTGTCTTTAAAAGATTTTCCCAATTCTGCCCCCATCCCCTTAACCCCTTTGTACATCCCACACACACACACTTAAAATTATCAAGGACCCAGCCCGGATGACACGAATGCATAAAAATCCAGTGGTCGCTTAGTCTGTATGCCCCTTCCACCATGGCAGGAAGGCCAGAACGCTGGCCACCCCGGGGAAGAAGGAGACCATCACACAGGAGAGGAAAGGAGAGATCCATCCCATTTCCAGCCTGGAGGTTATTGGAAGAGGACATGAGGAGAGCAAAGCCATTGGACCCGTGTCCCCCATTCCCCATTTTGAGCTTCGGTATTGAGTAAGTGAACCTAACAGAGCAGGAGGCTTGGCCCCTGTCCCCATAGAGATTTCTGGTTAAAGAATAACTCCCAGACTGCCTGCACCAACCTAGGGTCAGGCAGCAGCTGTGTGGCTATGAAACAAGGGAGGAAACAAGGAGAGCCCTCAGATTTCACTTCTCCAAGCCACCTTCCCTCCTAGCCGGGCGTGGATCTAGAGTTGATGGCCAGGGGCCTGTCGGGGGACCTAGGTCTGATGACTACAGCAGCGGGGGTCAAGGGTTAGCCGGAGGAGGGGGCCCCTGACCAGCCCAGGTTACACCAAGCACACTAGCTGCAGAATGTCCTAAGCAGGCAGGAACCAGTACAAAGAGGCAGCGACCTGACACCACAGCCCCCAGCTCCTCCCCTCCCTGCTGAGGTCATAAGAACCACAGCCCCTCCCCCACCCACCGGATGTCTCCCATACACCAGATGCCATTTTAGGAAGAGAAGCAGTAGGAGAATGGAGGCAATCTGAGATTCAAAGCATTTTTTCCTAGAAAGACTGAGCCTTCCTTGAAGGCTCTGTTTAAATACTCAAATCAGACATTCGCTCAAACCAAATTAGACATTTAGTTATTTTTTTCCACTATGGGGTGGGGAAAGGGGGAATCATGAATTAAACTAAAACAGCTATAAACAAAATATAGAAATTACATTGCCTCGTCATAGCCAAGCTGTAGTGAGTTAAATTTTTCAAAGCCATTACACCAGCATGCCCTTTCTTGGGAGGCTGACAGCTCTAGATTAATTTCTGAATTTGCAAAATACCCAGATAACAATGAGGACAGAAATTCTCCCCCTAACTACAGAGAAGAGAGTTACCTAGTATTGGGTCACTGATTTATCATACCAGCTGTATGTAAATTAAATTTTAAAACTCAAATTGATTTCATTTCCAGTCACTAAATATCCAGGTGGCTTGCTGCATTAATTAGAATTGACGTAGAGGTTAATAATTTCACCCTCTGACCTCCACCTCTTCAAAATCGGATGCCTTGCTATTCCTGCTAATAACATTGGGGGGTGGGGGTAGGGGAAGGCGGGAGCGGATCGGGAAGCAGGGGCCTGATGAATCATCCAGGAGATGAATTGTTCACAACATCCTCCCCTGGAGCCTGAGCAGGGTATGTTCTCACTTTGGCAGCCGGCAGCAGGTGCATCGGAGTGATACAGCTGGGCAAGGTAGAAATCAATAAAGCTCCATAACCTGCACAGGGCTGTCTCTCTCCTCAGCACCCAGTGACCTCCCAATGCAGGCTTTACCTTGGAAAAGAGCCAACAGCCGCCCATCCCCCAATAGCCCAGGCAGAACGAAGCTCCAGCCTCAGGTGAACAGCGATCCCAGGCAGGGTTAGCAGCATTGCCATGGGGCAAAACACAAAAGCAAGATTGGGTACCAATGATGTGAGGCCCTGCTGACTTCAGATGCTTGGGAGACAGATGCTGTCACCCAGATGCTCTTCTACATAGAACATATGGGGTTAAGGGCATTTTTGTTAAGTTTCTCTGTAGGTGGACTGTGTTTGGCAAAGGGTTTGAAGGTGAAGTTGTGGAAACCATTTGTGGAAATGAGGTGAGAAAATATTTTCTTCCTTCATCAGCTGCTGGGTGCTGTTGAATCCTCTTCCAAATGGTCTTTTACGGACTAATTTGCAAACATTTGACTGAAGTCACCTAGTTCCAAAGACCATAACTACTTTGCAGATACCTGCTTGGATCTGGATTCAAATGCTGCCAATGATAGGCAAACAATATGGCAGCTCCCTGAGATGCATGTCTGTCTGTTTCACAGTCCCCACATAGCCCAACATTCACTAAATGGTCTAAAAAAATATCCCCAGGATCTAGTTTTCCCTTGAAAGAATACCCTAAGTGGTGGTCAGTACCCCCACATCATCCCAAGCACCCATTGTATTGAGGTGGTAACTGAGACTTGGCAGAAATTTCTCTTTAGTGTGTGAACACCTGCGTTCACTCCTTCTCCGCCACTTTCTGACTACACTACCCTGGATGAGTCACGACTCTGAGCCTTAAAGTAAGATCATGTTAGTACCTGACAGGCCCACTTCAATCCAAAGAGCCATGTGTCAAGAACCACAGGAGAAGCTCGGGGTTCAACATGTGAAGGGTACCTATCACCAAGCTTCGGAATCCCACTGGCCTGGCTCTCCCACTCTGCAGCTGGGGACCCTCAGCCAAGTTTCTCCACCTGAAAGTCAATAACCCAGCAAGCTGGAGTCAGACTAATTTGGATAAATCCCACCTGTGCCATTTACTAGCTGTCCACCTTGTGTAAGTTATTGGCCTTTCCTTACTGGTAAAACAAGGGAATCCTGGGGCGCCTGGGTGGCTCAGTTGGTTAAGCGACTGCCTTCGGCTCAGGTCATGATCCCAGGGTCCTGGGATCGAGTCCCACATCGGGCTCCCGGCTCAGCGGGAAGCCTGCTTCTCCCTCTCCCACTCCGCCTGCTTGTGTTCCTGCTCTCGCTGTCTCTGTCTCTGTCAAATAAATAAATAAAATCTTTAAAAAAAAAAAAAAAAAAAAAGAGTCTGCCTTCGGCTCAGGTCATGATCCCAGGATCCTGGGATCGAGTCCCGCATCGAGCTCCCTACTCAGCGGCGAGTCTGCTTCTCCCTCTGCCCCCGCCCCCCCGCCCCCCCTCTTGGGCTCCCTCTCTCTTTCTCTCAAATAAATAAATAAATAAAATCTTAAAAAAAAAAAAAAAAAGCAAAAAAACAAGGGAATCCTAATGGTAGTTTCATAAAGTTGCTATGAATATGCAATGATAACATGGAGTATATCCCTTGGCACGCTGCTCGGAATGGAGACTCAATTCAGGTAGTTCTGTTGTTGTTGTTTTTGATTAAAAAGCAGCTTATGGGGAGAATAGTTAACTGGCATCAGGACCAATATTTAGTAGATGCTAAGTAATTACCTGTTTTCTTTCATCAGCAGGAAACTTCATGGAGCAAAGGATACAACTCTTAAAGAGACATTAAAATGTGGTTAAGTATAAAGATAGGCCTCATAAAGTGCTACAGGGCACAAAGAGAGGGTGACTATCTGGAAGAGACAACGAAGCTTCGAGAAGGAGGTAACATTGGACTGAGGAGTCTGACCAGGATCACAGAGAGTGTAAGAGAGGAAAAATTTTCCTCCACCCTCTATTTTCAGGAACCTGTGAATTATAACAAAAGACAGATTAATAAGAAAAAGGTTTATTTCCTATGCACATAGGGGGAGCCTCATGAAAAGAAGTGAAGCCCCAGGAGGTGGTTAAGCCTGTAAGCTTATATACCATTTTAACAAAGGACAATAAATTCTGGAGAAATGACAAAACAAGAAAAAGGGGGTTGAACTTCTAAAGGCAGTAAATTGTGGGAAGGTAAATATATGAGAAAATCTAATGGAACATAAGGGTCATTTAGCAAGGTTTGTAAGTAAGCCTCAAGTCTGCATAACAAACCTTACTAAATCTTCTTACAATATTAATTAAATCTTAAAAATTAAATTTAAATGAAATATTACTAAATCTGATCTCCAGTGATATGAGTCTAGTCATCTCTGGTGACTGAGTCATTCTCTTCTTCCTGATATGGGAGAGAGGAGGGAGTACATCTTCACAAAGGGAAATTTCTGCTCTGCTTTTAGGCAGAGAAGGGGAGGGCAGAGAATTCCTTCCATATCTGCTGTTTCTTCATAGCCTTCAGCCAAAATAATCTTTAAGCCACGTGGCCTATTTTCAGGTGGCATATTCTGATTCCCTTCGAGAACAAGGTCATTTCAGGCAAAGGCAGTTTGAGCAAAGGCTCTGAGCTTGAGTTATGTACAGCATGCATGGGGGAAAAAGGAAGGTTCTGATATGATTAGAACTCCAGGCATATGGGGGTGGAAGATCTGAGGAAGGATCACCACTAGAAGAGAAGTTAAAAAGGCAGAAATCGACTGGCATCAAATTGTCGTGGGCTTTGGATGCCTTGCTAAGAATTTACACTTCATCTTTGGGCTGGTGTTTCTCAAGATGGGGTCCATGGATTGTCTACACCAGAATAACCTGGACTGTTTGTTAGAAAAGCAGATCCTTGCTGTAATAAGAGATGAGGAAGGACACTATATCCTACTTAAAGGGTCTATCCAACAAGAAGATCTAACAATTGTAAATATCTATGCCCCTAACATGGGAGCAGCCAATTATATAAGGCAATTAATAACAAAAGCAAAGAAACACATCGACAACAATACAATAATAGTGGGGGACTTTAACACCCCCCTCACTGAAATGGACAGATCGTCTAAGCAAAAGATCAACAAGGAAATAAAGACTTTAAATGACACACTGGACCAAATGGACTTCACAGACATATTCAGAACATTCCACCCCAAAGCAACAGAATACACATTCTTCTCTAGTGCCCATGGAACATTCTCCAGAATTGATCACATCCTAGGTCAGAAATCAGGTCTCAACCGGTACCAAAAGATTGGGATCATTCCCTGCCTATTTTCAGACCACAATGCTTTGAAACTAGAACTTAATCACAAGAGGAAAGTCAGAAAGAACTCAAATACATGGAGGCTAAAGAGCATCCTACTGAAGAACGAATGGGTCAACCAGGAAATTAAAGAAGAATTAAAAAAAATACATGGAAACCAATGAAAATGAAAACACAACTATTCAAAATCTTTGGGATGCAGCAAAGGCAGTCCTAAGAGGAAAGTATATAGCAACACAAGCCTTTCTCAAGAAACAAGAAAGGTCTCAAGTACACAACCTAACCCTACACCTAAAGGAGCTGGAGAAAGAACAGCAAGTAAAGCCTAAACCCAGCAGGAGAAGAGAAATAATAAAGATCAGAGCAGAAATCAATGAAATAGAAACTAAAAGAACAGTAGAACAGATCAACGAAACTAGGAGCTGGTTCTTTGAAAGAATTAACAAGATTGATAAACCCCTGGCCAGACTTATCAAAAAGAAAAGAGAAATGACCCACATCAACAAAATCATGAATGAAAGAGGAGAGATCACAACCAACACCATAGAAATACAAACAATTATAAGAACATATATGAGCAACTCTATGCCAGCAAATTAGATAATCTGGAAGAAATGGAGGCATTCCTAGAGATGTATCAACTACCAAAACTGAACGAGGAGGAAATAGAAAACCTGAACAGACCTATAACCACGAAGGAAATTGAAGCAGTCATCAAAAATCTCCCAAAAAACAAAAGCCCAGGGCCAGATGGCTTCCCAGGGGAATTCTACCAAACATTTCAAGAAGAATTAATACCTATTCTTCTGAAACTGTTCCAAAAAATAGAAATGGAAGGAAAACTTCCAAACTCATTTTATGAGGCCAGCATTACCTTGATCCCAAAACCAGACAAAGACCCCATCAAAAAGGAGAATTACAGACCAATATCCCTGATGAACATGGATGCAAAAATTCTCACCAAAATACTAGCCAATAGGATCCAACAGTACATTAAAAGGATTATTCACCACGACCAAGTGGGATTTACCCCTGGGCTGCAAGGTTGGTTCAACATCCGCAAATCAATCAACGTGATACAAAACATCAACAAAAGAAGGAACAAGAATCATATGATCCTCTCAATAGATGCAGAAAAAGCATTTGACAAAGTACAGCATCCTTTCTTGATCACAACTCTTCAGAGTATAGGCATAGAGGGGACATACCTCAATATCATAAAAGCCATCTATGAAAAACAGCGAATATCATTCTCAGTGGGGAAAAACTGAGAGCTTTCCCCCTAAGGTCAGGAACGCGGCAGGGATGTCCACTATCACCACTGCTATTCAACATAGTATTGGAAGTCCTAGCCACAGCAATCAGACAACAAAAAGAAATCAAAGGCATCCAAATTGGCAAGGAAGAAGTCAAACTCTCACTCTTTGCAGATGATATGATACTTTATGTGGAAAACCCAAAAGACTCCACCCCAAAACTGCTAGAACTCATACAGGAATTCAGTAAAGTGGCAGGATATAAAATCAATGCACAGAAGTCAGTGGCATTCCTCTACACCAACAACAAGACAGAAGAAAGAGAAATTAAGGAGTCGATCCCATTTACAATTGTACCCAAAACCATAAGATACCTAGGAATAAATCTAACCAAAGAGACAAAGCATCTGTACTCAGAAAACTATAAAATACTCATGAAAGAAATTGAGGAAGACACAAAGAAATGGAAAAACGTTCCATGCTCATGGATTGGAAGAACAAATATTGTGAAGATATCTATGCTACCTAGAGCAATCTACACATTCAATGCAATCCCCATCAAAATACCATCCACTTTTTTCAAAGAAATGGAACAAATAATCCTAAAATTTGTATGGAACCAGAAAAGACCCCGCATAGCCAGAGGAATGTTGAAAAAGAAAAGCAAAGCCGGCGGCATCACAATTCCGGACTTCCAGCTCTATTACAAAGCTGTCATCATCAAGACAGCATGGTACTGGCACAAAAACAGACACATAGATCAATGGAACAGAATAGAGAGCCCAGAAATGGACCCTCAACTCTATGGTCAACTCATTTTTGACAAAGCAGGAAAGAATGTCCAATGGAACAAAGACAGTCTCTTCAACAAATGGTGTTGGGAAAATTGGATAGCCACATGCAGAAGAATGAAACTGGACCATTTCCTTACACCACACACAAAAATAGACTCCAAATGGTTGAAAGACCTCAATGTGAGACAGGAGTCCATCAAAATCCTAAAGGAGAACACAGGCAGCAACCTCTTCGACCTCAGCCACAGCAACTTCTTCCTAGAAACATCGCCAAAGGCAAGGGAGGCAAGGGCAAAAATGAACTATTGGGACTTCATCAAGATAAAAAGCTTTTGCAAAGCAAAGGAAACAGTCAACAAAACCAAAAGACAACCGACAGAATGGGAGAAGATATTTGCAAATGACATATCAGATAAAGGGCTAGTATCCAAAATCTATAAAGAACTCATCAAACTCAACACCCAAAGAACAAAGAATCCAATCAAGAAATGGGCAGAAGACATGAACAGACATTTTTCCAAAGAAGACATCCAAATGGCCAACAGACACGTGAAAAAGTGCTCAATATCGCTCGGCATCAGGGAAATCCAAATCAAAACCTCAATGAGATACCACCTCACACCAGTCAGAATGGCTAAAATTAACAAGTCAGGAAACGACAGATGTTGGCGGGGATGCAGAGAAACGGGAACCCTCCTACACTGTTGGTGGGAATGCAAGCTGGTGCAGCCACTCCGGAAAACAGTATGGAGGTTCCTCAAAGAGTTGAAAATAGAGCTACCATATGATCCAGCAATTGCACTACTGGGTATTTACCCCAAAGATACAAAAGTAGGGATCCGAAAGGGTACGTGCACCCCGATGTTTATAGCAGCAATGTCCACAATAGCCAAACTGTGGAAAGAGCCAAGATGTCCATCGACAGATGAATGGATAAAGAAGAAGTGGTATATATATACAATGGAATATTAGGCAGCCATCAAAAGGAATGAGATCTTGCCATTTGCAACAACGTGGATGGAACTGGAGGGTATTATGCTGAGCGAAATAAGTCAAACAGAGAAAGACATGTATCATATGATCTCACTGATATGAGGAGTTCTTAATCGCAGGAAACAAACTGAGGGTTGCTGGAGTGGGGGGTGGGGTGGGAGGGATGGGGTGACTGGGTGATAGACACTGGGGAGGGTATGTGCTCTGGTAAGTGCTGTGAATTGTGCAAGACTGTTGAATCCCAGATCTGTACCTCTGAAACAAATAATGCAATATATGTTAAGAGAAAAAAAAAAAGAAGAAGGTAGCAGGAGGGGAAGAATGAAGGGGGAGAAATTGGAGGGGTAGACAAACCATGAGAGGATGGACTCTGAAAAACGGACTGAGGGTTCTAGAGGGGAGGGGGGTGGGAGGTTGGGTTGGCCTGGTGATGGGTATTGAGGAGGGCACGTTCTGCATGGAGCACTGGGTGTTATGCACAAACAATGAATCATGGAACACTACATCTAAATCTAATGATGTAATAATGTATGGGGATTAACATAACAATAAAAAAATTTTTAAAAAAAGGAAAGCAGGTCCTTGGCTCTACCCTGGACTTGTATACTCTGGACTCACCCTGGATCATCACCTCTGGGAGGGTTGCCCAGGGATTTGCATATTTCACAGGCAATCCTGATGCCCACTGATGTTTGAGTCCCATTGGTAGAGCCAATGTGGCCCCCTGAAGGGTGATAGTAAAGACTGTGATTTAGAAAGAGACAGCTATGTGGAGAATGTCTTGGATGGGGCAGGGCCTGGAGGCAGGAAAACAAGCAAGGTGAGGGGACCTGAACTACAGCTCAGGCTCTGAGGACCTCAGGCCAACGCATGAGGCACTCCTGTGAGGAGGAGGTGGTGGGCGAAGATCGTGGGATCCCAGAGATTTTTAGACCTAAGAAACTAAAAGAGTGAATGAGTACAGTTTGATATCAAACAGAGGTGTGTAATCAGTGGGCAGATTTGCCAGGGCAGTGAAGAAATCTCGTTAGAACTATTGCTTTCTGGGAAATTTTATGTGGGCAGGTGACAGATATAATCTTTTCTTGAGAGGTGGAGGCTGCCAGGGGCTATCAGTGACAAAGCCCTACTTCCTTTATTTGATGTATGAAGAATCCATTAGAAATCCCACCAGCAGACCTGTCAGGCTAAACAACAGAAGAAAATCAATTTGCCCCTCACTCTCTGAACCAGGAAAAAAAAAATGAGAGAAGAACCTGGCCCTAAGGCAGGAAAAGCCCATGTTACTCAGTAATACTTATTCCTGGCCCCAGGAACAGCCAGCCAGGCATTAAAAATCGGGAGGAAAAAATTAGGAAAAAAATAGAAATTAGGAAAAAGTATAAAGAAAAATAAAGATACGCTTCCTAAAGTCAGGCAGTCTGAGGCTGAAGCCGGAGAGGGGAGAGCTTTGAGACAAAGCCGACTTTTCCTCTTTCCTCTTCCATTCTTCTTGAATTCTCCTTACCGCTTTTTCCAACCACCCGGCTCTATGCCTGTATTTCATTAGAATATGAATGAGAAGCCCTTTGGGAGAATTTTATGCTGTCATGGCAACAGTCACTATGGCAACTGTTAATTAATTGGATGCTGATGAAGTGGAGGAAGAAAAAAAGCCAACCAGAACGGATACAACTCCAGAGGAAGTCATGGTGTGTAGTAATTATATGAATTTCATTCAGCAAAGGCATGCAGCAGGTCAGAAATGCAAATATCTCCACTGTAGCCACCACCTATTCAGAGAGGCCTGCTTTCAGATCAGAGGCCTGTAAATGAGTGGCTCAGGCCTTGACAATTCAAAAAATAAAAATAATAATAATAAAAAAACAAAACAAAAAACACATATGGCTGCGCCAACATGAGCCGATTCTCCAGGGAGATAAACTCATTCTAATATGGGGAGTTGGTTGATTCTACTAAGAGTGGCCACAATGAGCAGCTGTGATACAAAAAAAATGGTTGCCTTCTTGCAACGTGGAAAATAACTTGTGACCCTGCAGCGCTGTTCAACTCTGAAGTGTCTTCTGGTGGAGGGGAGAGGAAGTTTGGTTTGCCACCACCGTCTCGTGATAGCTCTACAGCTATTACGCACACAGATGGTTCCCGGTTCGAAAAGAACATTAGTCTGAAGGGTGCCAGGGTGGCTCAGTCTGTAAGCGGCTGCCTTCGGCTCAGGTCATGATCCCGGGGTCCTGGGATCGAGCCCCACATTGGGCTCCCTGCTCCGCAGGAAGCCGGCTTCTCCCTCTCCCACTCCCCCTGCTTGTGTTCCCTCTCTCTCTCTGTGTCTCTCTAGGTCAAATAAATAAATAAAATCTTAAAAAAAAGAACATTAGTCTGGGGGTGGGAGAGGAGGACCAAAAGAGGAGGGGTCCTGAAAGAAACCCTCACAAGTCAGCTTTCTATTAAGAAAGCGAAGTGGAGAAAGGAGGGGAGGCAACAGCTTGGGTATTTTCTTAGTTTTGTCCTCTTTACCCCCATCCCACCTCGATTATTCAAATTATATTCAGACCCCAAGGAATGGGGGGATTTGATTCCTTGGATGATTTTCTTGAAATTTCCATTTTACCTGCTTGTTGAGATGAAACCAGTGCACGTAGTGAGGAAATGTTGAGCATAGTTAGGAAGCCCTCCCGACCACACCCCTCCCTCCCGGCTCAAGCCAGGCAACCTTAGCAAACAGCATCCGAAGGCCATGACTGTTACACCTGCCGGCTAGCTCGGCACACCCAACTCCCGACTCTGCTGAGCTTTCTACAGCCTTTCCCTAATGACCAGGTTTTGCAAGTTTTGTGAGTAAAAGTGTTTGGATATTTGAAAATAGGACTCTGAAAGCAATTCCTAAAGCTACAAATTCAGCTGCCCTGGACTGGTGGACACGGAATCCCACCTTATAACACAGTGTCATGCCTTGCCTTGACAATCATCTGAAAACCCCATGCCCTCTCACACTCATGTTAGGGTTCCGAAAGTGTGACCTATTACTGTTTTTATTCACATCATTGTTATGATTATCCACAAGCACCTCATCACGTAGAGCCCTGGACCCGGCACCACGCTGGTATGTCCCTTACTTCTGCCTTCTAAAATTGTACAGAGATGAAAATGACCTGATTAACAAATGCTTCCTATTCATAAAGACGTTTTCAAAAAAAAAAAAAAAGACACCTAACCTATCCAAGCCTGAGAGGCTTCACGCAGAAATTCTAACCCATAAAAGTACATTCAAATCCTCTTCTTACCTGCACCTCCATCATGCTATGGACAAAAGCTAATTATTTTCGGTCCAAGCCTAGAACAAAGCACACATATGGTCATATAATGGAGGAGGAGCACTGTTCATGTACTCAGGCAGCCATTCCAAGACAGTCAACTTCCCTTTTTTTCCAGAGAGCCAATTACTGTTTTTGCTGATAGAACTGAAGACAGAGTGGAGGAAGGGGAAAAGGAGAAAGGCTCACATGAATCAATGATCTGTTTCCAATAATAATCCATGCCATCTGGTCTGACTTTCCTGCCTTCCTGACTGATACCCAACACACCTAGAAGGAACACAAAAACCAGATTCCTGTGTGATAATATATAATATATGCAATTTGTTGCTTAAATGATTAACTGAAAAAGTCAATTCAGTCTGTGATTAAGGAAACCATAAATGTCCCCTTGACCTCTGCAATATTTTAAATGGCTGTGAAGATTACCTCATTCTTGTTTCAGAAATCATTAAGGGTTCACCATACAATCTGCAGAATGTCAGGGTTTCCGAGTGGCAATAAAATCTCCAGTAGATTCAGGGAAGGGATTGAATTGGAATTTGAGTGAACGCGGTGGCGGGTAACCCTGCTCCATCAGCTTGTGAACCATTTCACAAAATATTCAGAACCGAATGGCAATGCCCTCTCGGGTTCTTGGAGGAAAAGATGTCATTTCCCTGAAAGTTGAAGCCGTTTATATTGGATGTGCTCAAAAGAGGCCACCTTACAGAACATTTCTTTTTATTAATATCACAGTGATTAATTCAAATTGAACCACTTTTGTATATGGGAAAGTGGTAAAGTGGCCCTATTAATTTGTAATGATCACAGTATGGTTTAAGTGTTCATATCACTTTATAGCAGCCTCAGGTCAGTAAATTTATGATAGGTCAGGGGGAAACTGATTTCTCTCACTTCCTCACAGGTCAAGTACAAATATCTATAGAGCTACCAAGAAGAGAAAAAAATATGGGCTGATAGGTTTGGGGTTTTGTTGTGGGGTGGTTTTTTTTCTTCACTTGAAGGCCACTTTAAAATATCTTTCAGTGTAGTCTAAAAAGTATCAAGGTCCTATCCCACATAAAATATAACCCACTAAAGTAATGTGTTTCTTCTGAATGTATGCATTCAACCTTTCTGAGTGCTTTTACCCCGGTTGAGTCAGAAGATCCAGGTTCAAATCCTAGTCTTACCACTCCCCCCAAACTCATACAAGATATTTAACCTAGCTAAGCCTCAGTTTCCATACCTCTAAAGGGGGTACAATACTTAGACAATTTATGTGATGTTTAGAAATTCAAATGAGGGGTGCCTGGGTGGCTCAGTCGTTAAGTGTCTGTCTTCGGCTCAGGTCATGATCCCAGGGTCCTGGGATCGAGCCCCGCATCGGGCTCCCTGCTCTGCAGGGAGCCTGCCTCTCCCTCTCCCACTCTCCTTGGTTATGCTCCCTCTCTTGCTGTGTCTCTCTCTGTCAAATAAATAAATTAAATCTTTAAAAGAAAAAAAAAGAAATTCAAATGAGATGTGTATGATATGTGTATAATCATGTACAGACATATATCCACCCTGTCACATATGTGTATGTACATATATACACATATGGAAGCACGCATACACACACTGCATTCATATGTGTGCCCGAAGAGCTGCAACGGACAGAGGGAGATAAATCACAGTCCCTGCCTTCACGGAGCTTACAGCCTAGGGTGACCTTCCTTTGGGTACTGTTTTTCTTGCCCATTGCTCTGTGAACTGCATTGAGTAACCTATTCTTAGAAGGCCAACGCCGTCCTCTGATGCCAGGTGCCAGCATGATTATGGGATCGCTCTGGAGAATTCCTGGGGACAAGAATCCTCTCAAGAGCAGCCTCTTTTTTTCTGAATCTCTTCACACACGTGTTTAGCAATAGATTCTGCTTTATTCCTTCTCTTTACACCTCTTCAAGGCTTTCCTCTTTTATCCACATGTAAAAATACTCCCTCCTCCAGAACCCGTGCTTCCCAGTTCCAGCACACTGAGCCTCTCTTGCACCCTCGTCCCGGGACACCTGGTCACTAGCCCTAATTCCAACAGGAACATTAGCATCCTTCTCCTGGTCTTCCTCTCCTGTCCTGCTGCCAACTTCGTCCTGCTGGTCTTGGTGCCCAAGAGAACAGCCCTTACTATCAGTCACCCATTATCACAGCCATATGGGACATCATCATTGTGGGAAAACAAAGGCCAAAATGCCCCTGTCTGAGCAAAACTACCATTCCTTCTAGCCAGCTCATTCCCTCAGGTCTGGCTCTCTCCTCGTTATTACATCCCATCAACACCTGCGGTTTCTCAACTGCTCTCTTTTTCACCAGTCCACCACCTCTCTCACTACTTCTCATCCCTTCTTATCCCATCTCGTTTCCAGAAATCACGTCTTCAACTCCTTCTGCCAACAAGCACAACTCACTTGAACTCCTCTCTGTGGGACCCTCGGCCACTGAGTAGTCCTTGAGGAAGACATGGAGGATGTCAGCTGATACCCCTGCAAGCATATGTTCTCCCACAGCAGCTGAGTCCTGGATGCCACTTACCAGTCTTACCCTCCCTGACCAGCTCTCTCCCCCATTCCCATAGCACAGTTCTAAAAGTTCAGCCATTTTTACAGTCCCTAACTTAACCCCTCTTCCATCTCACTTTGCAAAGTAACAGGCATCTTACTTCACCAAGAAAGTAGAAGCTATCCATAGAAAACTCCCTCCACACAGCAACACACAGATAGTGTACCCACATCTACATTAATTCTTATATTTTTTTCCTAAATTAGGGTGAGAGGGGGTGACTTAAAATCTCTTCTTGTGGGGACCCCTGGGTGGCTCAGTCAGTTAAATATCTGCCTTCAGCTCAGGTCATGATCCCGGGGTCCTGGGATCAAGCCCCACGTCGGGCTCCCTGCTCAGCAGGGGAGTCTGCTTCTCCATCCCCCTCTGGCCCTCCACCCCATTGGTTCTCTCTCTCCCTCCCTCAAATAAATAAAGAAAATCTTTTTAAAAATCTCTTCTTATATGGGGATTGAATTCATAAATTAATCCTCATCTCTCCTGTATTTTTAACCTGCATTCTTGACCATCTCTCTCTTACAAAAGCTCTCACTTAACCTCGAGTTTCCCTCTTGCTCTGCCATCTCTCCCACCTGATCAGCCAAAAGAATAGTCTGCACTTCCCATCTGCGTTCCTTTTCTCCCTAGTTACTCCTCATTCAACCCTTACAATGGATCATCTGTTGGGTGTGTGAGTTCAATCTACCTAGGACTGAAATTTCTGGATCAGAGTTCAATATTTTTTCAGTTGCTAGTACTAACCAGTTTTCTAAAACGATTTCCAATTTCCAAATTACACTCCCAGGAACAGCGTATGAGAGTGCTAGCTGTTCCACATCCTTACCAATTTTAAATATTTTTGTCTGTTTCATTTTAGCCATTTTGGTGTATATGTACTAGTACTTCATTGTGGTTTTAATTGACTTTTCCCTGATGACTAATGACGTTGAACAAATTTTCCCACATTTATTGGCTTTTTAGATATCCTCTTTTGTGAATTCCCTACACAAGTACTTTGCAGATTTTTTCTATTGCATTTCTGTCTTTTTTTCTTATTGGTTTATAAGAGCTCTTTATAAATTCTGAATATGAGTCCTTAGGGGGAATATATGTATGGTAAATATCTTTTTCACCTACCTTTCCACTCTTTGGTGAATAGAATTTCTTAATAGAGTCCTTTTTTTAATCACTTTATATATTCTTTTTCCTCTTTGTGTTCCTGTTTTTAAAAAATCTTTGCCTAGGGACACCTGTGTGGCACAGTCAGTTAAGTCTCCAACTCTTTGTTTCAGCTCAGGTCATGATCTCAAGGTCCTGGGATTGAGCCCCACATCAGGCTCTGCACTCAGTGTGGAGTCGGTTTGAGATTCTCTTTCCTTCCCCCTCTGCTCCTCCCATTCATACTGTCAATCTCTCTCTCTCTCTCTCTGAAATAAATAATTTTTTTTTTAAATATCTTTACGTACTCTAGACAGTCTCTTCAACAAATGGTGTCGGGAAATCGGACAGCAGCGTGCAGAACAAAACTAAACCACTTTCTCACACCATACACAAAAATAAATTCAAAATGGATGAAAGACCTAAATGTGAGAGAGGAAACCATCAAAATCCTAGAGGAGAACACAGGCAGCAACCTCCTTGACCTTGGCCATAGCAACTTCCTCCTAAACACGTCACCACAGGCGGGGGGGGGGGGGGGGGGGCAAAAATGAACTATTGGGACATCATCAAGATAAAAAGCTTCTGCACAACAAAGGAAACAATCAACAAAACTAAAAGGCAACCTGCAGAATGGGAGAAGATATTTGCAAATGAACTATCAAATAAAGGGCTAGTATCCAAAATCTATAAAGACCTTATCAAACTCAAATCCCAAAAAATAATCCAGTTAAGAAATGGGCAGAAAACATGAGCAGACATTTCTCCAAAGAGGACGTACAAATGGCTAACAGACACATGAAAAAATGTTCAACATCACTCATCATCAGGGAAATACGAATCAAAACCACAAAGACATACCACCTCACACCTGTCAGAATAACTAAAATGAACTCAGGAAACAACAGATGTTGGTGAGGATGTGGAGAAAGGGGAACCCTCCTACACTGTTGGTGGGAATGCAAACTGGTGCAGCCACTCTGGAATACAGTATGGAGGTTCCTCAAAAAGTTAAACATAGAACTACCCTACAACCCAGCAATTATACTACTAGGTATTTATCCAAAGGATACAAAATACTGATTCAAAGGGACACATACACCCAGATGTTTATAGCAGCATTATCAACAATAGCCAAATTATGGAAAGAGCCCAGATGTCCACTAACTGATGAATGGATAAAGATGTGGGGATACCTGGGTAGCTCAGTTGGTTAAGCATCTGCTCAGGTCATGATCTCGGGGTCCTGGGATCGAGCCCCAAGTTGGGCTCCCTGCTCAACAAGGAGTCTGCTTCTTCCTCTCCCTCTGCCCCTCCCCCCACTCATGTGCTCTCTCTCTCTCTCTCTCAAATAAATAAATAAAATCTTTAAAAAAAAAGATGTGGTACACACACACACACACACAGTAGTATATTACTCAACCATCAAAAAGAATGAAATCTTGCCTTTTGCAATGACATGGATGGAGCTAGAGTGTATTATGCTAAGCAAAATAAGTCAGTCAGAGAAAGACAAATACCATATGATTTCACTCATATGTGGAATTTAAGAAACAAAACAGATGAACATAGAGGAAGGGAAGGAAAAATAAAATAAGATAAAAACGGAGGCAAACCGTAAGAGACTCTTAACTATAGGGAACAAACTGAGGGTTGTGGAGGGGAGGTGGATGGGGGATGGGCTAAATGGGTGACGGGCATTAAGGAGGCCACTCCTTGGGATGGGTGTTGTATGCAAGTGATGAATCACTAAATTCTACTCCTGAAACTAATGCTACACTACATGTTAACTAACTTGAATTTAAATAAAATCTTGGAAGAAAAAAAACTCTTTCCCTACTCTAAGGTCACTAAATAGTTACCTATACCCTAAAAGCTGCATTATCTTTCACAACTAAATCTGTAAACTATCTGAAATTGATTTGTGTTCACAGTGTGAGGTAAGAGGATATTATTCACTTTTCAATCCCTAGCACCTAATACAGAATCCAGTGATCCTGGATATAAATAAATATTGTCAGAATTAATGAGATAGCATTTTGGAGACATGAAAGGGAAAAGCAAAATTTGGGCCAGGGTTGGGGCGCCTGGGTGGCTCAGTCAGTTAAGCATCTGCCTTTGGCTCAGGTCATGATCCCAGGGTCCTGGGATCGAGCCCCGAGTCAGGCTTCCCACTCAGCGGGGAGTCTGCTTGTCCCTCTCCCTCCATCACTCCCCACTCTCCTGTTCTCTCTCTCTCTCTCTCAATCTGTCTCAAATAAATAAATAAATTCTTTATAAAAAATTGGGGCCAGGGCTGTGTGGCATCCCAAACCTCCCCCGAGTATATCGTGTCTGCTGGTGTCCTCCCCTCCAATTGCTGCCCACCCACTATATGGCCAACTACCAAGAGCTCTGCACCCACTCCTTCATCTTCAACCAGAAGGCAAAACCTCAGAATTTTCATTTTGACCATTATAATTAAAGAAGTGTCATCTTGGGAAAGGCTTAGCCATTTCACATTCCAGCATACATGTCTGGAGACTAAAAAGCTTCCAGAAATCTAAAAACATCTTCAGCCACAAAAAAAACAGACTGCATGGAGAGTAAAGTGCTACTTCAAATCTTTTTAAAATAAGGCATTTTTTATCAAAACAAAGATGATAAGGTGCCATAAATAGAAAGCTAACTACTTTTTACTCTCTAGAGGTCCCTTTTAAGAAATGTCAAAAAAAAAATACAAAATTATATTTCAGGCTCCTGGACTAGAAAAGAAATTCACCAGCCACTGTGGGTTGAGCCTGCTTTGATATTAACATGCCCACATTTTACTCCCTATAAGTCCCAGGTGTTTCCATAGATTCATATTTCTAAGACTGAAAGAGATTGAAATTCAATCTAAAAGGTGACAAGAAAAGAAAAGGGGTATGATAAAATCTTACACTTGATCCAAAAGGGAGTGGAAACCCACATTCAGGCCTAACAAAAAAGATGCTATGGCCAGATCCATGACAGAGAAAATTATTTTATCCGTGATGATAGAGGTTGCTTAGGAAACACTTCGTTCCTTATCTAAGGCAGTGGCCGAAGAAATAGAAGAAAGGGTATTTGAGATGTCAATGCCTAGTTTAAGAAGAATCTGAATTTAACAGTGATTCCACATACAAAATAAAGGACGCAGAAAGACAAACATCCCTGAAGGCTCCCCAGCTGGAAGTTGTGGGAAAGTGGTAACTCTGATCAGTCCTGGAGAAGCAACGTGAGCCCGGGTGAGAGTAAGGAGGGACACACGCTGCTCAGTTTTCCACATCTGCTCTCTGATCTGACAGCAGCTTCAAGCCCACTGGGTGCCCCGCAAGGCAGAGGCACACGAATTAAGTCAAATGAGTCAGCTTGGAGATGGAGAGCTTTCTCTGAGAACCAAGAGAACCATGACCCAGTTCAGGGTCCTGCTGTACCTGAAAAGAGTAAAGGCCACAGGATGGTACCTGGTATTAGCTGCTCTCCTACTGGTAATCCAAGTGTTTGACAAGGTGACAAAGGGACTTAGATGGCAAGGAAAACTGATGCATAGCCTGACATATTTATTGAGGACTTCTTACAGTCAGGTCTATCAATGGGCTAAGCACTATGATTCATCAAATTGCCTCAACACCATTTAATAGTCAGAAGATGTGTGTTCAAGTTCAAACTCTGTCCCTTATTAGCTGGGAGGACTTTTGTCAGGTCGTTTATTCCTCTGAGCCTCATTTTTCTCAGTTGTACAAATGAGCATAGCTGGATTAAATGTCTAAACTCTCTCCAGCTCTGAAACTCAGTGGTGCATTGTCTGAGGATATTTCCCTCCCAATGGGGCTCAAGTTAATCAGCTCACACCATCCATCGTTTCTCTGTCTGAGGGTTTATTTCCCTAATCAGATTTGGGTAAATTTTCATCCTGTCTGTCTCTTACTTCCAATCCAATAAAACCGGTATGGATTTGTTTTGTATTTCATCTCATGTCATGATTCATTCTAACGGTCACTGCCCAACCATTTCCTTGCCTATAGCATAATTAGCTATTAAAGAGCTTTGATGGCATGGTTTTCAAATTTGCATCCTCTTTTTCTGAGGTAGATTGATCCTAAACTGGATTAAAATATCTCAGAATTTCAAATGTAATTTTTAAAATGCAACAGATTTTTCAAGACTCCCTCATGACTATGCCATGCCAAGGGGGTTGCCAACTCTTGCTGACTGCCAAGGAAGACAAATAAATAATCCCCGACAGTGGTTTTGAAATGAGAAGTAAATGCCCAATTACTAGCATGGCAATGTCACCCTGACCCACTGACTTCCAGGTCATCCCTGAGGCCCTGGGGCTGATGCTTCAGATTTCCCCAGGACCAGTCTTCTCACTCAGCAGGATGGGAGCCACTGGCCATTTTCCTTTGCTTCCCAAGTGTCCAACCTCTTCATAAAGATATTCCTTCTTTCTTCCAGTACCCTGCTAAAGTTCACCACTCTGTGAAGCCGTGGAAGGCTCTTTCTAGCTATCAACCCAAACTCTAACCTCCTAACCTAGGATCCTGGACCACATGCTTTGAGCTTTTACGTCTGTGGATTTTTTATCTAACCTTGCAGATATCTCTCCCTTGGGTCAGGACCACCATCCCAAGATCTGGTTATGAGATAATCCAAATCCAGAATGGTCAGCATCACCACCCATCATGCCTGCTGACACCCAGATATCTAGCTCACCTATATCTACTCTTGGATATGCCCTATCCATGCAAATAAAATCAGCCAAAGGATTTCTGCAACACAATACCAGCTTGAACCCATTACTGTGCTGTGATCCCTTTGGTTTCCTCAAAACTGGGACTATCTGTGGAGTCTAACAGCATCATAGGACCAAATGGAGATGGTCCCTGGCTGAGGTTCCAGGCACTCAGACCCCCCCAACTTAAGTGACCACCTGGCTCAGCCAAGACCAAAGTGCAGAGCATCGAAGCTGGATGGAATTTTTAGTGTCTGTTTTTTTGTTTCCATGCCTTTGAAACATGTGTTTTTCTTGTCTTTCCCCCTATGAAATTGTAAGACTCTGAAGCTAAAAACCATGTGTAGTCTCATTACAATTTATCAAACATCGTTACTATGCTAACTATGAAAATGTCAACTCGGAGGAAGGTAACCAAATCCCTGTGAGGTTACTAGATATCAGGGGCCTGGATTGTATGACCCCAACAAATCACAATCAAGATCACATCAGGATCTACAGGATGAAGGATCCTGCCTCTATCAACCAAGTCTCAGGAAAAGAAGCCCTCTTAGCTGATAGAATGACCCTTGCCCACAGCTGCACAGGTCAGACTAGTGACAAGTGAGTTCCAAGACAATGCATGCAAATTTAGATCTCTGAGTCAAAACCCCTGTTTGGAGGCACTATCCCTTATCTAATTAGAGGCTTTTATTTTTTCTGGTGTGGCATAAAATTAATTGGAATATTTATGTCCTAAAAAAATCAGACCACAGGGGCGTCTGGGTGGCTCAGTCAGTTAAGCAGCTGCCTTCAGCTCGGGTCATGATCCCAGAGTCCTGGGATCAAGCCCCACATCGGGCTCCCTGCTCAGCAAAGAGCCTGCTTCTCCCTCTCCCTCTGCCTGCTGCTCTGCCTACTTGTGCTCTCTCTCTCTCTGTGTCAAATAAATAAATAAAATCTTTTTTAAAAAAAATCAGAACACAGACAGCAAGCTTTTTGATATCTCTTCAGGTCATGTCTCCAGACAATGAGATTTTATAATTAGGCTTGTAAATATTCCTCACTTTAAGGGTGATGAAATTCAAACTGTGTATCTAAGGTATTTCCTGATAACAGCTCAGCCAGGAAACTCTGAATTGAATTTTCTCTCCTTGATATCAAAATGTTCCTCTTCTGTAAACAAGTGGTTATTGAAAACTGCATCGGGCACTTTCTGCTCTCCTAGGGACTAAGGGCCCCTGGGGAGCTCATAGTCCACTGTGGAGACTCCAATGGACTTAAAACACTGGAGCACAATCACAGGCTCTATGCTCCATATTCTATGTTTCATAGCTCCAAGTGCTCCAGGGGCTCAGAGCAAAGTGAGCCTGGCCTTGAAGTACCACAGATTTCTAAATAAAGCAACAGGGAGGAGGTATTCCAAGGAAGGAGAGGAGAGAACGTGAGCAGAAGGAAGGCAGGACAATGTATATTTGGGGATAATGAGTAAATCCAATTCATTTGGAGTATACTATGTGGAGGAGCATGGAGGGAATATTGGGGAACTGGAATTCCTGAAGACTCTTTCCATCATGAATGGGTGTTCACTTACTTACCTTTGAGGACAACAATTACACAACACAATGGACTGTAAGAATGGAGGAAACAGCTGAGAGCCCTTCCCTTAAGATCAGGAACATGACAAGGATGCCCACTCTCGCCACTATTGTTCAACATAGTATAGGAGTCCTAGCAACAGCAATCAGACAACAAAAAGAAATAAAAGGTATTCAAATTGGCAAAGAAGAAGTCAAACTCTCTCTCTTTACAGATGACATGATACTTTATGTGGAAAATTCAAAAGACTCCACCCCCAAATTACTAGAACTCATACAGCAATTCAGTAATGTGGCAGGATACAAAATCAATGCACAGAAATCAGTTGCTTTCTTATACACTAACAATGCAACTGTAGAAAGAGAAATTAGAGAAACGATTCCATTTATAATAGCACCAAAAACCATAAGATACCTTGGAATAAACCTAACCAAAGAGGTAAAGGATCTATACTCTAGGAACTACAGAACACTCATGAAAGAAATTGAAGAAGACACAAAAAGATGGAAAAACATTCCATGCTCATGGATCGGAAGAATAAACATTGTTAAAATGTCTACGCTACCCAAAGCAATCTATACTTTCAATGCCATCCCGATCAAAATTCCAATGACATTTTTCAAAGTGCTGGAACAAACAATTCTAAAATTTGTATGGAATCAGAAAAGACCCTGAATCGCCAAGGAAATGTTGAAAGAGAAAAACAAAGCTAGGGGCATCACGTTGCGATTTCAAGCTATATTACAAAGCAGTGATCACCAAGACAGCATAGTACTGGCCCAAAAACAGACATATAGACCAATGGAACAGAATAGAGAGCCCAGATATGGACCCTCAACTCTAAGGTCAAATAATCTTCGACAATGCGGGAAAGAATATGCAATGGAAAAAAGACAGTCTCTTCAATAAATGGTGCTGGGAAAATTGGAAAGCCACAGGCAGAAGAATGAAACTCGACTATTCTCTAACACCATACACAAAGATAAACTCAAAATGGATGAAAGACCTCAATGTGAGACAGGAATCCATCAAAATCCTAGAGGAGAACATAGGCAGTAACCTCTTTGACATTGGCCACAGCAACTTCTTTCAAGATACATCTCCAAATGGCCGCCTGGGTGGCTCAGATGGTTAAGTGTCTGCCTTCGGCTCAGGTCATGATCCCAGCGTCCTGGGATCGAGTCCCGCATCAGGCTCCCTGCTCCTTGGGAGCCTGCTTCTCCCTCTGTCTCTCATGAATAAATAAATAAAATCTTTAAGGGCGCCTGGGTGGCTCAGTTGGTTAAGCGACTGCCTTCGGCTCAGGTCATGATCCTGGAGTCCCGGGATCGAGTCCCGCATCGGGCTACCTGCTCAGCAGGGAGTCTGCTTCTCCCTCTCCCGCTCCCCCCTCTTGTGCTCTTTCTCTCTCTCACTCTCTCTCTCAAATAAATAAATAAAATCTTTAAAAAAAAAAATAAATAAAATAAAATAAAATAAAATAAAATCTTTAAAAAAATTTAAAAATTAAAAAATAAAAAAAAAGATACATCTTCAAAGGCTAGTGAAACAAAAGCAAAAATGAACTTTTAGGACTTCATCAAGATAAAAAGCTTCCGCACAGCAAAGGAAACAGTCAACAAAACAAAGAGGCAACCCACAGAATGGGAGAAGATATTTGCAAATGACACTACAGACAAAGCACTGATTTCCAAGATCTATAAGGAACTTCTCAAACTCAACACCCAAAAAACAAATAATCAAGTCAAAAAATGGGCAGAAGACATGAACAGACACTCCTCCGAAGAAGACATACAAATGGCTAACAGACACATGAGAAAATGTTCATCATCATTAGCCATCAGGGAAACCCAAATCAAAACCACATTGAGATACCACCTTACACCAGTTAGAATGGCAAAAATTGACAAGGCAAGAAACAACAAATGTTGGAGAGGTTGTGGAGAAAGGGGAACCTTCTTACACTGTTGGTGGGAATGCAAGTTGGTACAGTCACTTTGGAAAACAGTGTGGAGGTGCCTCAAAAACTTAAAAATAGAGCTACCTTATGACCCAGCAATTGCACTCCTGGGTATTTACCCCGAAGACACAGATGTAATGAAAAGAAGGGCCATATGCACCCAGCAATGTCCACAATAGCCAAAATGTGGAAAGAGTCAAGATGCCCTTCAACAGATGAATGGATAAAGAAGATGTGGTCCATATATACAATGGAATATTACTCAGCTATCAGAAAGGATGAACACCCAACTTTTACATCAACATGGATGGGACTGGAGGAGATTACACTAAGTGAAATAAGTTAAGCAGAGAAAGGCAGTTATCATATGGTTTCACTTATTTGTGGAACATAAGGAATAGCATGGAGGACATTAGGAGAAGGAAGGGAAAAATGAAGGGGGGGAAATCGGAGGGGGAGATGAACCATGAGAGACTATGGACTCTGGGAAACAAACTGAGGGTTTTAGAGGGGAGGGGGGTGGGGGGATGGGTTAGCCCAGTGATGGGTATTAAGGAGGGCACGTATCGCATGGAGCACTGGATGTTATATGAAAACAATGAATCATGGATCACCACATCAAAAACTAGTGATGCATTGTATGGTGACTAACATAACATAAAAGAAAATTAAATTAAAAATAAATAAATAAATACTTGATTGTATGTTAAAAAAAAAAAAAGAATGGAGGAAACACGATTGTTAGAAGGGCTCCTTATGTTCTTCAGAAGCTACTCCATCAATATAGACCTAATAGTAGCACCTTGTCCCTGTTTCTATTAGAGGCCACTGCATTGCCTTCTTTTTGTGTGTGTGTCTCCTTCCTGCTAGACTGTGATCTCTATGAGGGCAGTGACTGTTTCTTATTCAACTTCTAATCCTTAGTACTTGGTACAGGGCCTAGAACATAGTGGGTGCTCAGTAAATGTTGAGCAAATTAATTAATAAATGAGTTAATGGATAAGATCAAGCATCCCTCATGGACACTTGTGTTGTGCAAAAGGTACTGGGCACCAACTGCATTTCATTTAGAGAGACATTGTACTAATGGTTGAAGTGGTGATGGAAGCAACAGTGGAGGAGTCTCCTTTCGAATATCAAGAACTGCTGGGTCTGAACATCAAAATCATGAAAAATGCAAGAGGTCCAATAAAAAGCTTTTTGCCAAAGAGTGCTTGAGGCATAGCTTATCATTCAAGACTGCCTCTCAGTGGCTTTGAAGCAAAACCCTGGGTTTTGTAAATTACCATTACAGGTAGGCAAATTGATGATCTGGAATTTGTAGCTGGTTTGTTAGACTGTATCCAGAGAAAGAAGTGGGTAGCAGGTTTGGCTCAGCAGTCTATAATTTTAAGCACTTAATGGGATAATAATTTGCTGTTCAGTTTGTTCATTTTGAAAAACACCACTCATTTTCAGAGGGGAAAATGAATAAAACCAAGCCTTTGCTCCCAATCTGTATGGAAACATCAATATCCTTCAATCAAAAAAAACAGGTGATTAAGAAGACATGGAAGCATGGAATAGACTGCCAGTACCCTGTAGAAAAATGTGCATCTTGTATGATTGGTTGTGTTAACATATCATGAGAAGCTTCCTATAATAAGAGCTAAAAATCTAGTTTTTCTACACATTACATCCCAGTCCATAGCAGTCTCCCCAGAGATTTCATGGAGCCCCACACAAAAAAAAGAGACACCATTGAACAGAGTATGTGTGTATGCTTCCACATCTGTGTGTATCAAGTTATTGGGGCTGGCATTTTCTGATAAGAGATTATGTGAAATGGTAGTCTAGAGTATTTTCCACTCAGCTTAAATGTAGATAGTTTCTAATGACATTAATTTAGTTGATTTCTTCCTTGATACATCACATGCCTTCACACATATTCTTTTCTCTCCTTTCTCTTTTACATCTGAAATTAATTCTGAGGAAATCAAGTTGGTCTTTATGTACATTGTATGTTCCTCAGAGTAGATCATGTTTCTGTGTCACACATTTACAAAGTTCAAACAAACATTATCTCTTTGTAAGAGCTAGAAGTATATGCATACTCTTAGTCAACACAAAGGAGAAAGAAACATGAGAAAGCAGGGAAAATTATTCTCAGTAACAGACCAAGATTTTTTTTTTATTCTGCAACTCATCAAACATTTATAGAGCCTCTATCTGGTACAGTGAAGGATAAAATAGTAACAATAATAATAATAATAAAAACATTCTCTGCCATTCATTCATTCTTTCATTGTTTGAATATTTATTTATCTCTAGCTCACATTAGGCACTACTATTAGCTATGAATTCAAGATGAATAAGATATGGTGCTACCTCTAAGAACACACACTCCAGAGACTCACATCCTAAAATGGTGAATCATTTTGTGCTGACCTCTGTCCAGAGAGAGAGGGAAGGGATGTAATGGAGTGGTGAGACTTTAGCTATATCTGTAATGTTTTACTTCTTTATAAAACCTAATAAAAAGAATATTAGCATTTGCTAAATCTGGATGAGAAGTACATGGGTATTTACTATATTATTTTTCTGCTTTATTCTGTAAGAAATACTTCATAGTTAAATATTATCTTGAAAACAGATATGGTGATGATGATGATGATGATTAAAAAAAATACAGTAAAAGCAATGTTAGGAATCTGCACAGAGTAGTTAGAAATGCATAGACAGGGCATATAATCCAGTCTGGAAAGAAAGACAGGAGTTGACACCTCCTCTAGGAAGCCCAGAACTAAAATTCCGCCTCAGAAGTCAGTCTGAGTCCTTGCCAAAAAATCCAGTTGGGCAGATCAGCAAGACAGACAGCCTGGGCAGAGAAACAGGGCAAGACCCAAGGAGGCAATTTTAGCCCCACTACCCAGAGTTCCTGGGTGAGCCTCTATGAGGACCAATTTGTCCTTCTACCCTCTCCAGTGGGCTTCCCACTTAACTGACTCTACTTTTGTGAAGATCTTGGGTTCTTACTGATTTCCAATTCCCTGCTGGAAGTCAGAGTCTTTCTAAACCCAGACCATTTATCTGGCTTTGATTTACAGCCTCACCCCTGATTGTAGAAACCTACTCCCTCCACAACCTTGAATTTTGCTTCTTCTAGATGTTCTCTTTCCCCATTTCCCACTCAATCAAGAACCATGACTCAGGGGTGCCTGACTGGCTCAGTCAGTAAAGCATGCAACTTTTGATCTCAGAGTCATGATTTCAAGCCCCACATTGGACATAGAGAAGAAAGGAAGGAAGGAAGGAAGGAAGGAAGGAAGGAAGGAAGGAAGCAGGGAGGGAGGAAGAGAAAGAAGAAAGAAAGAAAGAAAGAAAGAAAGAAAGAAAGAAAGAAAGAAAGAAAGAAAGAAAGAAAGAAAG
>NC_058404.1:27580929-27587694 GCF_002201575.2 Neomonachus schauinslandi
AAGAAAGAAAGAAAGAAAGAAAGAAAGAAAGAAAGAAAGAAAGAAAGGAAGGAAAGAAAGAAAGGAAGGAAGGAAGAAGGAAAGAAAGAAAGAAAGAAAAGAAAGAATAAAGAAAGAGACATGACACAGCACCTGCCCATTGATGAGTAATTTTATCCCAGAGAACCCAGAATTTTTGTCTTCTTCCACTAAAATGTAGGTACTAACTCCAACCTGGGCTGGGACCTGCTTACTACAGTCTAAACATTTTAACTTGAACTACAGAACCCTTTGGGGAGTCTGCTCTCAGTCTGGGCTATATGTCTGTACTGCTACTATAGGGTCTAAGAAAGTTTGCAGGCTAAGACATGAAAGGATCTCCAGATTGTCGACAGATGAGTGACCCACTTACAAACAAGACACTGTGAGCAGAATACACCATAGGGCAGTGTCTTCCAACCGTCTATTCTGGAGTCCACTTGCAAATTAACCATAGCCTTTGCTAGGAAGAGCAGACTCTTGGCCTTAGCCCAGAAGAACAGAGGAGGGCAAATACAGGCCCACCAAGCTGGAATAGAGTTCCTGTCCAACCTCACAGCTGCCATGTGGGAGGGAGGCAAGACACAAACCAACTGGCCAGAATGGAAGCCCTAGAGCAATGGTTGCTTCAGGACCAGTGACAGGTGCTGACCCAGACAGGAACCAGGTTGAAGGGCATTCCAGGCAATACAGCTGGAAATCGCTCAAGCTGGGGCTCCCCTCCAAGTACATGAAGCATAGAAACCCTGTCTTCAAAGGTATTTTCCCTTCGTGGAGAATACATATGGAGCACGTATGAAAGATACTAAAACCATTTGAGGACTTCAAGCACCCTGTGTAACAAAAAAGTGGGAATGACCCACACTTCAATAGTTCAGAAACTACACTTTTAATTGCATATACTGAATAATGAAATGAGCCAAAGTTTATTTTTGAAGTTTTTTGTTTGTTGGTTGGCTGAGTGTGGGATCATCAGAACCATCATGAGCCGGAACTGAACCTGAAAATGTTCTCAATAGTTGGGCAACATTTAGCCAAGTTCAAGTCACAGATAAAAACAAAAAAACAAGTTCAAGATAACACAGGATTGATTAAAGGGCTATTCTTAATAAGACAATAAAGGAACTTAGTGTGCTGGCAAGATGGCGGAGGAGTAGGAGACCTGGATTTCGACTCCTCTCAGGAATTCAGCTGGATAGGGATCAAACCATTCTGAACACCTACAAACTCAACAGGAGATCGAAGAAAAGAAGAGCAACAACTCTCTCATCAGAAAAGCGACCACTTTCTGGAAGGTAGGACGTGCGGAGAAGTGAATCCGAGGCGATATTCGGGAGGATAGACGGCGGGGGAGGGGCCTCCGGCGGCCGCTTCTGGCAAGTGATAGAGCCGCGGAGCACAAAATCGGAACTTTTAAAAGTCTGCTCCGCCGAGGGACGTCACTCTGGTGGCTAAGCGGGGGTGGAACCCTCCGGGACAGTGTGGTCTCGGGACCCCCGGGGTCACAGAAAGACCGGGGGTGCCTGAGTGTGGCAGAGCTCCCAGGTATCGGAGCAGGGAAGCCGGCTGCAGAGGCGGAGCCCAGGCGCGGGCTCTCAGCTCGCGGTTGCCATAAACCGTGATCCGCGGCACCGTCTGGCCACTGCTCCTCCAGCAGGGACCCAACAAGCGGCAGATCTGGGGAGACTCCCCTTCCTCCCCCGGGAGGAGCCGTGCGGGAGTGCACCGCAGGGATCTGCTGGGTTTGGAGACTCCACCCGGGGTCGGGTGCCAGAGATAGAAACGCGCGGTCACAGGCCGGGTGAGCACGGAGTGCGGCTGGAGACCGGGGAGACGGGAGTGACTGACGGCTTTTCTCTGGGGGCTCACTGAGAAGCGGGACCCCGAGTTCTCGGCTCCTCTGCGGCGGAGATTGGGAGGCCGCCATTTTCACTCTCCGCCTCCAAAGCTGTACGGAAAGCTCGCAGGGAACAAAAGCCCCGGAGAGCAAACCCGAGCAGATTACTTAGCTGGGGGGGCAAGGGCGGGGCAATTCTGCCTCCGGCAAAGACATTTGGAAACCACGGCAACAGGCCCCTCCCCAGAAGATCAGCGAGAACAGCCAGCCAAGACCAAGTTTACGCATCAATGAGAACGGCAGAACTCCAGCTCTAGGGGACTACTGCACATAGAATTCATGGCTTTTTTACCATGATTCTGTAGTCTTTCAAAGTTAATTTTTTTTTAACTGTCTTTTTTCTTTTTTTTTTCTTTTTGAATTTTTCTGTTTCCCTTTTTCAACCAACATCTTATCAATCCCTTTTTTTAAAAAAAAAAAAACATTTTTATTTTTCATTTTTAGAGTCATATTCTATCCCTTCATAGTAGTTACCCCTATTTTTGGCTTATATATATAAGTTGTTCTCTCTTTAAAATTTTGAGATAGTTTCTTCTAACAGATCAAAATATACCCTAAATCTCTAGTATATGGTATTTTCTATTCCCCTGCCTGATCACATCCTCTCCCTTTTTTTTTCTTTTTTTAAATCCTCTTCTTTCTTTTTTCAAACAACTTCTTATCAATTCCTTTTATAAAATTTTTTATAATTTCCATCTTTACAGTCATATTCCATCCCTTCATCATATCAACCCTTATTTTTGTACATATGTAAGTTTTTCTTTCTTTAAAATTTTGGGAGGCACTTTCTTCTAAAAGACCAAAATACACCCCAAATCTACTGTGTGGCACTGATCTATATACCAGCCTGATCATATTTGATCACATTCTGGTTTTTTTGTTGTTGTTGTTTTGTTTTGTTTGTTTTTGTTTTTATCTTTATCTTTTTCTTTTTTTTCTTTTTCTTTTTTCTCTCTTTCCCTTTCTTTTCCCACTGCTTCAGGTTTTTTCTGATTTGTTTAGAGTATATTTTCTGGGGACGTTGTTACTCTGCTAGCATTTTGTTCTCTCATTAATCTATTCTCCTCTGCACAAAATGACAAGACGGAAAAAATCACCTCAACAAAAAGAACAAGAGGTAGTACCGACTGCCAGGGACCTACTCAATACGGACATTAGTACGATGTCAGATCTAGAGTTCAGAATCATCACTTTAAAGATACTAGCTGGGCTTGAAAAAAATATGGAAGTTATTAAAGAAACCCTTTCTGGAGAAGTAAAAGAACTAAAATCCAACCAAGTAGAAATCAAAAAGGCTATTAATGAGGTGCAATCAAAAATGGGGGCACTAACTGCTAGAATAAATGAGGCAGAAGAGAGAATCAGTAATATAGAAGATGAAATGATGGAAAATAAAGAAGCTGAGAAAAAGAGAGATAAACAACTACTGGATCACGAGGGCAGAATTCGAGAGATAAGCGATACCATAAGACGAAACAACATTAGAATAATAGGGATCCCAGAAGAAGAAGAAAGAGAGAGAGGGGCAGAAGGTATAATGGAGCAAATTATAGCAGAGAACTTCCCTAATTTGGGGAAGGAAACAGGCATGAAAATCCAGGAAGCACAGAGAACCCCTCTCAAAATCAATAAAAATAGGTCAACACCCCGACATCTAATAGTAAAACTTACGAGTCTCATAGACAAAGAGAAAATCCTCAAAGCAGCTCGGGAGAAGAGATATGTAACCTACAAGGGTAGAAACATTAGATTGGCAACAGACCTATCCACAGAGACCTGGCAGGCCAGAAAGGACTGGCAGGATGTATTCAGAGCACTAAATGAGAAAAATATGCAGCCAAGAATACTCTATCCAGCTAGGCTGTCATTGAAAATTGAAGGAGAGATAAAAAGCTTCCAGGACAAACAAAAACTAAAGGAATTTGCAAACACAAAACCAGCCCTACAGGAAATCTTGAAAGGGGTCCTCTAAGCAAAGAGAGAGCCTAAAAGCAACATAGACCAGAAAGGAACACAGACAATATACGGTAACAGTCACATTACAGGCAATACAATGGCACTAAATTCCTATCTTTCAATAGTTACCCTGAATGTAAATGGGCTCAATGCCCCAATCAAAAGACACAGGCTATCAGACTGGATTAAAAAACAAGACCCATCGATATGCTGTCTGCAAGAGACTCATTTTCGACCCAAAGACAGCCCCAGATTGAAAGTGAGGGGGTGGAAAACCATTTACCATGCTAATGGACACCAAAAGAAAGCTGGGGTGGCAATCCTTATATCAGACAAATTAGATTTTAAACCAAAGACTGTAATAAGAGATGAGGAAGGACACTATATCATACTTAAAGGATCTATCCAACAAGAAGATCTAACAATTGTAAATATCTATGCCCCTAACATGGGAGCAGCCAATTATATAAGCCAATTAATAACAAAAGCAAAGAAACACATCGACAACAATACAATAATAGTGAGGGACTTTAACACCGCCCTCACTGAAATGGACAGATCGTCTAAGCAAAAGATCAACAAGGAAATAAAGACTTTAAATGACACACTGGACCAAATGGACTTTACAGACATATTCAGAACATTCCACCCCAAAGCAACGGAATACACATTCTTCTCTAGTGCCCATGGAACATTCTCCAGAATAGATCACATCCTAGGTCATAAATCAGGCCTCAACTGGTACCAAAAGATTGGAATCATTCCCTGCCTATTTTCAGACCACAATGCTTTGAAACTAGAGCTCAATTACAAGACAAAAGTCAGAAAGAACTCAAATACATGGAGGCTAAAGAGCATCCTACTGAAGAACGAATGGGTCAACCAGGAAATTAAAGAAGAATTAAAAAAATACATGGAAACCAATGAAAATGAAAACACAACTATTCAAAATCTTTGGGATGCAGCAAAGGCAGTACTAAGAGGAAAGTATATAGCAATACAAGCCTTTCTCAAGAAGCAAGAAAGGTCTCAAGTACACAACCTAACCTTACACCTAAAGGAGCTGGAGAAAGAACAGTAAATAAAGCCTAAACCCAGCAGGAGAAGAGAAATAATAAAGATCAGAGCAGAAATCAATGAAATAGAAACTAAAAGAACAGTAGAACAGATCAACGAAACTAGGAGGTGGTTCTTTGAAAGAATTAACAAGATTGATAAACCCCTGGCCAGACTTATCAAAAAGAAAAGAGAAATGACCCAAATCAACAAAATCATGAATGAAAGAGGAGAGATCACAACCAACACCAAAGAAATACAAACAATTATAAGAACATATTATGAGCAACTCTATGCCAGCAAATTAAATAACCTGGAAGAAATGGAGGCATTCCTAGAGATGTACCAACTACCGAAACTGAACCAGGATGAAATAGAAAACCTGAACAGACCTATAACCACGAAGGAAATTGAAGAAGTCATCAAAAATCTCCCAACAAACAAAAGCCCAGGGCCAGATGGCTTCCCAGGGGAATTCTACCAAACATTTCAAGAAGAATTAATACCTATTCTTCTGAAACTGTTCCAAAAAATAGAAATGGAAGGAAAACTTCCAAACTCATTTTATGAGGCCAGCATTACTTTGATCCCAAAATCAGACAAAGACCCCATCAAAAAGGAGAATTACAGACCAATATCCCTGATGAACATGGATGCAAAAATTCTCACCAAAATACTAGCCAATAGGATCCAACAGTACATTAAAAGGATTATTCACCATGACCAAGTGGGATTTATCCCTGGGCTGCAAGGTTGGTTCAACATCCGCAAATCAATCAATGTGATACAATACATTAACAAAAGAAAGAACAAGAATCATATGATCCTCTCAACAGATGCAGAAAAAGCATTTGACAAAGTACAGCATCCTTTCTTGATCAAAACTCTTCAGAGTATAGGGATAGAGGGTACATACCTAAATATCATAAAAGCCATCTATGAAAAACCTACAGCGAATATCATTCTCAATGGGGAAAAACTGAGAGCTTTCCCCCTAAGGTCAGGAACGCGGCAGGGATGTCCACTATCACCACTGCTATTCAACATAGTATTGGAAGTCCTAGCCACAGCAATCAGACAACAAAAAGAAATCAAAGGCATCCAAATTGGCAAGGAAGAAGTCAAACTCTCACTCTTTGCAGATGATATGATACTTTATGTGGAAAACCCAAAAGACTCCACCCCAAAACTGCTAGAACTCATACAGGAATTCAGTAAAGTGGCAGGATATAAAATCAATGCACAGAAGTCAGTGGCATTCCTCTACACCAACAACAAGACAGAAGAAAGAGAAATTAAGGAGTCGATCCCATTTACAATTGTACCCAAAACCATAAGATACCTAGGAATAAATCTAACCAAAGAGACAAAGCATCTGTACTCAGAAAACTATAAAATACTCATGAAAGAAATTGAGGAAGACACAAAGAAATGGAAAAACGTTCCATGCTCATGGATTGGAAGAACAAATATTGTGAAGATATCTATGCTACCTAGAGCAATCTACACATTCAATGCAATCCCCATCAAAATACCATCCACTTTTTTCAAAGAAATGGAACAAATAATCCTAAAATTTGTATGGAACCAGAAAAGACCCCGCATAGCCAGAGGAATGTTGAAAAAGAAAAGCAAAGCCGGCGGCATCACAATTCCGGACTTCCAGCTCTATTACAAAGCTGTCATCATCAAGACAGCATGGTACTGGCACAAAAACAGACACATAGATCAATGGAACAGAATAGAGAGCCCAGAAATGGACCCTCAACTCTATGGTCAACTCATCTTTGACAAAGCAGGAAAGAATGTCCAATGGAACAAAGACAGTCTCTTCAACA
>NC_058404.1:27588094-27824104 GCF_002201575.2 Neomonachus schauinslandi
TCATCTAAAACTAATGATGTAATGTATGGGGATTAACATAAGAATAAAAAAAAAAGACAATAAAGGATTGGGAAGCCCACTAAGAATAAGAAAAAAATTTAACTTTTACACAAAAAGAAATAATAAAGATAAAATTAAAAATAATACACTAGAGAAATATTTCTACCAATTATGACTGATATGTAAAGAGCTCATTTAATCTGTAAAAATCAACACCCCAATAGACCCCAGCAGGCACAGATAATATACAAAATAAGAAATATAATCAGTAAGTAATATATGGAAAATGATTATCTTTGTTAGTAAAAAAAGAAACCACACTAGAATTTTACTCTATATTCATTATAATTAATACTCAATCTGGCAATGTTCTGGCAGAAGTGACATATTTGCATATTGTTTTTGTAATTTATACCAATGCAAATCCTTTTAGGAGACAATTAGCAATATGCACTTGACCCATAAACAACATAGGGATTAGGGGTACGAAAGTCAAAAATCCACATACTTCTGACTCCCCCCCCCAAAATTAACTACTAATAGCCTACTGTTGACCAGAAGCCTTACTGAGAACATAAACAGTCGATTAACACATATATTATATATTATATGTATTATATTACTGCATTCTTACAATAGAGTAAGTCAGAGCAAAGAACATGTTAACAAGAAAATCATAAAGAAGAGAAAATACATTTCCAGGTCAGTCCTGTGTATTTGGAAGACATCTGCCTGCAACTGGACCTGCACAGTTCAAATGTGTGCTGTTCAAGGATCAACCGTATATCAGGACATTAAAATATTCACATCCCTTGACTCATTCTCTGGAATTGCTGAAGGATGTTTTTCAAAAGAGGAAGAAAGCTACACACAAAAAGATATTCATCGTAGGGCTTTGTTATAACAAGTACTGGAAATGTTTAACAATGAGGAATGGTTAGCTTAACCGTGGTACATCAGCCCTGAAACATCACAATACCACAGCTATAAAATAGTACTGATGACGAGAAGCAATATAAGAACATGTCTATCATAGAACGTTAAGTGAAAAAAATATACAATACAAAACTCTATTCATCCACTGATTATAATTACACTAAAGTATATCTGCAGGTGGATAAAAATGAAGAAAACTCAAAACTGTTGTGCTTGGGCTGTGGACTTTGTAAGATTTGTTATTTGATTCTTTTTCTGTCATATTCTCCACATGCTGGTACCAGAGACACAACTGGGGCAGGGGGAGCCCACCATGGAAGCACCAGCAAAAATCGCCTCAGTCCCCATTCCAGGGACACGCGCTCCACAGTAAGCTCCCACACAAAGAAGCAGAGCGCAGGCAGACTTCAGTGCTGCCTCGGGGACTCTGTCCTTGGCTTCCAAGCTGCAAAGATTTTCCAGTTCCCCCTCAGTCACCTCATTCATGCTTAAGGAAGAAAGCGCAGCTACCAGACAGGGTGACAACAGATGTCCAGGCGCTGAGCCATCACGTAGCTGTTATTTTTCATTCACATGGGCATGTGCCGGATCTAGCAGATGAGAACCAGACCTACCCTCTTCCTCATGTTTTTTTTTGCCCTACTGCTGCCTCTGTAACAGCTAAGTGCCAATTATCTCCCAAGCGTGAAAGCAAATATTGTGATAGCCCAACAAGCTCTGCAAATGTTAGAGGACACTGGTGGGGATGATTGTCTTCCCTGGCCTCCTGCTTCTTTAGTAATTGGAACAATTCTCATTTTAAAGGAGGCTCTAATAGGAGCAAAGCTCTGTGCTAACACCTTCAGGACTTCCAGTTCTTTCTTATCTCTTTACTCTCTTGGCATTTTGTTTCTACCCCTCCTGAATCCAGGGGTAAGTATGCTCTTATTTGCCCAGAAAGAAGTCCATCAAGCCATCTACCCATTCTCAGGACCCACTTAATATGGCACAACATGAAAGCCCTCTTCAAATATTTGAAGGCTGACATATTGGGTGTATTAGACAAGGTTCTCTGGAGAAACAGAACATATATATATGGAGAGAGATGCAGATACATCTAGGACTATAATCTAGGTCTTCCAGTCCAGGCTCTTTCCACTATAATGTGACCTAAGATGCTAAGGAGATATTTCAAGATAATCATGGGCTACACACTATTCACTTCTAGAAGCCATTCCCTTGCTCCCGTGCTCATCAATCCACCTTCAAGGAGGAGCAAATCCTATATGAGTAAAGCACAAAATGGACCCCAAGATCAAAGTGAAGCTACTGTAGAAAAGGATCCAGGTTATGCTGGACTAGCACAAAAGCTCTCCTGGATCAACTCTCCTTTTCTTGTCACGGCATCATGACCAACCTGAAAGGCCCATAATGGGGGTCCAAGGGAAAGTGACCTAAAGAGGAGAAGCCCACATCACCAGAGAGGAAATTATGGCAGAATCTGGGAATGAATCCCAGCTGTTGATAATGTGAGGCGTTGGCCGAAAGGAACCCGTGGGTTAGATAAGCATCACTACCCCTCAGACTTTTCAGAATAAAACATCTACAAGACAAACAAACCTTGTTCTTGCTCATATCGGCCGCCTTTCATTTCAATGGGTAACCATACTAACAAAGCCTCTCTCTTTCTTCTGTCTGGGAGGTGGGGTGGGGGAAAAGAAAGTGGCAGTGAACGAGGTAGGTAGCCCACTCTGCCCCCCATTTATCCAATCCCTCAGGCACCCAGTATAGTAATAAGTTGGTAGTTGAGAATACAGGTATTTAGAATGTGGACCTCACTCCTTCCCAACAAATGTGACAAACAGCAATGACATTACCAGGGATCTTAATCAAGTCTCAGCCTGTGAACATTTCAGTCTCCTCCAATAGAGAAAATATAAGCGAGGACTCTTTCTATAAGTGAGGGCTTCACTAAAAGGTACAAATACCATTATCCTACCCACAGCCCCGCTGCCCTCCTCCGCGTGCCCTCCTTTCTGACCTCCCCTTCCCGCCACAAGCATGCCTCCAACAAGCACACCATGGGTGATAGGCATTGGCACCTCAAGGTTGTCCACAAAGACAATCTTTAATAACTAATTTATTCACTGCTTTTTTTTCGTCAAAAAGGATTTTTATTCCTTTGTGCTTCATGGTGTCTTTAGCCCATTGAAAGCACTTCTCATACATTTCTCTTTGTAGTCTTTAAAAAGAAATAATTATATAACGGCTGACTTCTTTTGGTTACGTGGGAAATCAACATCTCAGTAGCTTTTTCAGACATACTTAATAAGAAAGCCATTAGAAAAGCAAAAGAGAACCCTATCATTATTTTCCGGTTTCCTCCTTAATTATAGACAATCATTCTGAAGGAGGGGGGACAGCTTCTGTGACAAAAGTTGTCTGGCATTTAACAGAACAATTTAGAACCAGATTGAACAGATCAACGTTATGTCAACTTGCAGATGCTTGACAAAGCTGTTTTAAGGATGTTTAGATGGAATGAGAAGCTAATTCAGCCTTTTCTCCTTTCCCTTCACTCTGAAAATAGAGGCTTTCTTTTTTTTTCCTCTGCTTAGGAAGATTCAGGTAGATCTGTCTCAAGGACTCTTATTAAAGCATGATACATCCCCGAGTTCTTACTCTTTTTTTCCCTAGGTAACACAAATTTTACCACTGCCTAAAAGTCACTGACATTTTCCCCAATTCTGTACACACTTCTTTGGCTACAGATCTATCTCCAAAAAATAATTCTCAAGTTCTTTTATGCTGCCTGAGTTCAGGCTGCTACAACAAAAAATATCATAGGATGAGTGACTTACAAAACAAAAAAATTTATTTCTCACAGCTCTGACAGTTGGGAAGTCCAGGATCAAGTTGCCAGCAGGTGACAGGGTGCTTTCTGGTTCACAGACAGCCACCTTCCCTTTACAACCTCACACAGTGGATGGGCAAGGCAACTCCCTGGGTTCTTTTTTATAAGGGCATTAATCCTATTGATGAGACCTCCACCCTTGTGACCAAACCACCTCCTAAGAGCCCTGCCTTCTAATCCCATCAAACTGGGGGTTAGGTTTCAAAACCAAAATTTGGAAGGGACATAAACATGAAGTCTAGAGCACTGCCCTTACTCCCAAACTAGTCGATAACCCTAAGCCCAAGAAATATGTGTCTGAGTCCAGAGTGATGTTGGTGCTGGGAACATGGCAGTTTTCACTCAACACAGATACAGTCGAATCAAATGCCCCTGAATCCAAAAGGAAACAACCTCTGTCCGGGAAAGTTACAGGATGGCAAACTGAAACAAGATGCAATATGCCTACCTGTTTCCCATTCAAAGTGTTCCTCTGTCTGATTTCCCACAGTGCACAAAGCTGAGGGGAAATTGGTAACGGCCTCTGTAGGAGACCATCCCACCCATACCGTAGGAAGGCTGTGCTGGCTTCTAACCACATGAAATGTCTCATTCTCTTTATTTAATGCTGCCCAATAATGCTCTCTAGGCCTTGAGATGTACAGGAAAGCGTCTGAAATAGGAGTCAGGAGTCTGCGATTTGTTCCCGTTATTACCTCCATAACTCACACATGTCCCCTTCCCGTATTCTGTTTTTACGTGTAAAACAAGAAGGACGAATACCTTCTTTACCTACTTCACTGGACTGTTCTGGGACTCAGATAAGATAATGCTAGTAAAAACACCTTGAAAATTAGAACGTACAAAAATTCTTCACGGTTTTCCACTGAATTAACCCCATTTAGGGCAACTTACTTTGCTATCTGTTTTACTCGCATCATTCAGGGAGACTCTATTATTTTCCTCCCTGAAAGGTGAAGTAACTTGTCCAGGTGACAAAGCAAATAAATAGTAGAGCTAAGATTCTATCAAAGCCTCAGTGACGTCAAGAGACTGCCCTCTTAAACACCAGTCTATCCTTCTCCAAGAATGCAAGTGGTGAGGGAGATCTACAGGCATGACCCAAAGCCACCAACCTTCCCTTAATAGGTCCCTCTCCAACCTCTCAACATCACACAAATGGGAATAGCTAATCTATGAGACAGGCATTCGCTGTTCTCTTGGTAAGTAATCCCTTCTTATGAAACACTTATGAATGTTTTTCAAAATATTTTATAAATTTAAATTTTGAAAATCAAACAGCAGAGAAAGGTATAAAGTGGGAATGGGTATGGAGATTCTGCAATTCTCCAATCTTCCCCCACCCTCTTCCCACGTGGCATCTCAACTCACTGGTCTACACCACCAAAGTAATCACTGCCAACAGCTTCGTGTTCCGGGAATATTCTGAATGTTTTTTTAACACAAATAGGATCATTCTATACATTACTATTCTGCAACTTGTTTTTTTTTTTTTCATTTAATATATGTTAGACAGCTTTCCATATTAATATACATATCTCTACTTCATTTTAATAGCTGCGAACCACTGCATTAACGTACCATAATGAATGCGCACTGCCACATTTTGATGGGCATTAGGCTATTTCTTACTGTCTATGTGTTTGTTGCTATTATTATTAGGAAGCAGCAAGGAATATCTGTACATATAACTTTGCATATTTCTGTGAGTTCATCTATGAAATAAATTCATAAAAGTAGAGATGGTGAGTCAAAGGAAGTGAACATTCTAGGTTTTTATAGATATTGCCGAATTTATCTTCAAACACTTGTACCAATTTGTTCTCCCACAAACAACAATGTACAAGGATATCTGTTTGCATGTAGATCTTCGCCAGCTGAGATTATCAAACATTTTAATCTTTGCCACTCCAACGGGGGTAAAATGAATATCTGTCCATCTATTTTGTAGTTTATTTTCAGTGAGCATGAGTCTCTTTTCATCCTTTCTATGCGATCTCCCTCTTCATAGTTGATGCCCATTTTTCTCTGAATTTTTGTTCTTTGTCTTTTCTGTTTTAGGAGATCTTTGGGCATTATGGAAAATGAATCCTTTTGTTACAAGTGTTGCTGTTATTTCTTTTTCAGGTTGTCTTTTGACTATCCTTACAGTATTTTTTTTCAAGTAGAATTCTTTATTTTTATGTAGGTAAATGTGCTTATTCTTTTCCTTGAGTTTCTGCATTTCATATCATGTGTAGAAGAGCCATACCCACTTGTTTTTAAATTCATAAAAGCTGTATTCTAGCGTTTGTGTCAATCCATATTTTTACAGTTCAACATTTGATCTTTCTTGAGTTTATTTTGGTGTGAGAAAGGAAGTAGGTTATCAAGCTTTACTAGGTAGAACAGTTACCCTTACCAGGAAACTTTATCAAGTTCAAGTAACAAAAAATTTATATTGTGCATATTTCACATATTGAGTGAGCCTGGGCTACTTCAACCTTTACCAGCTCCTTGCCTACATGATGACCTTGAATCATGTGCAGCTTGCTGATTCTGGCCTCAGTTCATCTGCTGGCATGGGACGTAGTAAATGCACTGACATCGGTCACCTAGGTACTTCTTTATTAAGTTATTTTCCTGATTCAGGGATTCTTAACCTTTCTTTCTACCTCTTTGGTGCTATAGTGTTCTTTTTTTTTTTTTACCCTCTATATTTTTTTGTTTATTGTTTTTTTTTATTATTATTATGTTATGTTAATCACCATACATTACATCATTAGTTTTTGATGTAGTGTTCCATGATTCATTGTTTGCATATAACACCCAGTGCTCCATGCAGTATGTGCCCTCTTTAATACCCATCACCAGGCTAACCCAACCGCCCACCCCTCTCCCCTCTAGAACCCTCAGTTTGTTTCTCAGAGTCCATAGTCTCTCATGGTTCATCTCCCCCTCTGATTTCCCCCCCCTTCATTCTTCCCTTCCTGCTATGGTATAGTGTTCTTAAAAGACACAGGATTAAAAAAGAAACCAATACATGAAAATAGAGTTCTGTGCAAAGACCCCCTTGGTGCATGGACCCCAGGTTACTTGGGACTTCCTCCTTTCTCCTGATATTTCAGATGAGATCAGGCAAATGGACATAGACTTTCTCCTAACATTCCAAATACTCTTTGTGGAGGCAAATACAAAACCTTCCCCAATGGATAGGCTCTCTCTCTACTGCTACGAAATGGTTTCTCTGAATCTTGGGTTTTCCTCTGCCTCAGTGCCTCCTTCCCACTGACATACACATAGTTACAACTCACGACTCCATATCAGATGAGCCATCACCAAGTTCCCAAGAGGCAGGCTAAGTGAAGAAAAGTGAACTTACATAAAACAATACCGCCTTCCCTCCTCCTCTTTGTTTCCATCCTTATTCTCACTCTCTCCACTTGCCCTGTGCCAACATCTCCTGCCCTATTGCTTCCTACAAAGTTACTTCTGGCTCCTCAGTCATCCACTTTACATCCATGTGTTATGGTCCTGTTATACCTATGCAAAAAAAAAAAAAAAGAACATAGTCATATATTCTCCTGAGTATGTGTCTATCATTAATTTGGTTGTTTTGTTTGTCCCTAAGCAAGTGTAATCTTCCCCCACATCAGCATATTGGAAGTTCTCCTGATTCTTTCCCTGAGAAATAAGTTGACATCAGAAGGTCTTCTGTGATGAACTGTTAACTGAGAATATTTTGAGAGCAGAAGAAAAATGATAACAGTGGAATTGTGTGATAAGAACCCTTTGTAAATGAGCTATGAATTGAGTTGGGCCTCACACAAGGGAAAAAAAAAATTTCACCTTGCAGACACCGGGAAATCTGAAAACTAATTCCATCTGGTTTGTCTGTGATGTGTAACAATACTGAATCATTAGTCTTTGTGCTTGCTCAAAGCCAAGTCTAGCATCTGGATCAATGATATCAGGGCCCCCAGGGACATCACCATACCAAGAATTCTGTGGCCCATGTGGAAGAACAGAGTGTAAAGCACATTTCACCTTTGACTTCGAAGGCCAAAAGAAAATCAATAAGCAACTCTTTGGCTCCTTAATGATGAGAGAATACAGAAGGTCAAGTGCGTGCTCTCTCTCTCTCGCTCTCTCTCTGCTGAAAGAATAACTGAAAAGACTATAAGTAATAATAATAATAATAAGTGATAAAGTGGTGAGTTCCTTGACAAAAGCAAATGGCATTAATAAGAAATGCAACTTTTCTCTTAGATCAACTACTTGGACTGTAAACACACAGACAAAAGAATTTTAACACCTAAACAACAAAATTTTCACAGAACTGCTTGCTACATTAAAAAGAGAATGTAGACATGAAAACATTTTTTTAAGATTTTATTTATTTGAGAGAGAGCATGCACACAAGCAGAAGCTGAGGGAAGGGCAGAGGGAGAGGGAGAGTCTCAAGCAAGTTCCCCACTAAGCACAAAGCCTGATGCAAGGCTCCATCTCATGACCCTGAGATCAGGACCTGAGCCAAAATCAAGTGTTAGACTCCCAACCAACTAAGCCACCCAGGTGCCCTGGAAACATTTTCTTTATTTTATAGATAAGTCAAGTAACAGTACAATTATTATCAGTAGCATTGATAGTTTTCATCACTGAACCTGGCTCAAAATCATAAAAGCCTCAAGTTCTAAATCTCAAAAAATTTATTTTAGACCTCTTTTTGCTTGATATAAGAGTATTCCTTCCCATACACCCAACACAAGGCGGAGAAGGGACCACAAAAGTCATCAGGTCTAACCCCCTCCTACAGATGAGAAAATAGAGAATCAGAAAGGTTAAGTGAAATATTCAAGGCCACAGCGAGTCAGAGCAGAGCTGGGACAAAACCACAGACCTGCTATAACTCTGTGATCTTTCCAATGACCCCACACCACCTACCCAAATGAATGTATAAAGTTACATTGTCTGTTGTACAAAGCCCTACTGGACTGGCTATCTTTATTTAGCTACTCATATTTCCCATCCAGACTTCCCCACTCTGTTCTCTACCCCAGGAGGCTGACTTACATGGACTACCTAAACTGGTTCCCTTTGCCCTCTGGCTTCCAGTTGAGTGTAGTCAAAGGGAGACCCAGCAGGATGAAGGGATAGAAGAGACAGAGGTGAGGGCATTTATCTCTGGGGTCCATTCACCCTGAGTTTACAACTCCACACAGCTCTTTTTGTCTCCCTCCCTTGCTCCTTTAGGCCTAAGGGTGTGTATTAATTTCCTAGAGCTGCCATAACAAACTACCATAAACTGAGTGGCTTAAAAGAACAAAACTTTGTCCCATAGTCCTAGAGACTAGAAGTTTGAAATGAAGGTGTTAACTGGATCATGATCTCCCTGATTGGGTCTATGAGGATCTTTCCTTGCCCCTCTCCAGCTTCTAGTGTTTGCTGACAATCCCTGGCTTTCCTTGGTTTGTAGATACATCTCTCTCTTCATTCTCTCCCTTTGTTGTCACATGGTGTTCTCCCTGTGTCTCTTTCTGTCTCTTCTCTTTTTTTTTTTAATAAGAATACCAGGGCGCCTGGGTGGCTCAATTGGTTAAGCGACTGCCTTCGGCTCAGGTCATGATCCTGGAGTCCCAGGATCGAGTCCCGCATCGGGCTCCCTGCTCGGCAGGGAGTCTGCTTCTCCCTCTGACCCTCCTCCCTCTCGTGCTCTCTGTCTCTCATTCTCTCTCTCTCAAATAAATAAATAAAATCTCTAAAAAAAAAAAAAAAAAAAAACTTTAAAAAAAAGAAAAAGAATACCAGTCATATTGGATGAGGGCCCACCTTAGTGACCTCATCTTGACTTGGTTACATCTGCAATGATCATCTTTCCAAATAAGATCACATTCACAAGAACCAAGGATTAGGACTGCAAAATATTTTTTTGAGAAACACTATTCAAACCATAACAGGGTAGTAACAGGGCTCTGCAATTACTCTCCCCAGGGTGCTGTATTATCACTTGTACTTTCATATATTCTCCATGCCTTCCTATAAATATTTCCTGTACTAAACTCCCCTGGAGTTCCACTTCCACTTAGAATATAGAAAGCCACAAGAGAACATTGAACCCACCCTAACAAGGAGGAAAAGCCAAATAATCTACACAATTATAACTTTCCTTGAGCCCATCAGAGAGGTAAGAATACAAAGCTACCAAGTGAATGAAATTCCAGTGAGTGGTAAACCCCTCCAAGGAGAGACAGAATTCACAAACTGTTTCCCTTTTGGCAGAGCAGGAAAGGAAGAGACAGCTGCTGTAAAGTGGGTTAAAAAAAAAAAAAAACAGCTAAAATTTTAACAAATTCTTAAAGGTCAAGTGTGGGTTAATGAAATAGTATGGAATTCTTAGAACCCCATGTACAAGCAGAATTTGTACTCACTCACCAGTTCTTTTTCATGAACCTTTCCCAGGTACTCTTGAGGAAGATTCAGGGCAGAACAGGAAACTTGAGTGAGTGCCCTTCAGTGGTGCCAATGTTCTGGTTATGAACAAAGCCTCACCCATTTACTAGATTCTTATTCCATGAGAAACAAAACCCTAAAGCTACTAGGAGAAAGGCAGGAAACCCTCCCACTCTCAGAACCCTGGCAAAGATCCCTGTTTCTCAAGAGAAAAGGAACCAAAAAGCTCTCTACTACTGTGGGAGGGATAAGAAACCCTCTCTAGCCCAGGATCCTGCATTGATACAAAGCAGTGTTCTCTTACCACTGAAAACAGGGGGGAAAATATGTCTCACACGATAGCTCCCACAGATACAAGGCAGAGTTTAGCTGCAATGGGAAAAGTGACAGGCATATTGAGAAAGTGCCACCACTGGGACACAAGGACACAGGACCCACCTGATACTAAAGCTGAACCAAGAGAATGAAGAATCTTCCCTGCTGCCATCACCACAAGCCTCACACCAAACAAGTAACAGCAGTCTATTTCTACGGCGAAAAGGGCCAGAGTGTGAAAGGAGATCCTATCTGTGATGCAAATGTGCAGGGCCTACTAAAAGTTGAAAATGAAGCATAAACTGAGGAAAACCCTCAGTACACCAAGCCCCATATTAAGCACAAAGTAAAAGCAATCCATCACTGAAGTAATTTAAAGTCTATGGTTTACTGAAGTTAACTACAGTAAAGCCTAAACTCAGCTTATCTACTGACAATACTAATTCAAGCCTCCAAACTAGCACCGTGAAATAAGAAAAGCCATGCTCATTTCAGAACATAAATGCTATTTATCTCAGACTCACTACTCTTCTACACATAATGTCTGGCAGTCAATCAAAAAATGAGACACACAAAATAACAAGACAAAGCAAACCACTATCAAGGGATAAAGCAATCAACAGAACAAGACCCAGGGGTGATCTGGATGCTAGCAGTATTAGTGTCTTAAAAATAACCAGGACTAATATGTTGGAATATCTAATAAAATAAGGAAAATGCATGAAGAGATGGAAAATCTCAGCAGAGCAATGAAAACTATAAAAAATAGTCAAGTGGAAAAGCTAGGAAAAAAAGTATGATTTCAGTTGAGTTTAGGCTTGGTTGTTGTAGTTACCTTCAGTAAATCTGAAATTTGAAATACCTGAAATGAAAATTTCAAAATAAATTTGAAAATAAAAAATTCTTGAAATGGCAAATAGCTTAGCAAAGAATAAGTAAATTTGAAGATAAGTCAAAAGAAATTCTCCAAATTAAAACACAATAAAGGAGGGGCACCTGGGTGGCTCAGTCAGTTAAACATTGAACTGTTGATTTCAGCTAAAGTCATGATCTCAGGGTCATGAGATCAAGCCCCATGTGGGCTCCATGCTGAGTTTGGAGTCTGCTTAAGATTCTCTCTCTTCCTCTCCTTCTGTCTCCCCCCATCGCCCTCTAAAAACAAAACAAAAACACACATACAAACACACAAAATAAAAGAAAAAACAGAGTAGAGCATTAAGAAACTGTGTTAGAATATCAAACAGTCTAATATACATATATTTGAAATTCCAGAAGGAAAAGAGAGAAAGAACACTACAGAAGAAATATTTTAAGAGATTATGGGCAGATAACATTTCATAATTAACAAAAGACAACACCAGATTTAAGAAGCTCAGAGAAACACAGACAGGATAAATACACATACACACACACACACACGCACGCACGCACGCACAGATCCCTAGACCCATCATATTCAAACTGCTGAAATCAAAAACAAATAAAAAATCTTGAAGGCAGCTACAGGAAAAAGAAATGTTACATACAAAAATACAAAGATAAAAATTACAGTGGTCTTCTGATCAGAAATCATGTAAGACAGAAGACAATGGAGTGACATTTTTAAAATGCAAAAAAAAAAATGTCAACCTAGAATTCAACTCCCAGCAAAAATATCTTTTTATAAATAAAGGCAAAATAAAAACACTTTGAAAAAACAAAATCTGAAAGAATTCATTACAAGAAGACCTGTATTAAAAGAAGAGTTAAAACAGGGTGCCTGGGTGGCTCAGTCAGTTAAGTCTTGGACTCTTGATTTTGGCTCAGGTCATGGTCTCAGGGTCATGGGACTGAGCCCCACATCAGGCTCTGTGCTGAACATGGAAACTGCTTAAGGTTCTCTCTCTGCCTCTCCCTCTGCCCCTCCTCCACCCCCTGCTTGTGTGCTCTCTCCCTCTCTCTCTCTCAAAAAAAAAAAAAGTTAAAGGAATTTCTGCAGAAAAATGGAGGATGAGAAAAGATGGAAATGTGGATCCACTAAATGAAATGGAGAGCAATGAAACTGGTAAAACCAAAATATGTAAAAGTGGTTTTTTTCTTGTTTTTAGTCTTGTTAAAATTGATTGTACCAATATATTGTGGAGTTCATAGCATACGTAGAAGTAAAATGTATGACAAAACTAACACAAAGGGTGGGAGAGAAAAAACAAATGTATACTGTTGTGAGGTTCTTATACTAAATTGGAGGTGGCATAATATTATTTAGAGGAAGACCATAATACAATAATATGTGTTTTCAAAATTCTACATCAACCACTAAAAAACAAAAAAGAGGTATAACTAACAATCCAATAGTGAGATTATTAAAAAAAAAAAAAAAAGTACTCAATCTGGGGGTACCTAGGTGGCTCAGTCAGTTAAGTGTCTGACTTTGGCTCATGTCAAAGGGTCTGGGGGATCTCAGGGTCCTGGGATCGAGCCCCAAGTTGACACAGGCTCTGCACTCAGCAGGGAGCCTGCTTTTCCTTCTCCCTCTGCCCCTTCACACCCCCGCTCATGCTCTCTCTCTCTCTCCCAAATAAATGAATACAATCTTTTTAAAAAATTTTTTTAATTAAAAAAAAGAATATAAAACAATAAAATTGGAAAGATAAAACCAAACCATCTGCTTGGGGCATGACTGAAAGATAATATTTGTTTAGTTGCTAATTTATTCAAGTATGAAGCTAAAGTCATGGCAAAACCACCATTCGTATAGCTCAAGCCGATTTACAGAGTGTTTCCATATAGATTTACCCATTTGATGACAGAGTGACCCTACTGGGTAAGACAGTAGGGCAACCTTCATTATTATTTAGAAGTAGGTAATATTTACAAATGAGACAGCCACATTAAATGACTTGCCAAAGATTGAACCAAGACATAATTTCAAAACTCCTGATCCCAAGTCCACTATCTTCCCACTATCTTCTCCTGATTCCTTATACTGGACACTGTAGAACTTTTAGAGAGAACCAAAGATTCCTATTCCTGCTTTCTGGGTGAACCCAGAAGTGAAGTAAATCAGAAGCAAAGTCAAAAACATTTAGCCATGGCTAAGTTATTGAAACATCAGAAATTTTTCTTAACACTTGAAGAAATGCTTTTTCTTTACACATTTCAAAGATGACAACCTAGATTCTTCATAAGCATTCCAAAAATATTACTTGCTTGCTGAAAATTGGCTATTTATAATAATTTTTACTTGACAAGAAGACCCTTTTGACAGATAGCTAGACTCTCCTCCTGTGGATTTAATAAATCCCCAATTACCCACCTAAGAAACATCATAGTCAGAAAGTAATTTGGATGAACTTTCTGTTCCATTTTTTGTAAGTGGAAACCCAAGTTCTTAAAGACAACCAGGACTCTGAACTTATTTCAGTGCACTGTACTTTCAGAAAACAGTAATATTTAGAAAATCTCTGCTATGTTATATTCAGTCCAAATCTGCTTCCCTAAATCTTATACCCATGGTAATAGAGGAGCTGTTTAATGACAATAATCACTGAGGTTTATTTAATCGGGAAACTCACATGCACCACAATCAAGATGTCCTTTTCAACAGAAGCAATGGCAGGTAACTCATTTCTGCTAATAGCCACTTGACTGAGCAGCAATCCTAGCCAAGTGAACAGTTGATTTCAGCCATATAATTACTTATATGGATAGCTGCTAGATGGTACTATCTATGTAGATGGAGAATTCGAGACTACTTTCTATGCCTCAGTTCTTGTCCTTTTGGATGTCTAGAGAGAAATGAAACAAACATTTATGGTGTGAATTAGGCACCATACTAGGCACCTTAGAGAGGCACTCTCATTTAATTTTTACAATACCCTGCTGTTATTACTCCCATTTTATGAAGAAATAAAGTTTCAAAAGGGTTCATGATTTGGCAGAGGCCATGAAGTCTATTAAATAAAAACTCAGAGCTTTGAACTCATCTCCTAAGTTTCAAAGCAGATCTTAATCAGTGCATCATATCGCCTTGATGAACCAAAAGCAGACCCTGGGTTAGGCAACAATGAGAAATGGGCAAATTTATTACCAGTCTCTCCATTCTTTCTCCCCATCCACCTCACACCCCTCTGGCACCCTCCTATGGTCCATAACCATCCAAGGCCCCCAAACACCACCTGGTCTGGATCTGCCCTTCCCAGACTTGGCTCCCTGCTCCAGACTGAGCACTCATCCTTGGCCTCCTTCCCCTTTGCCTCACTTCTCCATGACCTGGTTGGCTAACCTCTAAAAACTTAATTCATACTTGCTCCGAATACTCCAATAGGGGTGTAAGGGTAGCATTTTAAGAAGAGTCACTGTGATAGAATGAAGGGAAGTTTGATATTGAGGACAGTAAAACATTTCAATCCCAATGTTTAAAACACAGTGCTCTAACAGGACCACAGTGGCGACCCAAACCAAGATCCTTTTCTGTGAAAACATTTCCATCGCTTCATATCTGCTTCCCTATGGTGCTCATTCTCATACAAGGTGAATGGAGGTTGCATGGGACACTGCCAGCACCTTTAAGTCACAAGTCACATCTTGTGCATCTTTATATTCCTGATGCTAATACAATTCTTGGCACATAGTAGGGGCTCTAGATCTTTGTTGAGTGAATGAAAGAAGGACTGAACAGAACCACATGGGTTTGAGCGGATACGTCACTGGCTCCAGCTCAGTCAAGTCAGCTCATTTATCTCTCTGGCCACTGTCCTAAGGAAGCAATAACATTAGCCATAACAAAAATATGCACTGCCATGCCTCCTTCATAGAAAAACAGTCTGAATAAACAGGATAGGAACTCTGATAATAAAAAGACCCCATTCCAATGAGGGAAACAATCCAACTCTATCTAAATGCTCAGGGATTCTGAACATTTAGAACTTAAGAAAAAGTACATCTAGACTTCTGGGATCATTAAATCTTCAAAGCCATGTCCTTTTTTTCACTATTTTGTCTCAGGCTTGGGGGCTTTGGAACCCACTACTGTATAACCTATATGACTATAAGCCCAGGATCAAAAGCGATTTTACCTGCCATTTTTCCAATTTTACCTCAAGCCCATTATCTCAACTTTGAGGTCCCTTCCATCCCAAATCCTCATGGATTTATCCAGTGATGTGCTGGAGCTAACTCTCGTCAGTTCATGAGGGCTGTTACATTTTCAGGAATTTTTCAAGGCTGTTGTCAAATACAGCCATTATTCCAAAATTCAATTACATATATTAAGAAGTAAATGACAATTGAGCCTTGAACAACATGGGTTTGAACTACACAGATCCACTTACATGTGGATTTTTTCTAGTAAATTCAGTACAGTACTATAAATGTACTTTTTTCTTCCTTACGATATTCTTAATAACATTTTCTTTCCTCTAGCTTACCTGATTAGAAGAATACAGTATATAATATGTATAACATACAAAATACGTGTTAATCAACTGTTTATGTTATCAGTAAGGCTTCTGGTCAATGGTAGGCTACTGGTAATTAAGTTTGGGGGTATTCAAAAGTTATATGGGGATTTTCAACTGCATGGGGTAGGGGGAAGGAGGATAGCGCCCCTAACCCCTGTGTTGTCCAAGGGTCAACTGTATATTAAAAACAAAGATAATAAATATTTGAAACTTATCACTTCCTAATTATTATACTACATTTCACTGTTATATAAATGCTTTTGAGGTTATTTCTGCCTATGGCAGAAGTACTACATAATGGTGAACTGTGTCACATCCTTTCCTAACAGCCTGGTCAGTGACACCACATTGGTACCTTGAAATCCACCATGATGCGAGTATTTACACCCCGAAGATTGGCAATATTATAAACAAGGGCTTTTTCCTCCCACAGAGCCAGTTGTTAAACATTTATCAGCACATCACTGGATTTATGCTATCCTAAAACTTTTAGGGTTGGAGGAAATAGTCTAGCCACAGAGGCAGGCAAGAAAAGAATGGGCACAGTCCAATGAACTGAACGCCATTGCTTCTTGGTGCCACAATGTCACTGTTGAAGACTGATTCTTCATGGTCACTGGGGATGCTAATCTACTTGGTGATGATTCCTCAAATTCCAGCATAAGGCACATGGCACAGCTCTTCAACAAAAAGTAACCCCGTAGTCTGAGGGCTGGATTGGCCAGAGGCCTCATTTTTGGACCACAGAGGTGTGACTCTACATGCTCAGCTCTTGTGATCCCCATCCACAACCATCTTGGTGTGCCCGCTGATTCCAGGACCTCCGTTTTCCAACTTGATTCCCGGACCTCCGTTTTCCAACTTGATTCCCAAGGATTTACCATAAATACTGGGCAGGTTTTCTTTTTAATCCACAAAACACAAAGAGTTCTATTGCATTCCATTTCCCTGGATAAGGAAGCTACTTGTCATACCCCTACTTTTGATAATTCTTGGGGAGGCCTCACCCACCCTTCTAAAAAAGAATACACTCTTTGACCCAGAATCGACTTACTGTCCCAAGAGAAACACCAAGGATTTTTAAGATGCTTATACTCGCTGTCCTTGGTCAGGGGAGTGGTTACTATCAAGTATTCTAGAGTGATATGATTTCTTAGCTCTTCATTTACTAAAGAAGAAAAGAAGCAGAGAAAAGAGAATTTTAATTTTTGCAAGCACTTTGCTGTAATCAGATACTCCAAGAAAATATCTATCTTCAAACAAGACTCAATAGCTTACTCATTTTTAAAAAGCAAATCATTTCACATACATTTTATTCTAGATATAAAACCAGAAGAAAAATAAATCATGCATCATAGTATAGTTAGTTGCCAAAGTACTTTAACTCATATTTTAAACATTGTTTTTCACAAATACCCTGTGAAGTATGTTCTATTATTTGTGTTTTACAGATGAGAACACTGAGGCCCAGAGATAGCTAAGTGGCTTTCCAAGGTTACATAACCAATAAATCCAAAATCTCTCTGCTCCTGTTCTAAATCAGAATTTCCTTTCTAACATTCTTTCTCAAGAGATGGGAATACAACCAATAGAGTCCTCTCCTCAGCATTCCTTATCCCTGCTTCTGCCATGCTTATTTCTACACCAGACCTTTGCCCATGATAATATCCTTACATGAAATCTCTTCTTTCCTTCTCTCTAAGCTTCCAAATCTAATCCATCTTCAAGACTCAGTTAGGGCTCAGTCACCTAACTATACACCAAACATGTATAAAAGAGGTGACTAGAGGGATTATTCACTTATGAACTCTTTACTGATTAAAATCACAGTCTTACACTCCACATTATGATATAAGCAAAGTGTTTCTAGTGTTTATATGAAGTTAAATCTCTTCCAACTGAGGCTTAAGACCCCATAGCTCAGATGATGTTTGAGTTGGGTCTAAGGTGAGAAGGTGCAGACAGAATATGTAGAAGAGAAAATTGTATTAAGAATGGCATTTTTCTAAAAAAAAAAAAAAAAAAAGAATGGTATTCTTCTGAAAGCATGAGCAAAGATAGAAATGTTCAATTATAAGACTTAATGGAAGACTAATAAGCAATAGAGTTAAAAATAAAAAGATAAAAAGAATCTAAGTGCTTTAAATAACTTTAAAAGTGGGGCACCTGGGTGGCTCAGTCATTAAGCGTCTGCCTTCGACTCAGGTCATGATCCCAGAGTCCTGGGATCGAGCCCCACATCAGGCTCCCTGCTCCGCGGGAAGCCTGCTTCTCCCTCTCCCACTCCCCCTGCTTGTGTTCCCTCTCTCGCTGTCTCTCTCTCTCTGTCAAAGAAATAAAAATTTTTTTAAAAAAATTATAAAAATAAATAAATAACTTTAAAAGTATTAAGTGAAACCCTTCATTTTTAAATATTTTTAATTTTTTATTTCGAATTTAGACTTACAGAAAGTTGCAAAAGTGGTACAGAAAATTTCTGTGTACCCTTCACCTAGCTTTTCCTGATGTTAACATCTTACATAGCCAGAAAAATCTCCCAAAGCCAGAAAATTAACATCTGAATAATACAAGAAACAACAGTTTTCAAGACACTGGACATCAGGCAATGAATGACAGTGATCTCCAAGAAACACGAAACAGATGAGGTGAGCCCTAAAATTGTCTGGACTTACTACCTTGAGAGGATTTCCAAGCCCTGACTGGTGGGGGGGCGGGGGCAGTGACTGAGGCAGAGCCAGGGGATGCTCTGAGTTGAGATGGGACTGAGAGTTGGGGGGGATCAAAGCAGCTGGAGTTCACTGGATAGAACACTAGAGCAGAGAGAGGTGCACGGAGAGAGAACCCCAGAAATCTGCAAAGGGTCCCCCCAAGCTGTTCAGCAGAGTACTGATCAGTGCATGCATAATGAAGAACCACCCAAGACAAGAGAAAGGATCATCCAAAAGATTAGAGGACGAAGCACTCATACAGAGCAGAGGGTAGAGCCTATGACCACCAGCCAAGCCGGACAAACTCCCCAGGGACAAACTCTAGGGCGCGTTCTCAGAAAGGTCTAGCCTCAGCAGTGGGAAATTAATCAGCCCTGCACTAAACTCTGCTCCAGACCCACCTAGCAAATTATAAAAGCAAGATTGGAAAGGATCAAAGTGTTTCTAAGCAACTTTAACTGCATCCCAGCACAAAGCTTAAAGAGATGTATATAGAAATACAAAAATATCCATTGTTGCCTTGCTTTGTATGTTGGTTTTGAAAGTCTGTGCTAGTCTTGGGTGCCTGGCTGGGTGGCTCAGTTGGTTGAGCATCTGCCTTCAGCTCAGGTCATGATCTCAAGGTCCTGGGATCAAGCTCAAGCCCCATGTCAGAGCTCCCTGCTCCGTGGGGAGTCTGCTTCTCCCTCTTTCTCTGTCTCTCCCTCCCCTCTGCCTCACTCCCTGCTTGTGTTATCTCTCTCTCCGGTAAATAAATAAAATCTTTAGGGACAAAAAAAGTCTGATGCTACTCTAATTCTTCTGTCTTTGTAAGTAATTTGATCTTTTTGTGTAGAGAAAGACCTTGAGGATTTTATCTTTATTTCTAAGAACTATTAATCGGACCAGGCTGTGTCTGAGAATTGATAGCTCTGGGTTAATTTTCCCAGATGAGTCCTTCCATGTGTTGATTTAAGTCTTTTTCTACTTCTGGAAGCTTTCTTGGATTATAATTTTAAATATAAGATCTGTTCCATTGTTTTATTTTTCTTCCTCAGGGCCTCAGATAACATGAATATTATTCTTTCTTTGCCTGTCTTCCATTTCTACAACTGAGCCTTTTTACTTTCTTCTTTATCCATTACTATTCCCTTGGTTGTTTTCCTGCCTTTAATTAAGTGTTCATTTGGTCCATTTTCCCTTGTGCATCTCGTAAATTATTCTTCATTTCTGAGATAATTTTTTTCTTCCATTTCTTTCCTGAATTTAATTAACTTTTTTCTTTTTATCTCTCTCTCTCTTTTTTTTCTTCTCTCTCTCTCTCTTTTTTTAGTCCATTTCTGCTTTTAGTTTCTGGGTCTCCAATTTAAAGTGGTTTTTCATATCTGCAAATGCTTGTTTCAGTATATTTCATTCATTATGGGAGTGTAGACTTACAATTTTCTTCTGTTTCATGGCTGTTTTTCAGGAGAGGAATTTTCCTCCGTTGATTTGCATGCAAATTCATTTCCTGATTTCCTGAAATATTTCTCTGTAAACTTTCCTTTTGTTCATTTTCATGATATTGCAGCATTTTAGAAGATTCCTAGTTTAATTCCTTTTCAACTTAGAAATGTCCAAATACTTGAGCAGGGTTTTGTCAGACTGTTTTAGTGGTGGTGGGGAGGTTGCGAGGCTTCCAGGTTTTTTATTCCCTTTTGTCTTATAGGACACGAAATTTCTCCCTTTTTCATCTTTTCCCCTTACCACTTGATTTCCCAAGGGTGATTCTTCCTTCCCTTTTGACTTTTTCTCCCCCCAGAAGACAACGCTTTGAAATCAGGTTTTTTCTCTTTTTTAAAGATTTTATTTATTTATTTGTCAGAGAGAGAGAGAGCACAAGCAGGGGGAGTTGCAGGCAGAAGGAGAAGCAGACGCCCCACTGAGCAAGGAGCCCGAAGTGGGACTCGATCCCAGGACCCTGGGTCATGACCTGAGCTGAAGGCAGACGCTTAACCAACTGAGCCATCCAGGCATCCCAGGTTTTTCCTTTAAAATAGAGTCTATCCCTTTAAATTGTATGTCTGGTTTTTTTTTTTTTTTTTTTTTAAGTCTATCTGGTCCTTTAAGCACTGAATACTTTGAAATCCCTTTTTGTTGTCATGCTCTGATCTGCCTTTTTAGGATTTTCAGATTTAGGGTGAATACAATCTTTTTGGTGGTCACTCCAACCCACCCACAAGTCCCTCCACTAGAGTCCCTCCTGTGAGTCCTTCGGCCTCTCTCCATCTGCCTTTGCTCACCATGAAAACCCAGAGTGTAAGAAAGGACCACATGGGCCACGAAACTGGGACTCGTTGACTTTTCTCTTTTTACTCACAGCTAGCTACCTTACAGTTTCAGCATTATTTACGTTAACGTTGAGAGGTGGGTTTCATCAAATTTTTGTAGATAAAAAATTATTTCACATCATTTAGGGAGGAGACTTGGGGAGGTTATTTACCTCATTGCTGCCATTATTCACAGCTCCCCTGAGTCATCATTTAAAAATCTTTTATTAAAAGATAATATACATGGCAGGAGTGCACATACCGTAGGTATGTGGCTTAATAAATTTTCACAAACTGAACACATCTGTGTATCCAGACACAGGACCAAGGAAAAGACCTTACCAATACCACCGAACCAACTTGGGCTCCTTCCAGCTGGTTTCCTACCCCCAAGGGTAACCACAGCACAGATGAGTTTTCCCTGTTTTTACACATTCTAGAAATGAAATCATATGGCAGATATTCTTATGTGTTTGGCTGCTGTGATCATGTTTATGAGATTCATCCATGTTTTTCCATTCGTGCCACAATTTATTTACCCCATCCTATGATTTGTGGGCAATTTCAAGTCTTAGGCTAATTTGTATAATACTGTTATGAACATGCTTATACATGCCCTTTGGTGAATATATGCAAGCTTTTCTGTTGAGTCTATACTTAGGAATACAATTGCTTATTCGTGGATCAACAGTGTATAAAAATTCCTGCTGCTGTCAGCACATCCTTATCCAAATATGATAATGTTTATCTTTTTTATTTGATCTGTCCTGGTGGTGTGTAGTCGTATCTCATTGTAATTGAGCATCTGTTCATCTTTTATTGGTCATTTGTTTCTCCTCTTTCGGAAAAGTCTCTTTTGGTTATTTTTCTCTTGCTAGTACTTCATTTTAGAGGAAAGAGACCTTTTACCTGGTGACCAGTGATTTCACCATGTTCACAAAACTAATTAGTCATAGAGCAAAAGTCAGGCCCAGGACAACAGCACTGGATTCTCCAGACTTTTTTCTTTTTTAAACCACCCGAATAAGGAGTTTGGGGTTAATCCTGTTAGTATTTGGTAATCATTGAAAGTTTTTAAGCTGGGTAATGGCATGGCATTGGTGAATTAAATAGGCGAATCTCAACCTGGTGGGTGGAATGGATTATAGAAAAGTGAGTGAAAGGGTAACAAACCACATAGAAGACAAATAGTGCAGAGTGATACACACAGGGAGAGATACAATAAGATTGACAAATAAGGGATAAATCAGAGAGAAATTGGAAAAGAAAAATTTTACAGGAATGAAAGATTTCTCTAATCATTTTTAAGCTCAGGAGACAAAAATAATAACCCAGACAGAATTAGGTAAATCACAAGGTTATTGGGGATGGGAATAGAATGAGTTGGTTTTAAATCCAATGATTTTGGCATGTCAGCAGGACATTCAGGGGAAAGTATTTGAGAGACAACTGAAAAAGAAGGATTTTAGGTTAAAGGTAGAGATTTATGAATCATCTGCAAAAAAATGACATGGGAATGAAGATAATATAGAGAAAGAACACTGTAGAATCAAGAGGAGAAAAGCCACCCCTATTTAATGGATGGGAAGATGAATTCAAGGACAAAGTCACAGAAGAGGGGGCCAGATAGGTAAGAGGAGGAAAGAGGAGAATTAGAACAATATTATGGCATGAGGCTCAAAGAAATAAAGTTTAAAGCAGGAGATGGTCAACATGAAAACCTCAGAGAAGCCAAAGAGTGTGAGATCTGGCAGAGGAGAAAAGCCTGCTGGGTGTAACTTTATGTTGTCCCTGGTGACAGTAGAGAGAACAGTGTTAGTACTGTGCCAGAGATGGACGTCGTATCATAAGACATTCAGAAATGAGTTGATAATCAGACAATACAAATTGCAATATATTTTTTTAAGATTTATTTATTTGAGAGAGAGAGTGAGCAGAGCAGGGAGAGGGAAGGAGGGGAGGACAGACGGAGGGAGAGCCTTAAGCAGACAACACATTGAGTGTGGAGCCCAACGCAGAGCTCTAGATCCCATGACCCTGGGATCACCACCTGAGCCGAAACCAAGAGTCAGACACTTAACCAACTGTGCCAACCAGGCACCCCAAATCACAATATATTCATGGAACTCTATTAATGGCTTCTACTGTAAAAAGCGGAAAAGAATTAACAGAAAAAGAAAAGGCAGTCAAGCAAAAACTTTTTCCAAATGGAGGAGATCCGTGCTTATTTCCGGGGAGACAGAAGGATGCCCCAAAAAGATCCACTGATAATGTTAGAAAGCAAAGGGTTAATTGCAGTCACTGAGTCATGATGCTCAAAAGGTTAACAAGATTTAGAATGTCCCTTATGAGGAGAATTAGTAAGGAATTAAGGATTTCTTCTTCTGAGGGGGGAAAAAAGTCCTGACAATCTTTCTTCTACAATGCTGCATAAAATATTACAAGCATTCTTTAAAAATGTAAGTTTGCAAGAAAACAAAATTCTCAATTTCCAGAAACAAGAAACTCCTGAAAACCAGAAAAGTAAGCCTCCCAATTGGCATCACTCTGCAAGGCTGGAGGAAGGAGGAACACAGTTGTTTTGGGTACCCTAGGGGTTTTGATATTTTTTTCTGTGTTGGAATTAGAATGCAGTCCTCTGCTTCAACCTAGGTCCCTTTGAAGATGCACTCTCGTGAAAGGTGGATTAGGGGAAAAACAAACCAACCTCAGAAAATACCTCAAAAAAAGTTGTCTTTTTCAGGCCTAACCTTGAATGATAAAAATAGCCTCTCCTATAAATGCATATATCTGGGTCTAGGTCATATACGGATATTTGGTTTGAGTTTATACTAGCCACATCATGGGCTAACTCCTCGATCCAAGAAATCAACATAAAAATATGTCCCAGATTGTTAATACACTTGAATACTAATGTCAAACAACTCTGAAAGGCTATGTCCCCAATCCTGGCCTCACAGGAGTCCCACAGATAAAGTACCAATGAAGATACACTTGAGCCCACTAATTGGAAAATACATGAGCAACATTTTATAAATACAAATCTATCCACAATTGGCACAATAACAATAAACTGGGATTAGATCTTCAATAAATTCAGATAATTAAACAATCTGAATAAGACTAGAGAACAAAAATGTTTAAAATGGTTAAGGACAAAACAAATAAGTAAGTTTTTTAAATGGTTAAAGACATAAAAGAAGATACGCAAAAAGCTGAAGAGCAGTATACTGTTTAAAAATTAAAATCAGCAAAGAAAACTCAGAAAGAAGACACATTGAATACAAATAAGTAAAATTTCCAGGAATAAAAAATATATATAGCCATTGAAATTATAAAATTCAGCAAATGCATTAAATAGCAGAGTCAACATAGAAAAAGCCAGAATTGATGTACACAAAGATAGAGCTGAGGAAATTGCTCAACATAAATCTCAAAGAGACAAAAAAAAGATGAAAATATCAGGCAGAGGTTAAGAGACAGAGGATAAAAGAAGAAGGATGAACATACACCTAAATGGAGTTCTAGAAGGGGATTTAACCAAAGGAAATGTGGAATAGATTTTATTTTTTGAAGACCCAAATGAATCTAAAAAAGCTTGCATTTTAAATTGTTCAAGTTGGAACAACTGTACACTAACTCTTCTCTGATTATCCCAATCTACATTCTTCTCTCTTTTCTCTGAAGTTCTTTGGTAATTACAATCCATACATCACAATGTACCATCTAATTACATACTGTCTTGCTGACAGCGACAATGCCTTCACACATTCTAGTCATATCTCCCTAACTAAACTGTAGGATTGCAAACAAAGAGGTCATGTCTTACACTTCTCTTGTATTTCCTGCAGTGCCTGGTATCACTACTCTAAATTAGAATTTAATGAGGGAAGTAATAGAATTAAAGGGAAAAAAACTATATTTTAATCCTTTAATATATAATACTTTATTTTCATAAAGGCATATTCATTTATCTTATTTTGTAGACAAGACATATCCAAGAACACACACATTTCCACCAAGCCTGGCTAAGCAAGAGTTCAGCTTAAACTTTATCTTCAGTGAAAAATTCCTTTAAGTATTCATTCGTTTAGTATGCATACAGCAAGTTTGCATGCTGAGCATATTTTGTAAATCAAACTATAAATAGCTATAATAAATGTCATATGTAAATCGATCTATTTTCAAGGTTTCTGAGTACAACAGAGGATCTGAATAATTTTTTGAATGGCTGACAAACACTTTTTCTGCTTTTGCATTTGGATATCTCCCAAAGAACTGAGCAAATTTTCCTAAAACTCCATCCACAATTCTCTGTAAGATTAAAAATGGACAGGGGAAAATTCACTTTTTAAAATCATAATTAATTAAGAAAGTCATTGGCAATGAAAATTAATAGCTTGAGCTGGATATGTGGTCCCTGCACGCACATAGCTTTATTCCAATGACACGATAAAGAATGTGTGACTGTTACATAAAAGAATAACCAGTGGAAAATGTGCATAGGCCCACAATTCATAATGGCACTTAACTGCTGACCATTTCAACATAAAAATTCATTATTAGAACACAACCTGAGGGGCTCCTGGGTGGCTCAGTAAGTTAAGCGTCTGCCTTCGGCTCAGGTCATGATCCCAGGGTCCTGGAATGGAGCCCCACGTTGGGCTCCCTGCTCAGCAGGGAGTCTGCTTGTCCCTCTCCCTCTCCCCCTGCTTGTCCTCTCTCTCTCTCACTCTCTCTCAAATAAATAAAATCTTTTTTTAAAAAAAGACAAAACTTGAGGGTATCACCAAAAAATAATCTACACTTTCTTCATAACCTGTAAAATGACTTAACGAAAGCAAGTCAGATCTTAAAAAGTCTTCCGCACCATTAAAATAATTGGAGTCCTTCATAACATGGCTTTATTTCCTGTGTCATGTAAAGATTAATTACTGAACAGCAGTAATACACTGGCCAAGAAAAAAACTAGCCTGAAGAAATTAATAGATCAGGAGACTGTAGCCAGTAAGCTCAGAGAAAAAAACAGAGAGATCTCCTCTTAGTCTCTGTCTCCCACCAATACCACGCACACACATACACACACACAGGCATGCACACACATGCACACATACATGCATACACTCACACACCTGATTCAAGCCAAAAGAAAGAGAACTTCAGAGTCCAAGACAGGAAATGACAAAGCAGCAATGTCTCCTGACCTTTAAGTTGCTTGGTCCTCATTAAAAAAAAACACAGCTGGAGACGTAAGGCCAAATCCCATGTGTCATTTGCTAATCTGAGTAGTTAATTCTCTTTTTACTTAAAGGCATCCATTTTTGTAGGTAGAGCAGTTGAATGGGGTAAAAGTTTGGCCTACCATGTTATATTGAACCTACAAGTTGTCTTAGCCAAAATCTAAAATAAAACCCTAAATTCTACATGAAGCTACACTAACATGAAGACCCTCAGCTACCCATGCACCCAACTCCTGGGGCGGGCAAACTACATGTCAGGGAAGGGGTGAAAACACAAATCAAGCAGTGCATGTGAAATCAGTTTGCTCCCTGCTCTGTTTATGTAGAACAGATTGCTGTGCTTACAGCCTCCCATTGAGTAAGGATTTTTAGCCATGAAATTTTCCAGCTGAAATCTGCCTAACTCCTAAGTAAAAACCAAAGGCTCTCTCACCAAAACTCTTCCTTAGGGATCTCTGGTATTCAATTCCATCAAAGAGTTCAGTCTTCTCCATCTGTTCACCATCTTATTTGTTAAATGCCCAGACTTCTAACTCAAGAGAGTAAGTCTAATTAGTCAAGAAAGCAGAGGGACCTTGAACGAGTCAGCCTGGAGGCTGGGGGCCTTGAGTTCACCCTGAGTGGGAAAAGCCTCAGCCCCACTGTGCCCTTCACAGGAAACTGACAATTATGTGCTCTGGATCCTTGGGGGAAAGAGGCCTATGCACTCATTCTCTTTTGAAAGCATTCTCCTTTGAAAACCAAATCCCAGAAATGTCACCTTCAAAGCCAGCAGGAATTATAAGATGTCTCCTGGTGCTGTCAAGTCTTAGAAACCCTGAGGGAACTTGTTTAGAGCTACCCCAGAGGCATTTAGAGACACAGGAACAGAGTTTCTTATCCCAGGAAACCTAAATATGTCCTGCATATGCAAATTTTCCATTAAGCTTAACTCTTCTCTATGAAACCAAGACCCTCAAAGGTACTTGAGGAAAAATTTATCTTTTACATAAAGTCATCCCTGGATCATCGGGTTTTTCCAACCTTATAATTTTTAAAAATAATCAAATACTGCATTCATGGTATCGCAATCCAGATAAGACCCCAAACAAAAGATTTCTCTTCTGATTTTTTATTATTAGTATAAATTCTACTTTCATCACTTTGAAATGGAATGGAATGGAGGGAAGCATCTTCACATCTAAAATTCATAGTCATTGTTCAGCACCTCCCCCATTAAAGTGTTCCCCAAACAGATGATTCTCAGATCTGATAGATTAAAGTGTGCATGCTAAATAAATAAAAAGAAAAAAGAAAACCTGAGAATTGGAAAGAAACATAAAAGTCACTAGTGAAACCCTCTTATTGGGGCCAGAGAGGGGCCCAGAATATCATGGTGAGGGCCTGAGCCACCAAGCACCTGGAATTCAGATTTGGGTGACCAGCAGACCAGAATCCTTTCTATGCACCATATTCCTTAACCCTATAGAACAAAGGAATCTCAGGACACATGTGATGTACCAATTGGGGAATTCAAAGTTATATGCTATTCACTTTTGTCCAGAACTGCCTACATGTAATTTATGTTCAGATGATCTTTCAGTTCTCCTCCAGAGTTTACCATGATGCCCAACCCCAGTGAACAGACACTGCCCTAGGTCACGGGAAAAGTAATGTCTCTTATATCCACCTCTCCACTCCAGGTCTGTTTTCCTTTAAAGCCATCTGACTCAATGACTTCCAAAAGTCTAACCAAAAATTTTTTCTTCCGATGGAAACTTGTCATGTTTCAATGACAAAACATGGTTTGTATTAACTCCCTTGAACTGCCTGTGCTCTAAAAACTTCCTCCTATTTTTGGAACCTACCATTTCTCCAAAATTATACGATCCAATACAGTAGCACTAGCCACATGTACCATGTAAATGTAAATTTTAATTATTTAAAATTAAATAAAATTGATGGGACGGCTGGGTGGCTCAGTCAGTTAAGCCACTGTCTTCAGCTCGGGTCATGATCCCAGGGTCCTGGGATCAAGTCCCACATCGGGCTCCTTGTTCAGCGGGGAGCCTGTTTCTCCCTCTGCCTGCAGCTCCCTCTGTTTGTGCTCTGTCTCTCTCTCAAATAAATAAATAAAATCATTTTTAAAAATAAAGAATATCACTTAAAAAATTTAAAAATAAAATTAAATAAAATTGAAAATTCAGTTCCTCAGTTACATTAGCCACACATCTACAATGACTACAATAGTGGACAGTACAGATTTAGAACATTTTCGGCATCACAGAAAGGTCTATTGCACAGCAGTGCTCTAGGAGATGCAGATTTCTTCCCAACTAGACCGTGAATCTCTTAGTCTTCTCAAACCCTGCAACTCTGAAACCCAACTACTTATTATTATTAAGCCCAGCCAAAATGGGATGCCATTTGCATTTGATTTGTAGTGGAGTTTACAACCTAGCTCAGACTTTTCTTTTCTTTTTATTTTTTGTTTTGAGATCAAATGGAAGTCTAAGAAATGATACAGAGAGATCCCAAATCCCCTCCACCTGGTTTCCCCAAAAGGTTGCATCTTAAATAGCTATAGAACAATATCACAACTGGGAAATTGCTATTGATATAATCCACTGACTTTATTCAGATTTTAGCAGTTTTGCATCCACTCATCTGTGTTTATGTCTATGCATGTGTGCAATTTTACCACATGTGTAGATTTGTGGACAACCATCACAGTCAAGACTCTGGAGAGTTCCATCACAAGAATCTCTTATGCTACCATCTTACAGTTACAACTACCATACCTCCTCCCCTCTCCCTAACTCCTGGCAACATGTAATCTGTTTTCCATCTCTATAACTTTGTCATTTTAAGGAATATCATCTAAATGGAATCATACAGTATGTAACATTTGGAGATTGGCTTTTTTTTTACTCAGCATAATTCCCTTAAGATTTGTCCTAGTAGTTGAGTGTATCAATGGTTCATTCTTTTTAGTGCTGAGTACCTATCCATGATATGGATGTACCACAGTTTGCCTAACCGTTCACCCATTTAAGGACATATGAGTTGGTTCCAGTTTGGGGCTATTACAAATAAAGCTGTTATAAAAACTTGTTTGTGTGTGAACATAAGTTTTCCTTTCTCTGGGATAAACACCCAAGAGTGCAATTGCTGGACCATATGGTAAATGCATGTATAGTTTTGTGTGAAACTGCCATATGCTTTTCCAGAGTGGCTGTCCATTTTACATCCTTATCTGCAATGTATGAGTGATGCAGTTTCTCTGCATCCTCATCCACATTTGGTCTTGGCACTAATCTTCATTTTGCCATTCTAATAGTGTGTAGTAGTATCTCCCTGTGGTTTTAATTTGCATTTCCTAATGGCTAATGGTGCTCATCACATTTTTCATGTGCATGTTTGCCAAGTGCTCTTCAGTGAACTGTCTGTTCATGTCTTTTGCCCATTTTCTATTAGATTGTATGTGTTTTTTACAGTTGACATTTGAGGTCTTTATGTATATTCTAAATACTAGTCTTTGTGAGATATGCTGTTCGCATATATTTTCCCCAGCCTGTAGCTTTTATTTTTTTAAGTTTTTATTTAAATTCTAGTTAGTTAACATACAGGGTCATATTGGTTCTAGGAGTAGAATTTAGTGATTCATCACTTACATATAACACCCAGTGTTCATCACAAGTGCCCTCCTTAATACCCATCACCCATTTAACCCATCCCCCACCCATCTCATCCTCCATCAACCTTCAGTTTGTTCTCTATCCTTAAGAATCTCTTATGGTTTGCCTCTCTCTCATTTTTTTCCCTTCCCCTATTTCATCTGTTTTGTTTCTTAAATTCCACATATGAGTGAAATCATATGATATTTTCTTTCTCTGACTGACTTACTTCACTTAGCATAATACACTCTAGCTCCATCCATGTTGTTGCGAATGGCAAGATTTCCTTCCTTTTTAAGGTTGAGTAATATTCCAGCATATATGTGTGTGTGTGTGTGTGTGTGTGTGTGTGTGTGTGTGTGTGTGGATATTTGGGCTCTCTCCATAGTTTGGCTATTGTTGATGAATGCTGCTATAAACATCGGGGTGCATGTGTCCCTTCAAATCAGTATTTTGCATCCTTTGGGTAAATACCTAGTAGGGCAATTGCTGGGTTGTAGGTTGGTTCTATGTTTAACCTTTTGAGGAACCTCCATATTGTCTTCCAGAGTGGCTGCACCCATTTGCATTCTCACCAACAATGTAAGAGGGTTCCCTTATCTCTACTCTTGCCAACACCTGTTTTTCCCATGTTGTTAATTTTAGCCATTTTGACAGGTGTGAAGTGTTATCTCAGCATGGTTTTGATTTGAATTTCCCTGATGATGAGTGACGTTGAGCATCTTTTCATGCATCTCTTAGCCATCTGGATGTCTTCTTTGGAAAAATGTCTTTTCATGTCTTCCGCCCATTTCTTAACTGGATTATTTGTTTTTTGGGTGATGAGCTTGGTAAGTTCTATATAGATTTTGAATGTTAACCCTTTATTTGATATGTCATTTTCAAATATCTTCTCCCATTCCATAGGTTGCCTTTTATTTCTGTTGATTGTTTCCTTCACTGTGCAGAAGCTTTTTATCTTAATGAAGTCCCAATAGTTCCTTTTTGCTTTTGTTTCCCTTGCTTCTGGAGACATGTCTAGTAAGAAGTTGCCAGCCTGTAGCTCTTAATCCTCTTCACAGGGTTTTCCGAAGTTCTTAATTCTTATGAGGTCAATTTAACAATTTTTTCTTTTATATATCATGCTTTTGGGTGCTAAATATATGAAATCCTCACCCAGTCTTACATCCCAAAGAGTTTCCCCTATTTTTTAATTGAAAATTTAGTACTTTAATATTTTACTTATTTAAGTCCATAATCTATTTTGAGTTAATTATAGGATGTGAGGTTTAAGTCAAGTTCATTTTTTTGTCTATGAATGTCCAATTGCTCTAGTATCATTGGTTGAAAATGCTAACTTTCCTCCAATGAATTGCTTTTGCATCTTTGTCAAAAATTAGTTGGGCAGAAAGTTCTGGAGATCTGTCATACAATATGAATGTACTTAACACTACTGGACTATACACCTAAAAATAGTTAAGGTGGTAAATCTTATGTGTTTTTTACCACAATTAAGAAAATTTTTAAAATAATTTTTATATTAGTTGGGCGTATCTGTGTGAGTCTAACTCTGGATTCTCAATTCTATTCCATTGATCCATATGTTTATCTTTTCACCAACATCACACTGCATTGATTATAATAGATACTTAATATGTGTTAAAAAAAAATAGGTATAGTGATTCCTCCCACCTTATTCTTCTTTTCTGAATTTGTTTCAGCTATTCTAGGTCCTGTGCAGACATTTGTGATTATTACTTTAACCTTCACAAAAAAAATACAAAAGAACATTTCACATAAGTAAAAACTGAAGCATTGACCTCTATTTTTACTCATCAAAAATTTACTCATCAAATAAATTATCATTTATTGAGCATTTTTTCTATGTTGGCACATTACAGACAAGATCTCATTCAATTTTCATATAAACCTATGCAATATGTGCTATCTTCATTTCTATATACAAGGTAACTGAAGATCAGGTAAGCTAAGTAATTTTCCCATGAACACACAGATGATAAGAGGTAGAACCAAGATTTAAACATGGATCTGTTTGATCCAAAGCCCAAGACTTTCTACAGTGCCATTGCATACATCTTTAACAATGTCTACCATCTGCTTGATAATCTCTGCTTAATCTTGGGGATACAAAGGTGAGCAAAACATGGCCCTGATTTTGAGAATCTCTCAGATTATTTACAGCAGTCACAGAACTCAAGGTAACAGGCTAAAAATAGGTAAAATTGAGCTATAATGCCTTTTTCCATCTTCCTTTATGGAAATTGCTTCTCTTACCTCAGTCTTTTATTTTCTAACAATGACTAGCCACTTAATCCACCCTAATTTCCCAACCTGAAAGATCTTAACCATTCTCCCCTACTAATCCTGCCATCAACTCTCAGGTCATAGTAATGCTATATCACTCTACTCAGTTGGTAGAGGAAAGAGGAGATGGACACAGGTATTCCAAAACATAGACTTAGGGTAAATAGCTTCAATCCTCAATAAAAGTAATCTTTACTGTTTGGCACAGGCCAGCTGATAACTGGAATACTGCTTATAGTAAGGTCCATTTCGTGTCTGTGCAGGGACTACTCTGCAGTTACTGTAGTTCTTCATGACTTCCAACCCTTAACCATATGCAGTGATCCAGCACAACAAAACAACACTCTTTAGAAACACAATATTTGTATCTTAGTAATATCTGCTTTTAAGGTATCAGTGAGGACAAGGAAGAGCTCTATGGAACTGTCTACTTTTCCCATTGCAAACACATGACTTCATTAGTATTCCTCTGGGGTTCTCATATGAGCAGTGAAATTTCCTTGTTTTCTAAAAGGTTAAAGAAAGTCAAATCTGGTTTTTATTGTCTATCAAAAAATAACTGTTGGTTTCTAAAATGAGACCTCATATATATGGTAATCCCTTACACGAAAAGGAAAGTTCCAGAATAAATTAATCACTAGGGGAAGGTCATATTAAGGAGCTCTATGTTCAAACACCATGCAAGGCAACAGGCTTACAGAGATGAAAAAGGATTGGCCTTTGACCTTAAGGATCTCACAATAGCAAATAACTATAATGCACTCTAAAATAAAGGTTTGCATGAAGCTTCCTTCTCCTGAAGGAAGAAAATTATGCTCAATCAGAAGAGGTCAGGAAAAACTTTGCAGAAAATTTGAGATTTGAGTTAGTTTTGAAAGTTTTAAAACCATGGATAGAAGTGAAGAAAAGGGCCATCTTGGAAAATTAAAAAAAAAAATTCCTCAATGAGAAGTTTGACTTCAGAAGTCTCCTTTGATATAAATATCTGTCAACGATTTATCTGTAAAACAGGCCTGACATCACCTCCCCTCACATAGATATTGTGAGAAATGACTGTGACACTCCTGATAAAATGGAAATCATTACTAACCCAGGAGTGCAACATATGTTTCCACACTCCCTGCATCCCACCGACTCCTACAGATTGCACTTGGCAGCAGAATGTCAGAACATAGATTTCCCCCAGACAGCTAGCCCTTCTCTGATGACTGTCAAGTCATCGGGGAGGATCCACCAACCACACTACCCTAGCCTCTGAAATAGAGTGAGGAAATATTTTAAGTAGGGAGCCTGTTTGATGACCAGATCCCCACAGATATGTCACAAAGACAGAGAACATATAATATTCAACTGAACGCAAGAGCAAGCTCATCAACATGGTCACAGAGGGGCAGTCTGTCTGAATGTAAGAAATACTAAAACGGATGAAGGACTCTCTGTTGTCCAGACAATGTGGTCCTGTTTCATCGTTGAATAAATCACTTATTTTTCACGCCCAAACCTAAAACAGCAGAGAGAGGTTAAGCCCTTATCACATTAAGAGAGGTACATTTAAGTGATGTGTCCAATTAGACCTAACGAGTCCTCCCAGGGCAAACTCCAGGCTAGCCCAATTCTCATCAAAAGTTCATTTGGGAAAAACCATATTTGTGGGAGATAGCTTCAAAGATGAGGGGCTCTCCACTTACACAGTAAATGTGACCATCAGAGAGCTGACTACGCAACACTGGAAGATTCTTGCTAAAAGATACAGTCCTATAAAGTCCTTCCTGCCCGTATAGCAGGCATGTCGTGAAGAGTGTCAATTGACTGATCATATAATACTCACTTTTTCCATGGAATGTCCAGGGAAGTTTTTCTTAGATCTTGGTAGAAGACAGATAAATCTCCTGGAAAAAAGGTAAAAAAAAATTTATGGACACTGTGACTGTCATTACTTACCCTATTTATACTTTTGCTTTGGCTACCAGGAAGCACACATACAATTGAAATGTCCTTCTAGTCATTGCCCAGGACCTATGGCATGTATTCGGTGTTATTTTTTTACCCTCATTTTTTTTTCACCCTTATTTCATTGTTCATCTATTCCTTAGCCTCTTTTACTATTTCTGTAGGATATAAAAAACAAAAGCCCAGCCAAAGAGAATAAATGTTGAGATATATCTGTCTATAATTTATGCAGGTCAGTAGATGGCATCACCATAAACTGGAAAACAAGTGACCTGAGAAAGAAATTCTATGACAGCACCCAATGAGTCTAGTACCAGGATCCACATGCTGGGGTCACTCACTGAATCTGAGTTTTACCAAATGTCTTAAAGGTGTATCCTTAAAATGGTCTTAAAGACCAGGCATGGGAGAAAGAGCTAATGGATACAGCTTTGAGGCAGTCCTACTTCTTTAAAAGGAAAATTGTTAAATGTAAAAATAAATTCAATTCAATGTATATAGCTCTCTAAACTTATTTCAGAAATCAGCTTAGAATCATAAAATAATTATTGTTTTTATTAACCCTTATTTTTGTGAAATATGGTAACCAGAACTATAACTTGGTCACTATCTTAACATGGGTTCCCTTGAAAGCAGAGCTGGAGACAAAGACTCGAAGACTCATGCTTCAGTCCTTTCGGAAGATATATGAAACCAAGGAAAAGTATGAGTGACAGTGTCAGCAAAGCAGGCCAGGAGGAAGAGTCATTACAAATATCCGTCATCAAGTTGGCCTCCACTGTTGACAATCGACTTCTTGGTCTTAAAGGACCATCTGACAAACCATATGAAATATGTTTTAGAACTGTCAGTAGAGAGAAAAAATTTGTATCTACCCAATGCCAGTTGATCAAAGTTCATCCCACCCGTGTTAATGCCCCAACATTTTCAGGTTGCACGTGTGTGTGTGCCCACAGGGTTTCCATGGCAACCCATGCTGCACCACCAACAGAGAATCACCAGGGTGGGACACTAGAGAATGGGCCAGAGACAACTGCAGGAAGCAGGTCAGATCCCTTGCAGAACTGATTTTTGCCCACAGTGTCATATTCTTGGGAACTTATGAAAAATAAACCAAAAAACAACAACTATACTTGTTTTTCCTGATCTGTCTATAATCCTTTTAAAACTTGAGAGAGAAAGAAAAAAAGCAGTCTGTGCACAAAGCATTGGTGAGATTAAAAATCAAACACTAAAGTTGACATTAGCCCTAGAGAACAGCTGGAACAGAAGTAACCCATTGCGTTTGATGTAGGCATGAAATGAAATTAATGAACAACATCGCTGCAGGTATGACAAGGATTCAGGTGACTAAGAATCTTCTGTCTGAAAGAGATCATCATGAGGGACCCACCCCAGAGCCAATCTAACCACTGTGTGCTCAAAAGTCTCTACCTTCCAAATTAATGCCAAATTGAAGGAAGCAGACAGCAGCTGTTTGAATGGAAAATTAGTTCTCATACATCCAAAAAATATTCAGAAAGTTTGGCAGCCTAAAAGTATCAGAACCTAAGATTAGAATCTTTTGCTATTGCCATTAGAATCTGCAGCAGACACATTTAACTCTAGCAACAGAACATAGTGGCAAGAATAAGTAGGAACTGTGAATAAGGCTTAGGGCCTTTTTACACCTTGAATAAATGAGTGGCAGTTAAACATTTCTCCTTAGAGCAAAATACAATTTTAAATATATTATTAGAATACATAATACAAAATTAAAGAAGTGACAACAAATAGTTTTAATGTAATGAGAAATTTACCACATTATTTCTATAAAGGCTATATTCCTTTAAATACAAATTCTATATTAGTCACTTATGATTACCAAATTTTTGTAGAGAACACACAAATGAATAGAACTTATGGGGTTCTAGCTCTGTTTCACATTAGGGAATCATCTTAGACAACATTTCTCAAAGTGGATTACGTGGATATTAAAAGGGCCTCTGTGAGAAAAGAGCTTCCTGGTAAGATGTGATTACATCTTAAAAATAAAATATTAAAAACTCTGGATTAAACAAGGTAAACCACTGGGGATCAGATAGAGATGGAGCAGGGGGTGGGGCTTACAGCAACCAGCATTCCAATCTTGGTAGACCAAGTTCTTGCTTGAAGCAGCCCTCAAGCAAAAACCAGCCAGTGGTTCTGCCTATCTGCAGAGCTGAGCCAGTGGCCCCATCTAGCCAGGGAGCTTGGCTGTCAGTTCTGCCAGATTTGGATCCCAAGCCAACAGGCTATACCAGTGTGGACCCAATTCTAAGGCCCTGACCGAGCAGGCAAAAAAATGCACTGCCTTGCCCAATTGCCAAGCATAACCTCCAACCCCATCCCTCCAGAAAGCATGGCCACAGATGCCTGGAAGCCACAGAGCACAACTTACAGCCCATTCAGGTGGAGAGCCAAGCCAGCAGGCCTGCAAAACTGTTAAGCATAGCCTCCAGCCCCATGTAAGGAAGAAACCTGAATAGTCATCCTGAGCAGCCTCAGAGGCCAGCCTACAACAGCAGAACTGAGAGTACAACTCTGCCCAATTGCTGAACACAACTTGTGGCCTTGCCTAGGCAGGCAGCCCAGCCAATGACTGTGCCCAATCATGGCACATAATCTGCAGCCCCACCCAACAAGGGAGCTCTAGACAGCGACGCTGCTCGACTGTGAAGCACAGTCTCCAGTCCCACCCAACTGCAGGATAAAGCTAGAGGGCCTGCCCAACTGGATAGCCCAACCAGCCACCCCTCCCAACAGCAGAGCACAGCCAACAGCTTACTGGACTTACTGGTAAAGCTCAACCAGCAGCCCAGCCCAACTTCAGGGTATAACCTGTGGCCCCACCTGATCACAGAGCACAGCCTGAGGCCACAAAGCCCAACCTGAGGCCATCTTACCAGGAACAACTGTGGAGCACTAGCCCACAGTCCTGTCCAACTGTGCAGTCCAGTTAGTGGGACTTTCCTGACAGTGAACACACCCTACAGTTAACCCGCCTGACCAGAGTGATTGCAGAGCCCAACTAGTGGCCTACCTGATCACAAAATAGCTAGCAGCCCCACCCAACCAGGAAGCCTACCCAGCCATCCTCCCTCAACATGGAGCCCAGCCATCAGGCCCACCCAACCATGAAGCCCAGACAGCAACATGCTCTTCCTCCAACCTCAGAGCTCAGGCAGTGGCTTTGCCCAACTAGAGATCCTAATAATAAGCCCACCTGCCAGCAGGTGCTATCAACTGACCTACCTAGTACCCCAAGCTGAGCTGAATGAGACAAATGGAAATGGCAATACATACCAAACTTTATGGGGGGCAGCAAAAGAAATTCTAAGAGGAAAGTTTATAGCTATACATTCATAGATCAAGAAAAAAGGAAGATCTCACCTAACAACCTAACATTACACCTCAAGGAACCAGAAAAAGAAGAACAAACTAATCCCAAAGTTAGCATAAAGAAATAAATAATACACATTAGGGCAGAAATAAATAAAAAAGAGAATAGGAAATATTAACAAAACTAAGAGCTGGTTCTTTAAAAAATAAACAAACTGACAAACCTTTAGCTGGACTAAGCAAGAAAAAATGAGAAAGGACTCAAATAAATAAAATTATAAATGAAAGAGGAGGCATTGCAACAGATACCAAAGAAATACAAAGGATTTTAAGAAACTATCAGGAACCTGGAAATGAATAAATTCCTAGAACCACACAAGCTACCAAGATTAAATCATGAAGAAATGGAAAATTTAAACAGACCAATAACAAGTAAGAAGACTGCATCAGTCACCAAAATCCTCCCAACAAAGAAAAGCACAAGTCCAGATGGTTTCACTGGCAAGTTCTACCTGATATTTAAAGAAGAATCAACACCAATCCTTCTCAAACTCTCCCAAAAAGTTGAAGAAGAGTAAATACTCTCAAACTCACTTTATGAGTCCAGCATTACCTTGACACCAAAGCCAGATAAGAAAACTACAGACCAATATCCCTGATGAATATAAGTGCAAAAATTCTCAACAAAATAAGAGCAAACTGAAATAAACAGCACATTAAAAGGATCATACACCATGATCAGGTGGGATTCAGCTTTAAGATGAAAAGATGGTTCAACATATGCAAATCAACCAATGTGATACATCACATTAGCAGAAAGATAAAAATCATATTATCATCTCAATATATGCAGAAAAAACATTGACAAAAGTCAACATTCTTTCATAATAAAAATTCTCAACAAATTGGGTATAGAATAAATCTACCTCAACATAATAAAAGCCATATTTGGCAAGCCCATAGCTAACATTATACTCAATAGTAAAAGGTTGTAAGCTTTTCTTCTAAGTTCAGGAACAAGACAAGGGTACCCACACTTGCCATATTTATTCAACATAGTATTGGAAGTCCTAGCCAGAGCAACTAGGCAAGAAAAAAAAATCAAAATCATCCAAATCAGATAGGATGTAAAATTGTCTCTTTTACAGATGACATATTATATACAGAAAACCCTAAAGACTCCACCCAAAAAAACTGGTAGAACTAATAAATGAATTTAGTAAAGTTGTAGGATACAAAATCAACATACAAAAATCAGTTGTGGGGTGCCTGGTCAGTCGGTTAAGCATCCAACTCTTGATTTCAGCTCAGGTCATGATCTCAGGGTTTTGAGATCGAGTCCCACATCAAACCCTGCACGGGGCTCTGCACTGAGCATGGAGCCTACTTAAGATTCCTCTCCCCCTCTCTAAAAAACAAAATCATTTGGCATTTCTTTACACTAATAATGAGCTATCAGAAAAAGAAATTAAGGAAATAATCCCATTTTCAACAACATCAAAAAGAATAAAATACCAGGGCGCCTGGGTGGCTCAGATGGTTAAGCACCTTCAGCTCAGGTCATGATCCCAGGATCCTGGGATCAAGCCCTGCATCGGGCTCTGTGCTCAGCGGGGAGCCTGCTTCTCCCTCTCCCTCTACCATTCCCTCTGCTTGTGCTCTCTGGCTCTATCTCTCTGTCAAATAAATAAAATCTTTAAAAAAATAAAGAATAAAATACCTAGGAATATATTTAACCAAGGAGGTAAAAGATCTCTACACTGAAAACTATAAGACTTTGATGAAAGAAACTGAGAAGACACAAATGAATAGAAAGATATCCTGTGTTCATAAATCAGAAGAATTAATGTCGTTAAAATGCCCCTACTACTCAAAGACATCTATAGATTCAATGCAATCTGTACCAAAATTCCAATGGCATTTTTCACAGAAATAGAAACAAACATCCTAAAATTTGTATGGAACCACAAAAGTCCCCAAATAGCCCAAGCAATCCTAAGAAAAAAGAACAAAGCAGATACATCATCACGCTTCCTGACTTCAAGCTATATTAAATGCTATAGTAGTCAAAATAGTATGATACTGGCATAAAATAAAAACATAGACCAGGGAACATAATTAGAAGCCCAGAAATAAACCCGCTAATATATAGCCAAATAATATTTGACAAGAGATCCAAGAATATTCATGGGAAAAAGATGGTCTCCAATAAATAGTGTCGGGAAAATTGGATACTTGCACTCAAAAGAACAAAACTGGACAACTATCTTACACCATTTACAAAAATTAACTCAAATTGAAAGACTTAAATGTAAGGCCTGAAACAGTAAAACTCCTACAAGAAAACATAGGGAGTAAGCTCCTTGACATTGGTCTTCACAATGATTTTTTAATTTGATACCATAAGTATAAGCAACAAAAGCAAAAATGAATAGATGGACCACATAAAACTAAAAAGCTTCTGCACAACAAAAGAAACAATCAACAAAATGAAGAGACAGCCTATAGAATTGTAGGAAATACTTGAAAACCATATATCAGATAAGGGGCTGATATTCAAAATATAGAAGGAACTCATATAACTCAATGGCAAAAAAATAATAATCTGATTTAAAAATGGGCAAAGGACCTGAACAGACAGTTTTCCAGAGAAGATATACAAATAGCCAACAGGTACATGAAAAGGAATTCAATATCACTCATCATCAGATTAGTACACATTAGCATACACCACAATGAAATACCACCTCACACTTGTTAGAATGGTTATTATCAAAAAGACAAGAGATAATGTGTTGGCAAGGATATGGAAAAAAGGAAACCTTTGTACACTGTTGGTGAGAATGTAAATTGGTACAGTCACTATGAAAGATAGTATGGAAGTTCCTCAAAAAATTAAAAATAGATTTACCATATGTTCCAGCAATCTCACTTCTGGGTATATATCCAAAGGAAACAAAATCATTATCTCAAAGAGATATCTGCATGCCCATATTCACTACAAAATTATTCACAATAGCCAATACAGTCTGTTGATGGATGAATAGATAAATAAAAAAGATAAATAAAATACATATAGGTATATTTGGAAGTTGCTAAGCAAATAGATCTTAAGAGTTCTCAACACACACACAAAAAAGATAACTATGTGAAGTGATAGATGTGTTAACTAACCTCATTGTGGTCATTTTGCAATATATACATACATCAAATCACTCTGTTGTACATGACTTCCAATGGAATATTTTAAAAAGGAAGGAAATCCTGCCATTTGTAATAACATGAATGAACCTTGAGGTCATTATGCTAAGTGAAATAAGTCAGACAGAGAAAGACAGATCTTATATCTGGAATCTAAAAAAAAAAAAAAAAACTCCTAGAAACAGAGAGTAGATTGATGGTTGCCAGGAGCAGTGGGGTGGGGGACATGGGTGAAGACGGTCAAAGCGTACAAACTCCACTTACAAGACAAATAAGTTCTGGAGATCCATTTTACAGCATAGTGACTATAGTTAACAATACTGTATGGTATACTTGGAAGTTGCTAAGACAGTAGATCTTAAAAGTTCTCAACACACACACACACACCCCAAAAACAAATAACTATGTGAGGTGATGGATGTGTTAACTAACATTACTGTGGTCATCATTTCACAATATATACATCGATCAAATCATCATCTCATACACCTGACACCTACACAATGTTATATCCCAACAAGCTGCGGAGGGGAAAAGATATTTCATGTTGCTGGCCCTGTGATTGCCAAAGAGGCCTAACAGTGCCTTGCTTTTCCCAAATTTGTTTGATTATGCAGTAGTGTTTCAAGGTAGGTTCACAGAACATAAGGGCACCCAACACCAGTATTAACAAGCCATAATTTTCAAACTGTATCTGTCTGTGAAATCCTGACGTCCCAAAACCATGCCTCAAGGCCACCCTGAGGGAGGGAGGGGACGGGGGTGGTTGTCCCTGAGTCAACAGAGTTCTGAGCTTTTATTCTTGTTGCAGCCAGAATAATCCTACATCTCTATATTTATACGCTGAGGTTCCAGATAAAACTTCATTTATCTAAAAACTCAGCTTAATTTCTTGATTTTCTATTTAAAAAAAAAATTGCAAACACTTCATCTAGAGTCAGTGAGGCCATACAGACATAGGCTAAGGCAGCAGCACTATTAATACAATTGTGGACCCAAGCTCACCCCTTATATTTATAGAGCCTTGGCCAAGAGTACATATGGAAGCCCATGTATACCATACATGTAAATGTTTAAAAAATATATTAGGGGTGCCTGGGTGGCTCAGTAGGTTAAGCATCCGACTCTTGATTTTGGCTCAGATCATGGTCTCGGGGTTGTGGGAGAGCCCCATGTCAGGCTCTGTGCTCAGCGTCGAGTCTGTTTGAAGAGTCTCTCCCTCTCCCTCTACCCTCCCCTTGCATGCTTGCTCTCTCTCTCTCTCTTTCTCTCTCAAATAAATAAATAAAATCTTTTTTAAAAAAGTTATATATCAAACCAACATCATTAGTGAAAACATCTATACTTGCACCTTAACAAATATATTTAAATTCAGAATCCTCAGATTCCCAGAAATCCATGCCTGAAAGTGGCCCACCCCTCCTTCTCTTTCCACCCCTAGTCCCTTCCGGCACCACAAGCAGCCTAGAGTACACACATAGAGACAACCCAGGCTCAGGTCATGGTCCCAGGGTCCTGGAATGGAGCCCCACATCAGGCTCTGCTCAGTGGGAAGCCTGCTTCTCCCTCTCCCACTCCCCCTGCTTGTGTTCCCTCTCGCTGTCTCTCTCTCTGTCAAATAAATAAAATCTTTAAAAATATATATTTAATTTAAAAAATATTTTATTTAGATGCAATTAAATCGTTGATATGATACAACAATGGACAATTCAGACAAAATTCTTGCTCTCAAAAAATTTATATTATTGGAATGCCTGGGTGGCCAACTATTGGTTTCAGCTCAGGTTGTAACCTCAGGGTCATGAGATTGAGCCCCACATGGGGATCCATGCTCAGCAAGGAGTCTGCTTGAGATTCTGTCTCCCTCTCCCTCCCCTGGTGTCCCTCCTGCCCCCAAAATAAATAAATATACAAAATCTTAAAAAAAAAATTATTTTAGGGTCAGGACACACACAGACACATTGTCGAATAATGACAAATTCTATGACAAAATCTAAATAGGGGAGGGAGTTGTGAATGAAGATCTTTTCAAGGTTGTGATATGTAAACAAATATAAATGCAGTAAGGAAAGGAGCACTGTACACATTTAAGGGAAGAGCATTCTAGGCAGAAGGAATAACAAGTGCAACAGCCCTGAGGTGAGAATAAGCTTAATATGATCGAAGAATAGATAGAAGAAAGAGTAGCTAAATCAGAGTGAGTAAAGGGGAGAGCAGTAGTAATATGATAGTGGAAAGGTAAGCATTGGCCAGGTTGTGCAAGAATCTGTACACTATACTAAGGAATTTGATTTTGTTCTGCATATGCTGGTTCATGGAAGATGTTTGAAAAAAGGAGTGCTATGAGCCGACTGACTTTAAAAAAAAAATTCCTCTGGCTACTCTATGAAGAACAGTCTCTGGAGAAACCAGTGACAAGACTATTGCATGTTCTACATGAGACATAGTATTGTTTTGGGCAAGCGTAGTAGCTGTGGAAATGGTGGGAAGTGTTCAAAAGTATTATGTATATATTTAATCAATTCTAAGATGCTCATTTTCTCATATTTTATACCCATGCAATCAAGATGCGTTCTATAGTCAGGGCATGCCATAGTTTCATTAGCAGCATTTTCTCTTAGTAGTATTATAATACTATAGTAGATACATAGCATATACAATATTAATATATAATATACATAGTATATAATACTATTATATATATAATATTTTCCAACATTAATACTATGTGTTATGATCAACGTCATCCTAGATTCAATGAAATAGGTTATTTGGAAGTTAGAGCCAACAGGACTTGCTGATGGTGTAATATCAGGTGTGAGAGGAAGGAAGAAGCCAAGGATGACCTTAGTTGCTACACACACCAATATCTGAAGAAAGTACCTTTCATTACTGCTATGCCTCACCTATTATGTACATGGTTGGGGGCCAATAATAGACAATTGATTCACTGATTTGACAAATATTTACTGAACTCCACAAAATGTTAAGCATAGAGATATGAAGGTGGAAAAGACAAAGTCCCTGAACTTATAAAATATGAAAAGAGAGAAAAACAAAACAAAACAAAAAAAATATGAAAAGAGAAACTGTGTAAAGAAGTCATTGAACCCAGTGAGGTGGGGTCATCTTTGATGTATGTGTAAGAGACATGGAAATATAGAGGAGGAGAGAATTAACTCTGCTCCTGGGAACAGAGAAGACCTCACCAAAGAGTGTGATTCAAGCCAATTCTTAGAGGATAAGAAAAAATTCACCTGGGCAGAAAAAAGGAAGGGAAGAACACTGTAGGCAGAGGGAACCAAGTGTGCAAGACACAGATGTACCAAGCAACAGGGCATATTCATGGAATATAATATTTTCTGATTTTTCTATCGGAAACAGAGCTATTTGCAGAGAATGAGAAAGTTGAGGACTTGAGGTCTTTTTTTTTTCTTTAAGAGAGAGGTAGCAGGAGCATGGGGAGAGAGGTGGAGGGAGAGGGAGAAGCAGACTCCCCACCAAGCAGTGAGCCCAACGTGGGACTCGATCCCAGGACCCCAAGATCATGACCCAAGCCCAAGGCAGACACTTAACCAACTGAGCCACCCAGGAGCCCCGAGGACTTGAGGTCTTGAGAGGATGAAATACCCCTTGAAGGAATCAGACGGAGGGGATCGAGGACAACTAAAGGTGAAGAAAGTCCCACAGCTCACCATGCCAATGTGGTTACAATGAAACTGCTCTGTTTCCAAAACAAAGCCAGGAGGAAAACATGGCCACATAATCAGCTCATAGTTATGACTACAACCAACACTCAAGATGCCTCTAGGGGTAGACTCTTCGGGAAAGAGCAAGGACTCGGAGACCGGTATATATATCCCAGCTCTGCCTGATAAAGATTATGGCATGTGGTAATAGGCAGCTGCTGACATGGCCTTCAGTGGCCCTGCCACCTGATTTTCACTCCTTTGTGTAATTCCTTCCTCTTCTGTGGGGGCTGGACTTAATGACTCACTGCCAATAAACAGAACACAGCAAAAGTAATGGGATATCACTTCTGAAATTAGGTTCAAAAAGACTGTAACTTCTGCCTGGTTCACACTCTAATTCTTCCCACATGCTTGCTCTGAGGAAGCAAGCTGGAGAGGTGCACGTGACCAAGAACTGAGGTGACCTCCCTGTGATGGCCAGCAAGAAACTGAGGCCCTCAATCCAACAACCCTCCGGGAACTGATTCATGTCATTAACCACATCAGTGGGCTTCAAAAAGATTCTTTCCCAGTCAACCTTTCAGATTAGAATCAACACCTTGACTGCAGCCGTGTAAGAAATTCTAAAGCAGAGGACCCAGGTAAGCTATGCTTGGATTCCTGACCCACAGAAACTACAGGAAAAAAATAGATGTGTCTCATTTTAAGGGGCTAAGCTTGGGGGTAATTTGTAATGCAGCAATAAGTAATATTCACATGGTATGAAAATTGGCTAATAAGACTAGTAGGAGCTGACCAGTGGTTCTGTGGCATCAAGAGAGGGCTCTTTAATGGAATATCATAGTTTTCTGTCCTTGCCTGTGTCTGTCCAAAAAGAAGATGAAGGAAGAGGGACAGAGAAGCAAAGACAACTAAGTGCCTCCTATCTGCCAGGCACTGTAATAAGTACATAATTTTTTTTAATTATGTCAGTTAAATAAACAAATCATCTCATTTATTCTCCAAAACTCTTTGAGATGAGAATTTTCATTCTCCTTCTACAGAAGAGGAAGTTATGATCATATATGGTTATTATGAGGATTAAACAATAAAATATACATAATGTACCTGGCATAGTACCTGGCAAATAATAGATGGTAAGTAAATGTTATTCAGTTCCCACTCCTTCCTCTTACAGAGAAACATAGTCGGGTTGAGAAATAAAGAAATCAGAAGCTTGCATTCTACATCTGCCATTATTGCCATACTGGAAGAAAGAGCTGGAAGAATAAAGGAGTCAAGATTCAAAATCAATCCTGAGAGAAAAAAGATGGCAGAGGAGTAGGGGACCCTATTTCAACTGGTCCCCGGAATTGAGCTGCATATCTACCAGACCACTCTGAGCACCCACGAAACCAGCCTGAGATGTAAGAAGATCTGGATCTCTACAAACAGAGTATCGCAGGCGGTTGGTTTTGAGGTATGAAGCGGAGAGCCGTGAATCTGCGGGCAGATATCGGAGGATAAACGGCGGCGGGAGGGTGCCTGGCTGTGGGGATCCTACACCGCCGATGAGTGACAGCCTCACGAGCTGCGGACGGGCACAGACTCGCAGACCGGTAGCGTCGGGAAAGGACTTGAGGGCAGCCCCGGGGGTGGAGGACCAGACCGGCAGGGTCGCGCGCACGCGAACCGCAGCCCCCCGGACAGAAACCGGTGCGACGGTCGCGCGCACGTGAACTGCAGCCTCCGAGACGGAAACCCAGTGTGCCGAGGTCGCGCTGGTGAACTGCAACCCCCGGGGTGGAACAACTGAGTGGTGAGCGGCGGAGTCGCGCGCACGCGAACTGCAGTCCCCAGGATGAAACCCGAAGTGGTGGAGTCGCGCGCGCGCGTGAACTGGGAGTGGCTGGCGGTTTTAGAAGCACAAAGGGCAGAGACGTGCCCTGACCTGGAGGCAGATCTGGGAGCGCTGCGGAGGGGCGCACAACCCAGGACGCTGCAGTTTATAGCAGCACGGACAGAAACGGAGAGGGTGAGGCCTGGAGAGCTCACTGAAGAACAGACTGCGGTCTCTCTGCTCTGAGGCAGAGGGTTGGAAATGGTCTCTTCTGCTCTGACGCATGGAAGAGACGCAGAAAGCCGCCAGGGAAAGGCGCCAGAGAACAAAAGCCCCAAAGACTGATTCCCACTGAGCCCATCCCCCACCACAGGGACGCAGGGCAACTCTGCCCAAACAGGGTTGCCTGAGTAACAGCGCGGCAGGCCCCTCCCCCAGAAGACAGGCTGGGAAAACAAGAGGCCAGCAACCCTAAGGTCCCAAGAAAACAGGTGCATCTTGCTTGGGTTCTGGTCAATAATTTGGACTCTATACATTCCCTCAAACACCCATCAACAGAATGACTAGGAGGAGGAGCCCCCAAAACAGAAAACACTCAGAGATTATGACTTATGCTGCAGATTTACAAATGGATGCAGATATAACCAAGATGTCAGAGATGGAATTCAGGCTAGCAATTGTGAAGACAATGGCTAGAATGGAGAAATCAATTAATGGCAACATAGAGTCTCTAAGGGCAGAAATAAAAGGTGAATTGGCAGAACTTAAAAATGCTATCAATGAGATCCAATCCAGTCTAGATAATCTAACAGCTAGGGTAACTGAGACAGAAGAGAGAATAAGCGATCTGGAAGACAGTATAATAGATAAAAAGGGAAAAGAGGAGGCCAGGGAAAAACAACTCAGAATCCGTGAAAATAGAATCAGAGAAATAAGTGACACCATGAGGCGTTCCAATGTCAGAATCATTGGAATCCCGGAGGGAGTGGAGAGAGAGAGAGGGCTAGAAGATGTATTTGAGCAAATGGTAGCTGAGAACTTCCCTAATCTGGGGAATGAAACAAACATTCGAGTCCTAGAGGCAGAGAGGACCCCTCCTAAGATCAAGGAAAACAGGCCAACACCCCGGCATGTAATAGTAAAACTTGCAAATCTTAGAACCAAGGAAACCATCTTAAGGGCAGTTAGGGGGAAGAGATTCCTTACGTACAGAGGGAGGAACATCAGAATAACGTCAGACCTATCCACAGAGACCTGGCAAGCCAGAAAGGCCTGGCAAGACATATTCAGGGTACTAAATGAGAAGAACATGCAGCCAAGAATACTTTATCTGGCAAGGCTTTCATTTAGAATGGATGGAGAGATGCAGAGCTTCCATGACTGGCAGAAACTGAAAGAATATGTGACCACTAAGCCAGCCCTGCAAGAAATATTAAGGGGGGTTCTCTAAAAGGAGAAAGACCCCAAGAGTGATATACAGCAGAAATTTACAGGGACAATCTATAAAAACAATGTCTTCACAGGCAACATGATGACAATTAATTCATATCTTCCAATAATCACTCTCAATGTGGATGGCCTAAACACTCCCATAAAATGGCACAGGGTTGCAGATTGGATAAAAAGACAGGACCCATCCATATGCTTGTCTACAAGAGATTCGTTTTGAACCTAAAGATACATCCAGACTGAAAGTGAAGGGATGGAGATCCATCTTCCATGCCAGTGGACCTCAAAAGAAAGCTGGGGTGGCAATTCTTATATCAGACAAATTAGATTTTAAACTAAAGTCTGTAATAAGAGACACAGAAGGACATTATATCATTCTTAAAGGGTCTATCCAACAAGAAGATCTAACAATTGTAAATATCTATGCCCCCAACATGGGAGCAGCCATCTATATAAGCCAACTGTTAACCAAAATAAAGAGTCATATTGATAACAATACGTTAATTGTAGGAGACCTCAGTACTCCACTCTCAGCAATGGACAGATCATCTAAGCAGAAAATCAACAAGGAAACAAGAGCTTTGAATGATACATTGGACCAGATGGACCTCATAGATATTTACAGAACATTCCACCCTAAAACAACAGAATACTCATTCTTCTCGAGCACACATGGAACTTTCTCCAGAATAGACCATATACTGGGTCACAAATCAGGTCTCAACCAATACCAAAAGATTGAGATTATTCCCTGCATATTCTCAGACCACAATGCTCTAAAACTGGAACTCAATCACAGGAAAAAATTTGGCAGAAATTCAAACACTTGGAAGCTAAAGACCACTCTGCTCAAGAATGTTTGGGTCAACCAAGAAATCAAAGAAGAACTTAAACAATTCATGGAAATCAATGAGAACGAAAACACATCAGTCCAAAACCTATGGGATACTGCAAAGGCGGTCCTAAGGGGGAAATACATAGCCATCCAAGCCTCACTCAAAAAAATAGAAAAATCCCGAATTCACCAACTAACTCTACACCTTAAAGAACTAGAGAAAAAGCAACAAACAACGCCTAAGCCACACATTAGAAGAGAAATAATTAAAATTAGAGCAGAAATCAATGAATTAGAAACCAGAAACACAGTAGATCAAATCAACAAAACTAGAAGTTGGTTCTTTGAAAGAATTAATAAGATCGATAAACCACTGGCCAGACTTATCCAAAAGAAAAGAGAAAGGACCCAAATTAATAAAATTATGAATGAAAGGGGAGAGATCATGACTAACACCAAGGAAATAGAAACAATTATTAGAAATTATTATCAACAATTATATGCCAATAAACTGAGCAATCTGGATGAAATGGAGGCCTTTCTGGAAACCTATAAGCTGCCACGACTGAAACAGGAAGAAATTGACAACCTGAATAGGCCAATAACCAGTAACAAGATTGAAGCAGTGATCAAAAACCTCCCCAAAAACAAAAGTCCAGGGCCTGATGGATTCCCTGGGGAATTCTACCAAACATTCAAAGAAGAAATAATACCTATTCTACTGAAGCTGTTTCAAAAAATAGAAACAGAAGGAAAACTTCCTAACTCATTCTATGAGGCCAGCATTACCTTAATTCCCAGACCAGGCAAAGACCCCCTCAAAAAGGAGAATTTCAGACCGATATCCCTGATGAATATGGATTCCAAAATCCTGGCCAATAGGATCCAACAATACATTAAAAGGATCATCCACCACGACCAAGTGGGATTTATCCCCAGGATGCAAGGGTGGTTCAACATTCGCAAATCAATCAATGTGATAGAACACATTAATAAGAGGAGGGAGAAGAACCATATGGTCCTCTCAATTGATGCAGAAAAAGCATATGACAAAATACAACATCCTTTCCTGATTAAAACTCTCCAAAGTATGGGGATAGAGGGAACATTCCTCAAGTTCATAAAATCCATCTATGAAAAACCCACAGTGAATATCATCCTCAATGGGGAAAAGCTGAGAGCCTTTCCCTTAAGATCAGGAACACATCAAGGATGCCCACTCTCGCCACTATTGTTCAACATAGTACTAGAAGTCCTAGCAACAGCAATCAGACAACAAAAAGAAATAAAAGGTATTCAAATTGGCAAAAAAGAAGTCAAACTCTCTCTTTTCGCAGACGACATGATAATTTATGTGGAAAACCCAAAAGACTCCACCCCCAAATTACTAGAACTCATCCAGCAATTCAGTAATGTGGCAGGACACAAAATCAATGCACAGAAACCAGTTGCTTGCTTATACACTAACAACACAACTGTAGAAAGAGAAATTAGAGAAAACGATTCCATTTACAATAGCACCAAAAACCATAAGATACCTCGGAATAAACCTAACCAAAGAGGTGAAGGATCTATATTCTAGGAACTACAAAACACTCATGAAAGAAATTGAAGAAGACACAAAAAGATGGAAAAATATTCCATGCTCATGGATCGGAAGAATAAACATTGTTAAAATGTCTATGCTACCCAGAGCAATCTATACCTTCAATGCCATTCCGATCAAAATTCCAATGACATTTTTCAAAGTGCTGTAACAAACAATCCTAAAATTTGTATGGAATCAGAAAAGACCCCGAATCACCGAGGAAATGTTGAAAAAGAAAAACAAAGCTAGGGGCATCACGTTGCCCGATTTCAAGCTGTATTACAAAGCTGTGATCACCAAGACAGCATGCTACTGGCACAAAAACAGACATATAGACCAATGGAACAGAATAGAGAATATGGGCCCTCAACTCTATGGTCAAATAATCTTTGACAAAGCAGGAAAAAACATGCAATAGAAAAAAGACAGTCTCAAAGCAGGAAAGAATGTCCAATGGAACAAAGACAGTCTCTTCAACAAATGGTGTTGGGAAAATTGGATAGCCACATGCAGAAGAATGAAACTGGACCATTTCCTTACACCACACACAAAAATAGACTCCAAATGGTTGGAAGACCTCAATGTGAGACAGGAGTCCATCAAAATCCTAAAGGAGAACACAGGCAGCAACCTCTTCGACCTCAGCCGAAGCAACTTCTTCCTAGAAACATCGCCAGAGGCAAGGGAAGCAAGGGCAAAAATGAACTATTGGGACTTTATCAAGATAAAAAGCTTTTGCACAGCAAAGGAAACAGTCAACAAAACCAAAAGACAACCGACAGAATGGAAGAAGATATTTGCAAATGACATATCAGATAAAGGGCTAGTATCCAAAATCTATAAAGAACTCATCAAACTCAACACCCAAAGAACAAAGAATCCAATCAAGAAATGGGCAGAAGACATGAACAGACATTTTTCCAAAGAAGACATCCAAATGGCCAACAGACACGTGAAAAAGTGCTCAATATCGCTCGGCATCAGGGAAATCCAAATCAAAACCTCAATGAGATACCACCTCACACCAGTCAGAATGGCTAAAATTAACAAGTCAGGAAATGACAGATGTTGGCGGGGATGCGGAGAAAGGGGAACCCTCCTACACTGTTGGTGGGAATGCAAGCTGGTGCAGCCACTCTGGAAAACAGTATGGAGGTTCCTCAAAAACTTGAAAATAGAGCTACCATAAGATCCAGCAATTGCACTACTGGGTATTTACCCCAAAGATACAAAAGTAGGGATCCGAAAGGGTACGTGCACCCCGATGTTTATAGCAGCAATGTCCACAATAGCCAAACTGTGGAAAGAGCCAAGATGTCCATCGACAGATGAATGGATAAAGAAGAAGTGGTATATATACACAATGGAATATTATGCAGCCATCAAAAGGAATGAGATCTTGCCATTTGCAACGACGTGGATGGAACTGGAGGGTATTATGTTGAGCGAAATAAGTCAAACAGAGAAAGACATGTATCATATGATCTCACTGATATGAGGAATTCTTAATCGCAGGAAACAAACTGAGGGTTGCTGGAGTGGGGGGTGGGGTAGGAGGGATGCGGTGACTGGGTGATAGACACTGGGGAGGGTATGTGCTCTGGTAAGCGCTGTGAATTGTGCAAGACTGTTGAATCCCAGATCTGTACCTCTGAAACAAATAATGCAATATATGTTAAGAAAAAAAAAAAAGAAGAAGAAGAAGAAGGTAGCTGGAGTGGAAGAATGAAGCGGGGGAAATCGGAGGGGTAGATGAACCATGAGAGACGATGGACTCTGAAAAACAAACTGAGGGTTCTAGAGGGGAGGGGGGTGGGAGCATGGGTTAGCCTGGTGGTGGGTATTGAGGAGGGCACATTCTGCATGGAGCACTGGGTGTTATGCACAAACAATGAATCATGGAACACTATATCTAAAACTAATGATGTAATGTATGGGGATTAACATAAGATTAAAAAAAATTTAAAAAAAAAAGAAAGAAAAAAGACAGTCTCTTCAATAAATGTTGCTGGGAAAATTGGACAGCCACATGCAGAAGAATGAAACTCAACCATTCTCTAACACCATTCACAAAGATAAACTCAAAATGGATGAAAGACCTCAATGTGAGACAGGAATCCATCAAAATCGTAGAGGAGAACATAGGCAGTAACCTCTTTGACATGGCCCACAGCAACTTCTTTCAAGACACATCTCCAAAAGCTAGTGAAACAAAAGCAAAAATGAACTTTCGGGACTTCATCAAGATAAAAAGCTTCTGCACAGCAAAGGAAACAGTCAACAAAACAAAGAGGCAACCCACAGAATGGGAGAAGATATTTGCAAATGACACTACAGCTAAAGGGCTGGTATCCAAAAATCCATAAAGAACTTCTCAAACTCAACACCCAAAAAACAAATAATCAAGTCAAAAAGTGGGCAGAAGATATGAAAAGATACTTCTCTGAAGAAGACATACAAATGGCTAACAGACACATGAAAAAATGTTCATCATCATTAGCCATCAGGGAAACCCAAATCAAAACCACACTGAGATACCACCTTACACCAGTTAGAATGGCAAAAATGGACAGGGAAAGAAACAACAAATGTTGGAGAGGTTGTGGAGAAAGGGGAACCCTCTTACACTGTTGGTGGGAATGCAAGTTGGTACAGCCACTTTGGACAACAGTGTGGAGGTTCCTCAAAAATTTAAAAATAGAGCTACCCTATGACCCAGCAATTGCACTCCTGGGTATTTACCCCAAAGACAAAGATGTAGTGAAAAGAAGGGCCATATGCACCCCAATGTTCACAGCAGCAATGTCCGCAATAGCCAAACTGTGGAAAGAGCCGAGATGCCCTTCAACAGATGAATGGATAAAGAAGATGTGGACCATATATACAATGGAATATTACTCAGCCATCAGAAAAGATGAATACCCAACTTTTACATCAACATGGATGGGACTGGAGGAGATTATGCTAAGTGAAATAAGTCACGCAGAGAAAGCCAGTTATCATATGGTTTCACTTATTTGTGGAACATAAGGAATAGCATGGAGGACATTAGGAGAAGGAAGGGAAAAATGGGGGGAGGGAATTGGAGGGACAGATGAACCATGAGAGACTATGGACTCTGAGAAATAAACAGGGTTTTAGAGGGGAGGGGGGAGAGGGGATGGGTTAGCCCGGTGATGGGTATTAAGGAGGGCACATACTGCATGGAGCACTGGGTGTTATACGAAAACAATGGATCGTGGATCACCACATCAAAAACCAATGATGTATTGTATGGTGACTAACATAACACAATAAAATTAAAAAAAAAAAAATCAGTCCTGACAGTCAAAAGTGCTGGACCAAAACTACCAAGATGACATAAAACAGGGTTAATGTAAAAACCTACATTTAGTTTTGAAAAATTAATCCTACTTGATTAATTTAAACTTAAGAGAAAACTTGACTAGACAGTAAGTAATATCAAACAGATCTAGCGTTAACCACAAGCTTAATATGAGCCAAAATGATGCATGGATCCTGGAAAAACGATTATCTTGTTCTTGGTCTTCATTAACTCAAGAATAGTTTACCAGCAGTGATCTAAGAACAAAGATATCCCAGCGTACACTGCAATGGCCAAAGCATGTTTGAAGAATCAGAACTAGATCTGAGCTCCATGTTTTAAGAGGAAATTGACAAACTAAAGTTCATCCAGATCCAGGTGACCAGAATGGTGAGAAATGTGTGCTAAGCCACCTAAGACATGATTGAAGGAGTAGAGATAACCCCCCAAACACTGATGCAGCCCATCCCCACTGCTCACTCACCAATGTCTACTCCACCAGCTGAATCATAGTGTTCCCCTACAATCCACCACACCTACTGAGGCAGTAGGGTCGGCTCTGAGAATCAGAGGACTGAGGTGCTAGTATTAGCTCCCCACTAACTAGGGTATAACCCCAAACAAGCTCCTTAACTTCTCTGGGCCTCAGTTCCTTGACCGATAAAAGGACCTTAGTCCTTGGACCAAGATCTCTATGGATTAGCTGGGCTGAAAAGAGAAATGATTCTGTGCCTGATAATGGCCCAGTCTCACAGATCAGATTATTGATAGTGTGGTCACACAGCCTCTGTGTGCTCATTACAACACAGCACGCAACTTCTATATCACCTAGATCGGTGTGACCCAAGGGTTTTCCATAGGGCATTCTTTTTGTGAGATGCTCACTTAGTAACAGGTCTTGGAATCAAATTTTGGGAATGCTGCCTATTCTGCTTTTCTCTTAAAGACTCACAGTGTCACCACATCAAGGACCCTGAAAAGTCTTGCAACCAAGAGACCAATATCACTTTGTTCAGATTAAAATTTTTTTAAACTTGCCATAAACCCTTGTGTTAAATATCTGTCAACAGGTATTTGTGCAGCAATGACTTGAATTAATGATATCAGTTACTTCACTGAGGCTTCCCTTCTTTACAAGCCCCATAGCATTATCAGCATAGAATAGTAACCATCAGACAGCTGATACTTAGGTTATGCATGTTGGGGCGCCTGGGTGGCTCAGTCGTTAAGCGTCTGCCTTTGGCTCGGGTCATGATCCCAGGGTCCTGGGATCGAGCCCCGCGTCGGGCTGCCTGCTTGGCGGGAAGCCTGCTTCTCCCTCTCCCACTCCCACTGCTTGTGTTCCCTCTCTCGCTATGTCTCGCTCTGTCAAATAAATAAATAAAATCTTTAAAAAAAAAAAAAACTTAGGTTATGCATGTTTTCAAAGACAATAAGACTTTCAGAGTCACCCCATCTACTACCCACAATTCTAGACAGACAGGGGCATCTACCCACTTACAATTTCAAGCACAGGCTCACAGCAGAGTCAGGTTTCAGATTTCAGCCCTATCTGACATACACAGTTACTCTCAGGTTATCGGTCTCTAAAAATCAGTTCTTTAAGAAGCCGTCTAAGGAGAAATAACCGATTTTTAAAATGTTCTTTCCAAAAGTAATTCCTTACATTTCAAAAAGTTAGCCAAAGCCTCAGCATCAGTGTCTGTAGTAGTATTTAAAGCCAAAAACAAGAACCGTAGATACAAATGAAATGAGGTATGAAAAAAATATATTTTTGTTTATTTATTTTTAAGATTTTATTTATTCATTGTCAGAGAGAGAGCACACAAGCAGGGGGAGCGGCAGGCAGAGAGAGAAGCAGGCTCCCAGCCAAGCAAGGAGCCGGATACAGAACTCAATCCCAGGACCCTAGGATCATGACCTGAGCTGAAGGCAGACACTTAACCGACTGAGCCACCCAGGTGTCCCGAAAAAAATTATTTTAAAATCAGTAATTCATATCAGCACTCCTCTGTTGTCCATTTTAGGAAGAAATTAATTATAAGGGCAAACTTCAGGATATCCTACAGCAATAATCTACACTGTCTTTATAACCTTTAAAATGGCTTACTGAAGACAAATTTAAGTCTTAAAAGGTTTCATTACTCTTAAAGGAGTGGCCCATTCACAGTCTCTTTCATAATGGCAAAGTGGTCTCCCTAGCACATAAAATTTAACTACTGAGAGACATAATAGATTGCCTAGGGACCCACCTCAGATGGGAAATTAATAGAACCACCATGGCTTTTCTCCTGTTGCCGACCTCCATTCATGTTTATTCCCTGCTTATCTTTAAATCCAAGCTCTAGCTCTGTCTCTTTTGCTTGAAAATCCTTGTTTTTCAATGATTTTTTCATGCTTGAACTCCTAGTACTTCAGAGTGAACCTAGAAGCGTAAGTCAGACCAGTATGAATGAGGGGATGTAAGGAGGCCAGCCTAAATGAAGATCTGTATGTTACAAACTGTGGGAGAAATGTTGGATAGATGGGTAAAGGGGGGAATTAAAGGAGCCCTAAAAACCAACTAAGTAATTTGACTTGGTATATATAATACAACAGTTCCCTTATTCCAAATATTCACCTAGTGTTTATTACATAAATGTAAAGCACTAGGTACAACTCTTTGCCTCGTACCAGACATAGTACCCTGGGCAAATTACATAATCTTTCTGAGCCTTAATATATAGTTAGGATTAGATTTGACTACAGATACAAGAAATATTGAAAGGAGTCCTCTAAGCAAAGAGAGAGCCTAAAAGTAACATAGGCCAGAAAGGAATAGAGACAATATACAGTAACAGTCACCTTACAGGTAATACCATGGCACTAAATTCATATCTTTCAGTAGTTTCCCTGAATGTAAATGGGCTAAATGCCCCAATCAAAAGACACAGGGTATTAGATTGGATAAAAAAAAACAAGACCCATCAATATGCTGCCTGCAAGAGATTCATTTTAGACCCAAACACACCCCCAGATTGAAAGTGAGAGGGTGGAAAACCATTTACCATGCTAATGGACATCAAAAGAAAGCTGGGGTGGCAATCCTTATATCAGACAAATTAGATTTTAAACCAAAGACTATGATAAGAGATGAGGAAGGACACTATATCATACTTAAAGGGTCTATCCAACAAGATCTAACAATTGTAAATATCTATGCCCCTAACATGGGAGCAGCCAATTATATAAGCCAATTAATAACAAAATCAAAGAAACACATCAAAAGCAATACAAAAATAGTAGGGGACTTTAACACCCCCCTCACTGAAATAGACAGATTGTCTACGCAAAAGATCAACAAGGAAATAAAGGCTTTAAATGACACACCGGACCAAACAGATGCCACAGATACATTCAGAACATTCTATCTCAAAGGAACAGAATACACATTCTTCTCTAGTGCCCATGGAACATTCTCCAGAATAGATCACATCTTAGGTCACAAATTAGGTCTCAACTGGTACCAAAAGATTAGGATCATTCCCTGCGTATTTTCAGACCACAATGCTTTGAAACTAGAACTCAATCACAAGAGGAAAGTCAGAAAGAACTCAAATACATGGAAGCTAGAAAGCATCCTACTGAAGAATGAATGGGTCAACCAGGAAATTAAAGAAGAATTTAAAAAATTCATGGAAACAAATGAAAATGAAAACACAACTGTTCAAAATCTTTGGGATGCAGCAAAGGTGGTCCTAAGAGGAAAGTATATAGCAATACAAGGCTTTCCCAAGAAACAAGAAAGGTCTCAAATATACACCCTAACCCTACACCTAAAGGAGCTGGAGAAAGAACAGCAAAGAAAGCCTAAACCCAGCAGAAGAAGAGAAATAATAAAGATCAGAGCAGAAATCAATGAAATAGAAACCAAAAGAACAGTAGAACAGTTCAACGAAACCAGGAGCTGGTTCTTTGAAAGAATTAATAAGATTGATAAACCCCTGGCCAGACTTACCAAAAAGAAAAGAGAAATGACCCAAATCAACAAAATCATGAATGAAAGAGAGATCACAACCAACACCAAAGAAATACACACAATTACGAGAACATATTATGAGCAACTCTATGCCAGCAAATTAGATAATCTAGAAGAAATGGATGCATTCTAGAGATGTATAAACTACCAAAACTGAACCAGGAAGAAATGGAAAGCCTGAACAGACCCATAACCACTAAGGAAATTGAAGCAGTCATCAAAAATCTCCCAACAAACAAGAGTCCAGGGCCAGATGGCTTCCCAGGGGAATTCTACCAAACATTTCAAGAAGAATTAATACCTATTCTTCTGAAACTGTTCCAAAAAATAGAAATGGAAGGAAAACTTCCAAACTCATTTTATGAGGCCAGCATTACTTTGATCCCAAAATCAGACAAACACCCCATCAAAAAGGAGAATTACAGACCAATATCCCTGATGAACATAGATGCAAAAATTCTTACCAAAATATTAGCCAACAGGATCCAACAGTACATTAAAAGGATTATTCACCACGACCAAGTGGGATTTATTCTTGGGCTGCAAGGTTGGTTAAACATCTGCAAATTAATCAATGTGATACAATACACTAATAAAAGAAAGAACAAGAACCATAGGATCCTCTCAATAGATGCAGAAAAAGCATGTGACAAAGTACAGCATCCTTTCTTGATTAAAACTCTTCACAGTGGAGGGATAGAGGGTACATACCTCAATATCATAAAAGCCATCTATGAAAAGCCCTCAGCAAATACCATTCTCAATGGGGAAAAACTAAGAGCTTTTCCCCTAAGGTCAGGAACATGGCAGGGATGTCCAATATCACCATTGCTATACAACATAGTACTAGAAGTCCTAGCCACAGCAATCAGACAACAAAAAGAAATCAAAGGCATCTGAATTGGCAGAGAAGAAGTCAAACTCTCACTCTTTGCAGATGATATGATACTTTATGTAGAAAACCCAAAGACTCCACCCCAAACCTGCTAGAACTCATATAGGAATTCAGTAAAGTGGGAGGATATAAAATCAATGCACAGAAATCAGTGGCATTCCTATACCCCAACAACAAGACAGAAGAAAGAGAAATTAAGGAGTCGATCCCATTTACATTTGTACCCAAAACCATAAGATACCTAGGAATAAATCTAACCAAAGAGGCAAAGAATCTTTACTCAGAAAACTACAGAATACTCATGAAAGAAATTGAGGAAGACACAGAGAAATGGAAAAACGTTCCAGGCTCATGGATTGGAAGAACAAATATTGTGAAGATGTCAATGCTACCTAGAGCAATCTATACATTCAATGCAATCCCTATCAAAATCCATCAACTTTTTTCAAAGAAATGGAACAAATAATCCTAAAATTTGTATGGAACCAGAAAAGACCCCGAATAGCCAGAGGAATGTTGAAAAAGAAAAGCAAAGCTGGTGGCATCACAATTCCGGACTTCCGGCTCTATTACAAAGCTGTCATCATCAAGACAGTATGGTACTGGCACAAAAACAGACACATAGATTTCTGGCTCTCTAGAGAGCCCAGAAATGGACCCTCAACTCTAGGGTCAACTAAACTTTGACAAAGCAGGAAAGAATGTCCAATGGAAAAAAGACAGTCTCTTCAACAAATGGTGTTGGGAAAATTGGATAGCCACATGCAGAAGAATGAAACTGGACCATTTCCTTACCCACACACAAAAATAGACTCCAAATGGAAGAAAGACCTAAACGTGAGACAGGAATCCATAAAATCCTAGAGGAGAACACAGGCAGCAACCTTTTCGACCTCAGCTGCAGCAACTTCTTCCTAGAAACATCGCCAAAGCAAGGGAAGCAAGGGTAAAAATGAACTACTGGGACTTCATCAAGATAAAAAGCTTTTGCAAAGCAAAGGAAACAGTCAACAAAACCAAAAGACAACAGACAGAATGGGAGAAAAGATTTGCAAATGACATATCAGATAAAGGGCTAGTATCCAAAATCTATAAAGAACTTATGAAACTCAACACCCAAAGAACAAAGAATCCAATCAAGAAATGGGCAGAAGACATGAACAGACATTTTTCCAAAGAAGACATCCAAATGGCCAACAGACACAAGAAAAAGTGCTCAACATCACTCGGCATCAGGGAAATCCAAATCAAAACCTCAATGAGACACCACCTCACACCAGTCAGAATGGCTAAAATTAACAAGTCAGGAAACAACAAATGTTGGCGAGGATATGGAGAAGGGGGAATCTTCCTACACTGCTGGTGGGAATGCAAGCTGGTGCAGCCACTCTGGAAAACAGTATGGAGGTTCCTCAAAAAGTTGAAAATAGAGCTACCTCAACCCAGCAATTGCATTACTGGGTATTTACCCCAAAGATACAAATATAGTGATCCAAAGGGGGTATGTGCACCCCAATGTCTATAGCAGCAATGTCCACAATAGCCAAACTATGGAAAGAGCCAAGATGTCCATCAACAGACGAATGGATAAAGAAGATGTGGTGTGTATATATATACAATGGAATATTATGCAGCCATCAAAAAAAAAAAAGAAATCTTGCCATTTGCAATGACGTGGATGAAACTAGAGGGTATTATGTTGAGTGAAATAAGTCAATCAGAGAAAGACAAGTATCATATGATATCACTGATATGAGGAATTCTTAACCTCAGGAAACAACCTGAGGGTTGCTGGAGTGGTGGGGGGTAGGCGGGATGGGGTGGCTGGGTGATAGACGTTGGGGAGAGTATGTGCTATGGTGAGCACTGTGAATTGTGTAAGACTGATGAATCACAGACCTGTACCTCTGAAACAAATAATACATTATATGTTTTAAAAAAAAAGGTAGTAGGAAGGGAAAAATGAAGGGGGGAAATCGGAGGGGGAGACGAACCATGAGAGACTATGGACTCTGAGAAACAAACTGAGGGTTTTAGAGGGGAGGGGGGTGGGGGGATGGGTTAGCCCAGTGATGGAGGGCACATATTGAATGGAACACTGGATGTTATATGCAAACAATGAATCATGGAACACTACATCAAAAACTAATGATGTAATGTATGGTGACTAACATAACATAATAAAATTTGTTTTAAAAATTAAAAAATTAAAATTAAAATTAAAAAAAATTTTGACTACAGATTTTAAGGGGAAATTGTTTTAATAAATAGCAATAGTCCTTAACAGGATAGAAGTTTATTCTTCTCTAGTATAGGAGTTCCAGAGATATGCAGTCCAAGGCTGGTATGGAGGTCAGCCGAAAAGTCCTCAGGGACATAACTCCATCCATTCTCAATTTGTTTGAGAGTGTAGCCTCACCAGTGTGGTCCTAAGCAGTATACACATTCTAAGTAGCAGGATGGATGAACAGATAAGTAGCAGGAGTAAAAGGTATACACCAGCTGTCTCTTAGGAAGTTTGCCATAAGCTGCCACTTGATACCCACTCTAAATCCCACTGGCCAGAACTTAATGATAACCACACTTAATTACAGGGGAGGATAGAAAATGTCATCTTTAGGCTGAGCACTAAGATGCCCAGCAAAGTTACCTATTGCTATTGAAGAATAGAAAAAATATATATATAGGAGACAACCATACTACAGTTTACCTTAAAATAAAGATAATATCTACTACATGGAATTTATTTGGGAGGGGGTCAGAATTAAATGAGATCATATATGCAAAGAACCTTACACAAAGCTTCATGAAGGAGAGTCCCAATCTTCCTTCTCCTCTATATACATAAAAATCATCTTATCCACATGTATCTGCTGTCTACCTTGCATCTTCAGACCCAGGTACAATCATTAACCTTTCCAAGTAGAAAATTAATATACAAAAATTTCTCCCTATTTTGACTTGCAGATATCATCAACCAAATACAAAACACTGTCTACTGTACTTCTCAACCTTGTACAACTGTTTACACTCTACATTGCAAAGGTGCCCTTATGCCACAGGGTATGACTAATTCTCTACACCCTTAGAACAATGGGATACTAGTTATGAAGTCCTGAGCTTACACTCTCCTCTGGGATGTGAGCACCACAAGGGTGGTGATATTGTCTGATCCATTCACACTGAAGCCCTAGAATTGTACCTAGCACATGGTCAAGACCAATCAGCATTTGTTGAAGGAATTGGAACTGTCAAATATACACTACAAAATAAAAATGTTCAATATTTAAAAGAGAGAAAGAGGGCACCTGGGTGGCTCAGTTGGTTAAGCTACTGCCTTCGGCTCAGGTCATGATCCTGGAGTCCTGGGATCGAGTCCCGCATCGGGCTCCCTGCTCGGCAGGGAGTCTGCTTCTCCCTCTCCCACTCCCCGTTTGTGTTCCCTCTCTCTCTGTGTCTTTCTCTGTCAAATAAATAAATAAAATCTTTAAAAAAAAAAAAAAAGAGAGAGAAAGAGAAGAAGGGAGTGAGTTGAATACATCCCATTGTTGCAAAACAACATTGGAGCCTTTAGTGGCAACATTGTGGATCAAGTGTTTAGAGAAAACTCTCCCAGCAGAATATGCTAAAAATGGTTGAATCCATTAAAAAAATAAAAAAGTTTTATTTTTTTTAAGATTTGGTTTATTTATTTGTCAGAGAGAGAGAGAGAACAATCAAGGGGAGCAGCAGAGGCAGAGAGAGAAGCAGACTCCCCACTGAGCAAGGAGCCTGATTCGGGGCTCGATCCCAGGACCCTGGGATCATGACCTGAGCCAAAGGCAGAAGCTTAACCAACTGAGCCACCCAGGCATCCCAATAAACATGTTTTAAACACATAAATGAGCTAACAAGAAAGTAATAGTATCTCTGGAGGCCAGAAAAATAAGGAAACTCAAATCAGAAGAGTAAATAGTTGTGAAACTAGGGACTGTTTGGGGGATCTAAGAAGATAAAGCCCATGCCCTTACCAGCGTGGGAGGTTGAATTGAAGATGTTCATATTTCAAAGCAGGAATTCATGAGGGTAAACATCTTTTTCTAAGTGGATGACCTACAAAGAACCACCCCACAGTGGGTGTCAGTAGGATACATTATTATCTCAAACTTGAGTCTAGGTGAAGCTGAAGAAAGAAGGAAAAGAAGGAAGGAGGGAGAGAAGGAAGGGAGGGAGGGAAGGAGGGAGGGGGGAAGGAAAGGAAATGAGAAAAGAAAAGGGAGAATTCACCCCTAAGAATTCCTAACCATAAACTATATTTAAGGGAGTTTGGAGTCAGAATTCAAACAACCTGTACAACTCAGAAAACCTCAAGCCAAAAATGGAATTTAAAGTAGTCTCAGGGAGGTGGCGCCCTCAGCCACCTAGCAGACCCAAATGCACATCTTATCTGAAGGAATGAATTTTTAAACCAGGCCTTGAATAAGTTTTACAAATAAAACTATCAAAAGTCACTAAAAGCAACAGGAAAGAAACCATGATCAATAAGAGTTGGCAGAAACAACAAAGCACAAAGGATGGCAGAGACAACATTATCAGAATGAAAATGTTGGAATTATCAAATATAGACTATAAAATAAGAATGTTCAATTTAAAAAAGAGATAAAGAGAAATTGAAAGATTAATAAAGAATCAGAGACTATCAAAGTTGACCAGGCAGATTTATAAAGAAACCAAATGAAACTTCTAGAAATGAAAATAAAATAATTGAAATTAGAAATTTAATGAAAAGTTAAACAGCAGATTAGACCAGCTAAAGAGTAAATTAGTGAACTGGAAGACATATCTTAGTTAGAGTTCCCCTTGAAATCGACCTTGAAAGGCAAGGATTTGAGTGCAAATAGTTTATTTAAGAGGTGAAAGAAACACCAGTAAAGACATAAGTAAATGAAACAGGGAAGGCAAAGCGGCCAATTAAGGATTTATCATCAAGTCCGTTACCAAGTTACCATTGTGGACAACTGGAGCTTACTGCCACTGGAAGCTCTGGAAGCCAATCTAGAACACATACCTAAGAGTTATTCCACCCAATGGCAAGGGAGCTAGTATTCACTCATCTACCATTGTTCCCATGAAAACATTGTCAGACATGTCTGACCTGCCACATGGGTGGCAAAGTGGGTTCCGGAAACCGGAGCAAAGAAATTCAGATGTTGGCAGTTAGAAGATAGGCAGATAAGCACTGATGTGGTAACAATAGGGGGATATATAGAGATGGGGTATTGACATCTGCTATAGTTGTTTTGAACAAACAGAATGCAACATAGAGAAACAAAGAGCTGGAAAATAAAAGAGTCATGAAAGATAGAGAATGTATATATTCTATAATCCTGCAATTGCACTCTGAGGTACATTACCTAGAGAAACTCTAGCACGTGTACACTAGGAAATGTGTATAAGACTATGGATAGAGGCATAGTTTATAGTGGCAAGAAAAAGACTAAAAAACCCAAATATCCATTAAGAGTAGAACAGATAAATAAATTGGGGTATATTTACACAATGGAATTCTACTGAGCAACAAAAATGAAGAACTGTTTCTATAACATCAGTGTGTATAAATCTCTTAAACACAGTACTGAGCCAAAAAAGCAAGTCACAGGGGCACCTGGGTGGCTCTGTCGGTTAAGTGTCTGACTCTTGATCTCAGCGTAGGTCTTGATCTCAGGGTTGTGAGTTCAAGCCCAGCATTAGGCTCCATGCTCGGCATGGAGAGCGTACCTAAAAAAAAAAAAAAAAAAAAAGCTAGTCGCAGGAGAATATGTACAGTATGATTCCATTTATATAAAGCTCAAAAACAAGTGAAACAAATATGTAGGTAATATGTTGTTTAAGAATTAATAATAATAGTAGCCAGTTATTGTATAGTGCTTACCCTGTGCCAGGTGCTAATCTGAGTATATTCCATAAACTCATTTAAACTTTGTAACAACTCTGTGAGGTAAATACTTTCATTATTCTCAATTTACAAATGAGGGAACTAAAACCCAGGGAGGTTACGTGACTTTCCACAGTCACATGGTTAATGAAATATGTGGTAAAACCAGAAAGAAAAACAATAGAAATATTAACCGAAAGTCAAGTCAGTGGTTATCTCTGAAGAGAAGGATGTATAGCTTCAAGGATTCTGAAAACATTCCTTTTTATGTATATTATGGGTACATAAGGGTTCATTTCTATTCCTTAAATTAAACAGCTGTGTTCTATATTCTCTTTTTATGTATGATATATTTCATACTAAAAATCATTAACAAAAAAACACATTGGCATAAGCAAAGATTAACAGGTAAGAGTGAGCTCATCTCAGCAAAAAAAGAAATTATTAGAAAAAAATATTTTTAGGGGCACCTGGGTGGCTCAGTTGGTTAAGCATCTGCCTTCAGCTCAGGTCATGATCCCCGCGGGGCTCCCCCTCTCCCCGCCCCCTGCTCATGCTCTCTTTATCTTTCTCTTTCTCTCAAATAAATAAATAAAATCTTAAAAGAAAAGAAAGATTTTTTAAAAGGGCGGCAAAAACCCTAACAAAAAGAAGGAAAGAAATTCTTTGAATTTACAGAAGTATTGTTACTTGCATTAAAAAAGAATCCCATTTTGACAGTCTAGTTCAATCTAGTAGTAAAGCCTAACAATTATAAAAAGACTAGCAATAGAGAGCGGGAATTAAATGAGAGAGAGAGAGCTGGAGAGAGATGCAGCAAAATGTTCGCTCGTGCTTAGATGGCAGGCTGTGTGTGATTTTCCCCCCTTCCTTTTTAAGATCATAGACACACTCTAGAGTTAGACAGACATGAGTTTGAATTGAGTATTTGTAATTCACTGGTTGCAAAACCTTAGGAAATTTATTTAATCTCTCTGAGACTTAATTTCCACCCATTTAAAATGAGGATAATAATACTTCAAAAGTGTATTGTGAGGTTTTAATGAAATAATATATATAAGTAGCACCAGCACCTAGATTGCAGTAACACCAAGAAAAGTTGGTGTCACTATTTGTAGGGACCATTGAACACCTTAGCTGCTTTCCGCTCATTTTTTTTTAAAGATTTATTTATTTATTTTAGAGACAGAGCGCAAACACAGGGGAGGAACAGAGGAAGAGGGACAGAGAGAATCTCAAGCAGACTCCCCACTGAGCACAGAACCCCTGAGATGGTGACCCGAACTGAAATCAAGAGTTGGTCACCCAGGGCGCCTGGGTGGCTCAGTCGTTAAGCATCTGCCTTCAGCTCAGGTCATGATCCCGGGTTCCTGGGATCGAGCCCCGCATCGGGCTCCCTGCTCCCTGCTCGGCGGGAAGCCTGCTTCTCCCTCTCCCACTCCCCCTGCTTGTGTTCCCTCTCTCACTGTGTCTTTCTCTGTCAAGTAAAATTTTACAAATAAATAAATAAATAAATAAATAAATAAATAAATAAAAAGAGTTGGTCACCCAATCGACTAAGCCACCTGGCGGCCCTCGCTTTTTAATTTTGGAGCACCCTCTCTTGCCCAGGAGGAGTTGACCCACTCCCCTCTTGAAAGAGCCTATAACCCAGGCTGGGATCATGAGAATCATCCCTATGTCTTTGGATGGTGTTACGGAGAAAGAAGTCCATTTTCCACGACTCCAGGTATTCTATTCACTCCCTCCACCCTGACATCATTTAGCTGTTATATTTAATTTTACAGCAGTATTTTCTTGCTGTGAATTTTTCACATTATCTCTCCATAACAGCCTACTCTTGATTCTCAGAGGCAACGTCCCCTTCTCTCTAACATCACTAGCTCTAAAGTTGTAAACCTAGAGCTGGCCTAGAGCATAGGCAGTGGCTCTCTTTGGAATCACAAAGTTGGAGGTTACCCGTAAATAGAGTTAACTAAAGGAAAACAATAGAGAGAGAGAGACTGACAGAGACAGAAAGAGAAGATTGAGTCTAGATGACAACATTGAAGCCCCCTGAACTCAGCCACATGTACAGACAGATCTATACTCTGAACTTTTCTGTTAAGTGAACCAATAAATTCCTTTGCTTAAATTAATTTGAGTGGGGGCATCTGGGTGGCTCAGTCGATTAAGCGTCCAGCTCTTGATTTTGGCTCAGGTCGAGGATTGAGCCCTGCCTCAGGCTCTATGTTCAGCACACAGTCTGCTTATCCCTCTCCCTCTGCTTCTCTCCCGGCTCATGTACTCTCTCTCTCTCTCTCTCTCTCTCAGATAAATAAATAAATAAAATCTTTTAAAAAATTTAATTTGAGTTGTTTCTGTCACTTACAATCCAAAAATCCTAACAATAAATTGATACATAAAAGGCAGCTAGAGCAATGTAAATCAGCTATTATACCATCAAAACATTTGTTTTTCCTATACTTCCCAAGTTTAGTTAGCGTGTGTTTTTATTACTTATTTTTCCATTATATAAACCTTATCATTTTTTTATTCTTAACCATGTGGATTATTTATTTCAAAGGTATTTTTGAATTATTGTTTACATTTATTATCTATATATATGTTTAACTTTTTCCATGCTCACTCGTAGGATTTTTGCCAGTATGTTTTTTAACTTAATTTATTTATCAATTTAGGACTTTAATTTAATTGATAATTTAATTTTTAATTTAATTATCAATTCAGAACTTTATTTGCAGATGACTACTGCCCCAATACACAGCTTGACTAATCCTAGAATCAACCAGTAAGTCACTCCCAGAATCCTGACCTTAAGAAACTAAGAGAGATAATGAATGTAGGTTGTGTTAAGCCCTAAATATGGGGGTAATATGTTATACATATACAATTAATACAATTTCTTGTCATAAATTTTATTCCATTTTTAAACTAAAACTTTTCATTGGATAAAGATATTTTTCTGCTTTATTTCTTTTTTTTTTTAAGATTTTATTTATTTATTTGATAGAGAGAGAGCACAAGCAGTTGGAGTGGCAAGCAGAGAGAGAGGGAGAAGCAGGCTTCCCGCTGAGGAAGGAGCCCGACGTGGGGTCATGACCTGAGCCGAAGGCGGCCGCTTAACCCACTGAGCCACCCAGCCACCCCTCTGCTTTATTTCTGATTATGCTGTTGTCTTTTTGTTGTTGTTTTTTTCTTCAGAAACAATTATTATTCAAAGAATTTGGATCTCTATGACATGCCATCCAACTTTTAGCTTTCCATCTGTAATCTTTTATTCTTTGAAGTTATGGGTTTTTTTGTTTTTTTTTTCTTTAAGATTTTATTTATTTTTTAGAGAGCGAGTGAGAGAGAAACAGCATGAGAGGGGTGAGGGTCAGAGGGAGAAGCAGGCTCCCCGCTCAGCGGGGAGCCCGATGTGGGACTCGATCCCAGGACCCTGGGATCATGACCTGAGCCGAAGGCAGACGCTTAACCATCTGAGCCACCCAGGCACCCTGAAGTTATGTTTTTGAATTGGTTCTCAAATTTGCCCTCTACTAGAAGTCCATTTTCCACGACTCCAGGTATTCTATTCACTCCCTCCACCCTGACATCATTTAGCTGTTATATTTAATTTTACAGCAGTATTTTCTTGCTGTGAATTTTTCACATTATCTCTCCATAACAGCCTACTCTTGATTCTCAGAGGCAACGTCCCCTTATATTTTTGTGCAAACTGAGCAGTTATTTTCTAAAATTGTCCTCTGTTTCTTATAGTAAATCTATTTCAGATGCAGGGAATTTTCCTGAATCATCAGGACAGAATAGCATCGTGGTTAAAAGTGTGAATCTGAAATCAGTCTGCCTGGATTCAAATCCCAACTCTATCACGTTTCAGCTTCAAGACCTCAGATAAGTTTCTTTAAATCTCTGTGCCAATTGGTACCTGAGAAATTGGGGCAAAGTCATACCTACCTCACAGAGTTACTAAACTAACATGTGAAGTGCTTATAACCACCTCAACACATGGTATGTGCTCAAAATTATTAGCTATGGAGTGCCTGGGTGGCGCAGTGCGTTAAGCATCTGCCTTTGGCTCAGGTCATGATCTCAGGGTCGTGGAATTGAGCCCCACATCAGGCTCCTTGCTCAGCAGGGAGTCTGCTTCTCCCTCTGCCTGCTGCTTCCCCTGCTTGTTCTCTCTCTCTCTCCCTCTCTGACAAATAAATAAAATCTTTAAAAAAAAATTATTAGCTACAATTATCAGGACAATACTCAGCCTGTGCCTCAGGACATTATCGCTGCCCCAACCACCTCCCCCTAGAGTTTTCTCTGGTTGCTCATCTTCTCACAAACGTAATTCAAAAGGAAAAATCAAGACACAGAGTTTACCCTGGGCTCAGTAAGAGACTGATGAGACCCTATCCTAATACTTGATGAAAAACTAAAATTGTTGCACACCTGCAGCTAGGATAACACCAGATGTTTAACTATACTGGAATTAAAATTTTAAAAAAGAAATATTTCATCATAATCATTTAAAAAAAACTAAGGTTGTCACTCCTTGGTTGAAACTGAGATTTAAAAAATAAAATTTAACAATTTTTTTTAATCAGCAAATTACCTGTTTGGGCATCAGGCAAGTATAGATGAGGGACAGTATTACAATTCTTCCCCAGCACAGATTCCAGAAGGATGGGACTCTAGGAATATGATTCCTTGTGTGTTCACATAATAGAAAAAATACACTCAAGGTAGATGCAGTTGCCTGCAATGATAAATAGTACTTTTTACCCAAACTTCTTTTTCTTTTTTATTAAACAGTGTGATAGCTTTAATGACAAATTAAATAATATGTGTGCATGTATTCATATATGTGCACAGAATAAAAGTGACTCCAAGCTAATGTTTAAACACTGACCATGTTCAGTGTCTGAAAAAACGCTATATATTCCATAAAAGTTTACAGTCTTAATTATCTAGATACAATTTAATAAAATCAGCAAATAATAACAAAACAATACATGGAATTATCTATTTGCAAAATTAATAAACTCTTGTGAAAATCATTACACTCTGTGTAAATGTAAAAGTGCAACTACATAGAGGGTGGAGAATAGAACATGAATTCACCAAATTTCTTTTTCTCATCTCAAAAACCTCAAAATCTCATCCCACCATGGCTTCAGGCTTGAAGTCTAGAATCTTATGATGTATCTCAAGTTTGGATGTGACTCTTCTTGTTTTGGAAACTTATGGACCAAAAAATTATGTTATCTACCTTACTACTCCCAACATACTATGGTGAAACAGGGTAACAGCAATTCACTTTTCCTTCTGAAATAGTGAAGAACTGTAGGCACATAGCAGTCACATTGAAATCTTCTCGTCAAATGTTACTAGTCTTCCCTATTCTGGGGCTGGGGAATGTTCCTTCTTTATCCTAGTTCTGCTCCCTGAAGTAACTCCTCATCAGGTATGTTCCATGCCTGTTGGTTTTGCCCTCTGCAATGTCCTTCCTTTTCCCATTATTTGGTGGACACTTCTGAAGAGGACATTGTAAAATACACCACTTTTGGTGACTTAGCAAATTTCTCAGCCTATCTCCTGTCTGTGAAATGTTGAGATAGAGGTGAGCATATTTTGCATGTGAAGGAATGGGAATAATTATGGCCAAGAGGACACGCTAGTAAGGTTCCATGATCAGTCTCATTTCATCCCTCCCGGAATCCACACCCTTTGCCAAGTAACTCTGCAGTCCTCTAAAAGTCGAATCTACTTTCCCACACCTTGACTTTGGGCTTGGCCATATGGTTTGCTTTGGCCAATTGGATGTTAGTAGGTGAGTTCTATTCAGGGCTTGAGCCTTGCTCAGGGATGACTCTGCCTTCACCCCAAGCAGAACAAGCCTGGGTTAGGCTGCCAGCCCCAGGAGGAGGATGAGAGGCATCTGGAATTGAGCTTCCCCAGCTGCCTAAGCCTGAAACAGACTGAGGAGCAGACCAGCTGAACCCCAGCTGATGCACAGACACATGAGAGCTAACAAATTATTATTGTTTTAAGCCACTGAGTTTGTGAGTAGTTACTATGCAGCAATAGCAAGCCAATATATCTGGTAAAAGAAATCACCAACATATAAGCCAGTCTAAATTTGGGAGGCTTAGGTAGTGTTATGAACTAAACTGTGTCCCCCAACATTCATGTGTTGAAGCCCTAACCCCCTGTGTGACTGGGTTTGGAGATAAGGGTGGAGCTCTAATCTGAGAGGACTGGTATCCTTCTGAGAAGAAGAGACACCAGAGATTGCTCTCTCCTCATCAGTGCACAACAAAAAGGCCACATGAGGACACAGTGAGAATACACCCATCCGCAAGCCAGGAAAAGAGGCTCACTATAAAACTAACCTGCCAGCACCTTGATCTTGGACTTCTAGCCAATATATGTCCATTAGTGAAGTGATATTTTGTTATGGCAGCCAGAGGAGACTAATACAGGTAGGTTGAAAACAGTAGACGGTGTGCTAATTGCTATCAGTATCCTACATCTGAGGAGAGAGGCTGGCGTTCCCTCCTGAATGCTTCCAATTCTACTGAACTTCTCATTTGTAGGAACAAGGACCAGCTGAGGTCATGCTGAGAGACTCTGGGTACAAATTGGGAGAACTGGCAAATAAAAGCAGGTAAGAATGTCTTCAACTGGCAATTGATGAGAAAGAAAAGTTAATTTATTGACTAAACCCAAGGGTAGAGCAGATCTTCTCTGTGCAAATCTGGAGACAGAATCCCTTAGTCAGCAAGTTTAGATAGGGATCCAAATTTGAACTTGGGCTATTTGTCTGCATTTCTTTTAGTCTATTACACAAGGGGTCCCTAAGTGAATTAAAGTTCAGCTACTTTAGGTAATTACAGTAGCTGTTTTCCTCTTAGCCAGAAAGGTCAGGGAGAAGGAGAGGAGATTATGCCATGTCCCTTTTATATGAAGCCATCCTTCTTCCCTTCGATCTCATTTGTCTGATAAACAGCTGCATTAAATTTAATCTTGAGCTGCTCTGCCACAGCTTCTTTTCTGAAAAAGATCCTCTGGGACTTTTCACTCATTAAGAGAGTAGCCAACAGGAAGGAAGGAGGTGAATTTGCCCTCACTGATCAAACTTAACGTCAACCTAGAGACAAGACCAATAATTAAACAGCAACATTTGTTGAGTGTGTGTCATGGGTCATGCACTGTGCTAAGAATTTTACACACATCAATCTCTACTGTCTTAGGGCAAGTCCTCTGCCCCCCTGATAGCAATATCTCACTTCCTATATTTGGGGGTATCATGTGTCACCTCTGTTTCCACGTAGGTGATTCTCAGCCCTGATGAGAGTAAGAGATAGGTGTGGAGTGCAGAGCGGGAAGCATGCTGCATGCTTTGTCCCCTCTGGACCTAAACAGTGTCATATTGATGTTAATATCAGCTTGGAAGACAGGAGGATGGGAGACGAGATGCTAAAAACAAAGGAAGTATTAGTGTTTTGTGGGCATGCTAATGGCAGTGGGTGAGGCGAATGAACATATAGGCCTAACATAGGGTCTCTCACATAGTGTATATCCAATAAATACACCCAATAAAGGTTTGTTACCTGCATGCATGAGCAAATATTTTTAAATTTGAAAATAAAAGTCTTCTCAAGGTAAGATAATATCTCCCCACTTGCTACAGAGTCAGAGCCACTAGAACCCAAAATGTCAGTACCATAGCCCAGAAATCATTTTTACTAAGGGAATTTCCAATTTTTTTAATCCTGTTAAGCGTGTTTCAGAGACTATATGTCTGCCATTGAATATGACTTTATCAGTTGGAATTCAAAAAAGTTGATTATAGTTACCTATATCGATATTAAGAGCATCTACCACATACTAAGTTTGAATCTGGCCAATTATTTTCCCCTCCAGAGGACATGCTGAAATGACTCCAATATTCCGAGTACTATAATCACCAAGTTGTTCTAACTCTTGACCGAAAGTGGGGCTGTCTTAGAAAAGACCATCAGAAGGTGATCACCATGTTTCACTGATGGTTCAGAGAAACCAAATGTCCAGTGGGATGCCTTGAGGTACTACACAGTGTCTTCCATGGACTCAGGTCCTGGGTCAGCATTCAAGATAAGATGCATGAGCTTCTCACGGGTCCTAGCTAACAATTGGCCAAATGCATCCTGGGCAGGCAGGATTTAGAAATACCAACACCCAGAACTGCCAACCAAATATTTACTATTTGCAGAAAACCATTTACACAAGGAGCTTAACCTCTTCCAGGGGAACCCAGACGGTGTAATGTTCCCAGCACTACAGTATTCTTCTCCTCTATACTGGGAAAGCCCTTAAGAGCCAGTCAATTCAGTGCTGGAAGAAAAAAAAAGCAGGACTCAATGTGGATTTAAATCCCCTTGGGGAAGGGGCCTGGGTGGTAACGCCCCATTGTAGCATTCATTGTAGTAACAAACAAACATACCATAAAAGAGACAAGAAAATGCCACTTGAACACATTATGACATACCCATACAAAATAATTGCAAGTAGGGGCCCCTGAGTGGCTCAGCCGGTTAAGTGTCTGACTTCGGCCCAGGTCACAATCACTGGGTCCTGGGACCGCACCCCTTCTCTCCCCGACCCCAGGTCAGGCTCCACACTCAGAATTCTCCCTCTCCCTCTGCCCCTCCCCCCAGTTGTGCATGCATATGCATGCTCTCTCTCAAAATAAATAAATAAAATCTTTAAAAAATAATAATAATTGCAAGCAAAGAATCAAAAGAATGAGTTTGGTCTATATGCAGTGAAATGGAAATATCTCTGAAATATACAATTAAACAAACAAAACCAGCCAAAGAGCAGAAAGGTGAATATTGACCCCATGAGTATTTTTGCAAAGGATAGACAAATGGCATACTATCTTACTAGTGGTGTGATCTTTGCTCCTGATATTTCCTCTCACTCTGTGACCTTTCCACTGTTTAGGCAGCAGTAAGAATCCCCTATACAGAACAAGGATGTCAATTCCTCGCTTTTGGGTTTTTCAATAGGCTTTTGATACTCCTGGCAGAAATAATAGCTTTGAGGGGTTCAAAAGCGAAGGCTTTTGAGTTTGAAAAAGGTGGCTTGTGAGATGCACATTGTTTTATGCCACAAACCACAGATTTGGAAGAACGTATGCTCAGTTGGCACCATTTTTGCTTACTCTCAGACTAAATGAAGATTCCACAGACTAGTTAAGAACAGTGAGGTAAATGCTGTCGGGTCTCTAAAAAAAGGGCTGCCCTTCCCCACCATGCACCGGCCCGGGAGGTTATGAGAGAAATCCCAGAGAAGCTGGGAGACCTGAGAGCAAAGAAGAGCTAGGCCTCACCGCAGGGAAGAGGACACCCAGGGACATGGCAAGCATGCCAGAGTCCGCCATGACTTGGAGGCAGAAGAGCAGAGACAGCTAAGTGGGGTAGCCCTGAGACATGGCAAATTTCCCCTTGCGTAACACCCACGAAGGAATGGGAAGAATCACATGTTTTCTGAATTACTCAAAAGGGACCCAGAAGTAGCTAAGAGGCCAGGCCTCAAGACACCTGGCAGCCAGAATGAGAAAGGCTGCCACAGCTATCTGCATGGGCCAGTGACTAAACACAGAACAGGAACAAGGGCTGCAGGATACCAGGTAGGAGGTGACACCAAGGAGCTCCTGCTTCACCCACCCAATACCGTGGCTCTCCACCATCCTCTGTCCACCAAACCACTCCAGAAAAGGGAAGGGTAAACCCTGAAATGTCTATACCTTAAGTTCATACCTCCCAATGGTAGCTTAAAAATAGAATAAGTTTCTGTTATAGTAAAAAAATTATTCATTATATTTCCTACCACCTGTTTTGGCCTGCAGTTTGCCACCACTTATACTCATCTATACATAGACATAGGTGTTAAAATTTTCTGACATGGCTAACAGTAATGGAATGGAACCAGAAAAGAGAGGATGGAGATCCGTATTTTTGCTTTTCTTCCCTCTCTATAATTAGTTTTTCAATCACATGCAATAACTTAAATGACCCCTGTTACTTGGCAGAGGTAGTGGGGCTAGGGACCACATTCTGGGAATCTGGAACATTGACTCCCTAACAGCTCACAAGGGTGTGGTGGCATCACCTAGGTTAGAATATATTCCCAGAATTGTCCACCGGCAGTCGCAGATTATTCCCTTCAAATCCTCCGAAGTCAAAACAGGCCTTTCTCCAACCTGACCAGTTTCTCTTGATCTCCATTCATTCAGTTGCCACCAATCATTCCCAAGCTGTCATCATTTTTATAATGTCATTCCTGATGTCAAAGGATGTCCACCAATCCCTAACTGTTTACTGAGCTTACCCCCTGCTTCCTCTGTGATATGCTTGAATAAACTCCAGGAACCACAGAGCTCAAACTTTAACATCCGCCATGGCACTCTCATTTGGTTCATGGTGGGCCAGCACCATCACTAATACCATTTTGACAACTGTTATGGGTCAAGACAATTCACCAGAATATAAAATAATTGGCAGAAAGTAAACAACACGCATTACAAAATACACTCAAGATAGAGTGATAGAACAGCCATTGGCTAAAAATATTTGCAGGATGGTGCATGAATGATCATTGGGCTAAAACATAAAAACTGAATTATATAGAGAAGAAAGTAGTCTGAAGAGTTAGCTCTCATTGGCTGAGAGCATACTGTGTCAAAATGAAACTCTACACCATGTTTGGGTCAAAATTCACAGGAGGCACCCATTATTCCAAACAGGCCTCCAGGGAGAAAACTAGATTACAATCAGTTGCTTTCTGACTAACAAGAGATACACACAGTATATCTAGCAGAAAGTCAATTAACATAAAGCTGGTGAATTCATTACAAGAGTGGTGAGTTAATTAACATAGGATTGAGGAGTTCATATACAGCTTAAGGAAGCAAATTTAATTTTCTATACAAACAATTTATGGCTTAAGTAAATGACTACAGTTTTCTACAACAAACACATGTTTTAACATTTTTGGTTATACTAAGCTTTCCAGTTAAAACATTACTTTCCCGGGGCACCTGGGTGGCTCAGTCGTTGGGCGTCTGCCTTCGGCTCAGGTCATGATTCCAGGCCCTGGGATCGAGCCCCGCATCGGGCTCCCTGCTCCGCGGGAAGTCTGCTTCTCCCTCTCCCACTCCCCCTGCTTGTGTTCCCTCTCTCGCTGTGTCTCTCTCCCTGTCAAATAAATAAGTGAAATCTTAAAAAAAAAAAAAAAAAACATTACTTTCCCATGAAGTAAAATTTTTAAAGTATATAGTTTAAAAAATAGAATGACTTAGAACACATTTTGCTTCTCCTTGGATGTCAGCAAGCATAAAGAAAGGAGCCACAACTCTGATGACAAGAAAAAGTGCATCTAGTTTTGGGGGTTTTTTAAAGTTTTTTTTTAAGATTTTATGTATTTATTTGAGAGAGAGAGAGAGCACATGCCAGGGCGGGGTCAGTGCACAGCAGAGGGAGAGGGAGAAGCGGACTCCCCACCAGGCAAGGAGCGCTTCACCAGGCTTGATCCCAGGACCCCAAGATCATGACCTGAGCCAAAGGCACATGCTTAACCAACTGAGCCACCCAGGCACCCCAAAGCACATCTGGTTTTAAATTTGAACAAGACCTTTGTCCCACCAGGCTTGTATCTAACAGGGGTCTTTGTTCACTGTACTCTGTGGTTAACAAAACGTAAGATACTCCAATCTTCTCTAGTTTACCTACCCCACCAAGACACAAAATAGAGCAACCTGCGCTTAAATTTTCAAAGGACTTCCCTCAACAAGATACACCCTACCAAGGTTTCCCATAAATTAGAATTGGTACTCATAATTTTTTCTAATTTTATGTAAGGTTGATTCAAAGTTATATTTTTTGGCTTCTTTCAAAGCTTATAATGTTGCTTCCATCATTCAATAACACTCAGAGAATGGAACTTTGATATTAAAAAATATATATTATATAGTGTTTTCTGTAATTGATTATTTTACATATATACACACACACATATCTATTTTAGAAAAATATCCGAAGACACACAGCACTATAACAAAATAGCACTGCAGGGAGCAGCATTGAATTGTTATCCATATATTACCTTTCTAATAAAAAAAAAAGGGCACCCAGTAAATGCAAAAATATTTTTTTCTAAAACTGAAGGCCATTTTCAACATCACTGAAAATATTTTCAGTAACACTCATAAGTAGCATCTCTTCAACAGCTGTTCACGTTTGTCCGCCCATCTTAGCTTTGGTCCTTTGTTCTCCTGTGACCGGCTGATGCCCTACCACAGGGGCAAAAGCACCTTTCAGATGTGACATGGCAGGCTTTCTCTTATCTACTCCCTCCTGAGGATCCTGGGGAAAGGGGTCAGGTTGAGGTGCAAAGAGAGCAGGGGGCAAAATGGTTTCCAGCCCACACACACGGGGATCCTAATTACCCACAACACTCCAAAGAAATGTTCCCAGGTACCTGAGAATACTGGGCCCGGAACAAGACCAGTTTGGGCTGCTAAACCAAGGAATGGGAACAAGTGGTTCAGGGAAGGCCTCAGAGGGAGAGTTCCCACCCTGTTATTCCCACACGCAGCCATCTCCATCAACTGCTCAGAAGAATAATTGCACAAGCCCTTGCTACCAGCCCTGCTCCACGGGCCGGCCAGTTAAAACTCATGCTATAGTAAATGTAAACAGACAGCTAGCACTGGGTCTCTTTAAGAACCCCTGTAATGTGGTCTCTGAGGAAACCTCACCACAAGCTTCTGGCAGGGAAGCTAAGCATCCACTTCAACTCACACTTGCCCTCACAGGGGCTGTGGAGTTATGACTACCGAGAAGTGGCCATTCAGCCAGAATGACTCTTCCAACTTCCTCATGTGCAGTGGGGTCGAGTGTCCAGTCTCGGAGAATGTGGAGCGGGCCCAGCCCTGGTGTGTGCCACTCTGGGCTGGGGTCATTAAAATGCTAGTGTGCCTCCTCCACACTTTCCTCCTCCTTTCCTGGCTTGAGGGAGCCCCGCACAGGTACCTGGGAGCCATGTGTTAAATCTGGCGGGGCCTTAAAGGAGGAGCCTGCTCCCTTAGTCACTTCCTGGAAGAAAGCTTCCGGCTGACCAGGAACACCTGTTTGGGACCACAGAGAGGAAGAAATAAACTTCTACCGTGTTGAGTCATTATACATTTTAAAGTTCGTAATAGCAGCTCATATACCCTAATAATACACTAGCCTACATGCAAAACCTGCTCCAGTGTTCTGGAAAAGGGCTCTTTGGGGTCCATAGCATCTCCCCCATCTTTCAGACAATCCATGGTCTCTAACCATTTTTCTGCTCAACATAACAAGTCCCAACTCATCCCTAGGCTCTTTGTTTTCAGCTATATTGAGGTATAATTGACAAATAATCATAATATACTTAAAGTGTACAACATGATTTTTGATATACATTATGAAAGGATCTCCACCATAGAGTTAATTAACACACCTATCATCTCAAAAATTTACCTTTTTTTTTTTTTTTGGTGACAACACTTAAGTTCTACTCTCTTAGCAAATTTCAATTACATGATATAGTATTATCAACTATAATTACCATGTTATACATTAGATCCTCAGATCTTATTCATCTTATAATTCAAAGTTTGTACCCTTTTACCAACCCCTCCCTATTTCTCCCACCCCCTAGTCCCTGGCAACCACCATTCTACTCTGCTTCTGTAAGTTTGACTTCCTTTTTTTTTTTCAGATCCCACCTATTAGTGATACCATGCACCATTTGTCCTTCTTTGTTTGGCTTATTTCACTTAGTATAATGTTCTCCAGGTTCATCCATATTATCATGAATGGCAGGGTTTCCTTTTTTATGGCCAAATGATATTCCATTATATATCTAAGTAGATAGATAGATAGATAGATAGATAGATAGATAGATAGATAGATAGATGATAGATCACATTTTATTTATCCATTCATCTTTTGATGAGCACTAAGGTTGTTTCCATACTTGGCTATCATGAATAATGCTGCAATGAACATGATAGTATAAATATCTCTTCAAGATAGTGATTTGATCTCCTTTGGATATATACCCAAAGGTGGGATTTCTGAATCATATGGTAGTTCTATTTTTAATTTTTTGAGGAACCTCCATACTGTTTTCCATAGTGACTGTATCAGTTTACATTCCCACCAACAGTGCACAAGGCTTCTCTTTCCTCCACATTCTTGCCAGCACTGATTCTCACGTCTTTTGATAATAGCCTTCCTAACAGGTGTGAGGTGGTATCTCATTGTGTTTCTGATTTGCTTTTCCCTGATGATTAGTGTTGGGCACTTTTTCATGTACCTGTGGCCATTTGTATGTGTTTTTTGGAAAAATGTCCATTTAGGTCCTTTGCTCAGTTTTTAATCAGATTATTTTTTTAGCTATTGTGTTATACATTTTGGTTCCTTGTTTATTTTCAATATTAACCCCTTATCAGATATATAGTTTGCAAATATTTTCTCCCATTCTATAGGTTACATTTTCCTTTTGTTGATTATTTCCTTTGGTGTACAGAAGCTTTTTAGTTTGATGTAGTCCCATTTACTTATTTTTACTTTTGTTGTTTGTACTTTTGGTGTCAAATACAAAAAATTATTGCCAAGACCAATGTCCAGGGGTTTATCCCCGATGTCTTCTTCTAGAAGTTTTAGTTTCCAATCTGACATTCCGGTCTTTAATCCATTTTGAGTTGATTTTCATGTATGGTGTGAGATAGGGGTCCAGAATTCACAGCCGGTATGGGGCTTGTACTCAGGCCCCAAGATCAAGAGTCTCATGCTCTATGGACCAAGCCAGCCAGGCACCCCTTTGGGGTCCAAAATTCAAAGAAGATTTCTAGGCCAGTAGATTTTCGGAGGTGATCCTTGAGTGGATACTATTCATGGTGTCTTCATAAAAGACTAAGTTTAGTTTTGTAATATGGTTGCTTTTGTTGTTGGAATGAATTAATCTTATGTATAACATTGCAAACACTGACACAGTGTGTTCTCATGAATTTTAGTAAAGGGGTTCAAGGATTTTTTAATATTTGCATTAGTGAGGGGAGGGGGGCAAAATGAGAGGGTTGCTTTGACTTTTGTATTGCACGCTGGTGAGCTGAAGACCTACTTTCTCCACAAACCACAGAAATTCACACCCATTCGGTCTGGAAATAATTTAGTCCAATTATCTATGGCACTTCTTCTCTTCTGAAAGATTTATCCAACAAGTTAATATTATTTTTTTTTTAAAGAAGAGGGAAAAAGGTGAGAAGGAAAAAGAGGGATTTACTAAACATAGAATATATATTGTCATCATGCTCAGAAGTAATTTAAGAGTCAGGGGCACCTGGGTGGCTCAGTTGATTAAGCGTCTGACTCTTGATTTCGGCTCAGGTCATGATCTCAGAGTCATGGGATTGAGCGCCAAGTTGGACTCTGTGCTGAACATGGAGCCTGCTTAAGATTCTTGGTCTCTCTCTCCCATTGCCCCTCCCCCACCCCGCTCACACATGCACTCTCTCTAATAAAAAAAACTTTAAAAAGAAGTAATTTAGGAGGCCATGTTATACAGAGGTTAGGTCAAACAAACTAGATCTAAACCTGGGTTGCATTTTTTTGTTAGCTTGTGCAGGTCCTTGTCACCCTGGACAGGTGAGACAGTTAAGATAAAAAGAAGTAAAATCCCACAGTTCGTAGACCCTAGAGGCCCCATGGGGCAGACCAGCTGGACACTCAGCCTGGGAGAATGGCATTGACCCTGGTTTCTAGTCTAGATGGACTCTGAACCTTGGCCAGCCCTTTGGCCATACCCTTGGCTGTGCCCTCTCTCAAGAAGCACTCAAACTTCCTTCCACCTTGGATTCCTGGTCCCCACTGTGTATGAACAGCTGGGTGTTCAGATGGAAGGATCACGGCTGGCCCCGTCTATGGGGATGCTGGCCTGGTCTCTCAGCCAATCCCAACTGAACCTTCATTTTTGTTCTACTGCCGTCTCTCTTGCCGATGACAGCTGCCAGATGTCAAGGCTCTCTCTCAACCTGTTCTCCACCTGACATCCTGTACACCATCCTACCACTCCCCAGAGTATACCACGAAAGGCATCTTGCTGCCGCAGTACCATGAATCATCATGCATTGGTCTAAACCAAGTTGATTAAGAAACACCGGACTTGTGGAGTGAAAAGAGGTCAAATCTGGGTAGAAAATGCTTCCTTTGCTAGTAAACTATTGGTCAGATGATCTTATTTCTGATGCTCACCAACCTTGTGTGCCATTGTTCCCATGGAGGGAATGCACATTTGATCATGTTTGAATGTAAAAGAGATCTGTTTTCAAATTGAGATTTGTAGCCCTGAGATGAGAGTATTTACACTAACTACTAACCATGGCTGCTTGATCCAAGTGCAGCCTCTTTGTTATGTCACAGGAAGGGGATCCTTGAGATACTGAGCCCTTAAGACTCATTACTGGTTCCCGCAGAGCTTCAAGGGACCATGGTTTGACAGCCACCTCTGTCCCCCAGTGCTCAGATCTCCATATGACCCGAGCCCTGTAGGTCCCGTGGCCAGCGCACCACTGCCCTCACTACCCTGTGACTTGCTTTGAAGTTTTACAGCCATTTCACCAACAAACACAGCCCGAAGAAGGACAGGAGCCAGGTATGCTGGCTTTCAACCAGTGAAGCGCTCACAGAAAAACATTGTCTTTGAGGCTTTATCAAATAGAATGAGCGTATAAAGAATGCATAGGGGCAGGATAAACATCTCACGTCCTTCTTTATCTGTAAAGGGAAGACAATGCTATCTGATAGGTTGATACAAAGATTAGAGGAGTTAATGCATGTAAAGCACTTTGCATAGAGCCAAACTCATAGAAAATTCTGGCTTTTTATTATTTTCATCCAGAGAACATAAGGCGGTCTATTGAGAAAGCTCAGGCCACAAATTCAAAATCCATAGAATATGGATTTTGTTCTCCTTCCTTGGCTGACTTTACCTTCTCATACTGACAGCCATCTCCAGGACACCCCCCTTTGCAGCCTGGGCCCTCCAACCCATAGCTACCAAGTAATGGAGCTTCTCTTTTTGGCCACCAGCCTGTCCTCTAACCTAAGGAGCTAAGAAATAAATAACACAATATGAGTTGATTATAAAGTGATTGTGGGAGTTTGGACACAAATGCTGAGCTTGAATTATGAGAATCTGGTTGATGAGGTGGCTCAGGTTGGAAGGACTGGTAAGTGGTTGTGCACGTGTACCTGGTCCTCCCCAGGTGATCCTGGACACTCCCAGGTGAACCCCATAAAAGAAAGGTCTTCTGGCCTCCCAGCCAGTGCATTGCAAGAGGGCCACTCTCTGTTCTGTGTTGCTGCTATTACCTGTCCTGGACCCCACAGTCTGAGCCCTCCCCTGACCAGAGGAAGCTGGCACAGCAGTCTCCTACTCCTTCTGTGCCCTCTGTCCCCAGCCTGCATGGTAAGGGCTGTGACCCTTACCTTCCCGTGGGCTGGGAACCCTCCCTCACCGGGATGCAGGGTAACACAAAGGGAAAAGAACACTAAGTCTGTGCTCTCTGTGTCAGAAGGAAAAGAACCCGCTCTCAACAGTCACCTCTGGCCTAGGAATTCAGCCTTTCCCTAGAGGTGATACAAATCAGATGTTTACAGGTTTACATTCCAGAGAAAAGGTGCCCAGAGACAAAGTAGAGTAGATGTGGGTCTGGATTGGCTCTTAGGATGACCTTGGCTCCCAGGAAGCAAAATGTGGCCTTCCATCTGGGAGGGTAGCTGGCTCTTGACTGTGCCTGCTACAGGTGAAGCAGAGGGTTGGGATGGCACCGATCTTTCCTACATGCATCAGTGACTACAGTTCTTTCAGTAACCAGTTCTAAATCATGACCGCTGACAACTTTACATAATTTATTTTTGTATATAGGTCATATAAACAATCGCAGGAATGCGTTTGCATAGGACACATTTCCTTTTCCCTCTGGGCACTCCTGATCTCCGGCAGTTGTCAAGAACAAAGTCTCTGGTTTCACAAAGTAGAACCCTCACTGGTGGAAGCTGGCCCTAATATGGAGGCCCGGCTCTGGGGAACCATCTAGCCCAGGGGCAACTGCGAAGAAAAGCAGGTCTTCCCACTGCAGTCTTCATCTACTTGCAATTCCAAACAACACACCATAGTGATGGCAGCCCTAATGGAGACTTCCACACCTCCAAGTTCAGATGCCTGCAATGCCTTCCTCAGAAATGCTCGTTCCAAGGCCAGCTACCGAATTTCCTCCGGGACCACTACCATAGCTACTAATTTGTATTCGTTTAGAAGAAAGTGGTCAAACTCATTTATAAAAGTCATCTTCCCAAAATGTGCCAGATTGCTGAGCAGGCTAAGGCATAAAACAATCATCACAACAAGTGTTAACTTCTCAGCCGCCTTTCTTTCCAGCCTCAACTCACAGAAACCAGTTCTCAAGTGTAGGAAGGCTGCGCCCTGACACTAAAGACATCAGCTTGGGCCTTTTGTTGATCTGTGAATTTCTGGAAAGCGCCAGGAGGAAGCAGGAAGAATCCTTCAGCTGGACATTGTCCTCATACATCCTCTCGCTCCCACAAACGCAAACCACGCCCTGCTGCCCACAAATATAACCTTCCCAGCCAACGGGAAGGTGCATAGCTTGCATCGTACTCATTTGTCTATATAAGCAGCAAATTCTGAATGGAAGGTAAAGCACGGGGCTGGGAAGAAAGGGAGAACTCCTTCATGTTAAACAAAATATCAGCTCTCAACTTCACAAGTGTCTTTCTCTCTCCTTTCAGAAGGGAAGGGATCTTCTTCCTCTCCTTCATTCGCACACATTCCTTTTGAGCATAAAGTCACTCAACCAGAGACAATTTCCACAGCCCAAGAGTCTTATCTCGGCCACAGAAGACACCATGGTGTTATTCAAATAACACACACATCCAGGGCACCTGGGTGGCTCAGTTGTTAAGCGTCTACCTTCAGCTCAGGTCATGATCCCAGGGTCCTGGGATCGAGCCCAGCATCAGGCTCCCTGCTCAGTGGGAAGTCGGCTTCTCCCTCTTCCACTCCCCCTGCTCGTGCTCTCTCTCTCTCTCAAATAAATAAATAAGAGCTTTTAAAAAAATTTTTTAATAAAATAAATAAAGGAGCTTTCAGGGCCATGCTCCTCCCAAGGCTCTAGGGAAGATTCCATTCCTGCCTTTTCCAGCTGCCGGTGGTGCCAACGTTCCTTGGCTTATCGCCACATCTCTCCAATCTCCCATCTGTCTTCACATGGCCTTGTTCTCTGTGTTTGTTTCAAATATCTGCCTTTCTCTTACAAGGATGTTTGTTTCTGAGTTTAGGGCTGACCTGGATAATCCAGGATGATTGCCTCATTTCAAGATCCTTAACTACATGTGTAAATTCTTTTTTGCCTCATAAGGTAACACTCGTGGGTTCCAGGATTAGAATGTGGACATATCTCTGGGGGGACCACCATTCAATCCATTACATTGCCTTATTAATATGATTTGTTTTTTGTCTTACAATAGGTTAAAGCAGAGACTTGGCTTATATACTGGCATCACCCACAGTGCCCAGAACAGGACATTGTCCAGTAGGCCACTGAACTTGTGTTTAGTAAATTCATCTGAAAGTCTAAGATTGGACCACCAGGAAAACAAAACCACTTCCCAAGACACTGCCTAAAACCATCTCCTGCTTTCCCTCCTTTCTCCAAAAGTCACTTTCAGAGGAGACTTGAGACCACTGGGGGATGGAGTGGTAAAAGTGTGGTCATATAATATATAATAATGTTATATAATAATAATGAGCTCTGTGATGGACAAATACTCCGAATTACGTGTGAAAAGTAAGAGGAGCTACGGAAAACTTGCAGATAAGTGACTTTTGAAAACATGGTATTTAGAGCAACTTCTCCCAGTAGGAAAACCCACCTACCCTCCATTATAACAGAAGTGCAAAGAGAGACCAGCATCAGGAATTTACAGCTTCACATGTTTACAGCCAGTGATGAACCAGGTGTGAGGTACACAGAGCACACGTCCATAATGAGAGGGGGGCATTTAACAATAGTGCCCAAGGCCGTGTCCGAGGCCAGGGGTAGCTGTGATGGTGTAAGGCTAGGAGACCCTTCAAAGTCAGTCCCTTAGCTGAAAAGATTTATGATCTTAAAAGATTTATGATCAACTCCAGAAGGTGAAGCCCCACTGGAATGAGTGAAGAAGACAGTGACAAGGCAACCTGGGTAGCAGGGAGCTGACTGTCCCCACCCAGCGGAGGGGCAGGGGGAGGAGGCCAATCAGGCACAGGCTGAGTGGAGAGTGAGCTCTGCAGCTGGAGGGCAACACAATGTTAGAAAGGACAACATCCTCAGCCTACCATCAGGAAAGAATTTCCCAAAGCAGGCTCCACCCCACCTATTCATATTGCTATCCCCCTAGTAACAGTATCAGACTCTCCTGCTTTGGACGAGCTCGCCTCTCTGAATACATCACGCTCAGTCACAACTCTGAACCTTTGCTCATGCCTCTCCCCTCCGTGCCAGGAATAACATCACTTCACCAATTCCAGCCCCTCTTGTTTCAGGACCCCCAAGCCTGCCTTCTCCACGGAGGATCCCATGAGAGACCCACCCACACCCACCTCCCCCTCCTCTAAATTGCCTGAGTGGTGTGTGTCTGCACCCCTCATTTTCTCTCATTATCTACTGCACAGCTGAGACAAAGTCTTCTATTTTGTTTGTATTTCTGCTTGACTTCTAACAAGGCATTTTTCATGCAGCAGGTGTTCAGTAAACACCTGTTGAATTAAAGGCACTGTACTGAAAGTTCGATTGCATCCAAGATTGCTGGCGACTCAAGAACCCAAAAAAAAATGTCGAAAGTTGGTCTGAGGGAAATTTCTGACCAACTCATCTTTCAAGACTCAGCTCCTTGTCACTTCCATTGATCTTGATTCAATATCCCTTTTACATAGAATTGAACATGACTTTCTTTGTACCCCAATGATCCCTGGGCTTGTTTCCATCACAGTACCTATCACTGTTGTTTAAACTTGCTTACATGAATCCCACCTCCTCCCATTCGATTTGTAAGACTCGAGGGCAGGCACCATTTGGTTCATGTCTGCATCGCTAACATTTAGAGCAACAATAAGTTGTGTGACCTTGGAAAGCTTTCATTACTCAACCTCTCTAAGATGATTTGGTTGATGGGGGGGGGATTATTGAGAAGCATTATTCTCAAAAATTATTGAGATCACCATAATCAGTATTATTAATGCCAGTAGAGCATTTAATTCAGCATCTGGCACAATCGATCCTAGTTAAATAAATGGCTGAAAGTTCATAAAGGCTTATGGTTCACCCTCTTCCTGCCTGTGCTACTGCTTTTCTAGGAAACTTCCAAAAAATGATATGTATACAGCTGCTAATTCCAAAATTCTCTTTCCCTGCTTTCAGAGTCCCGACACGGACATTCCCAGTCCCAGCGCCCTGAATAAACTGGTCCTTGATTACAGAATGTCTCTGGCTTCTCCTTCCCACTGCAACACCCTCTGTGACAACAACGGTTCGTCAGCATCTTCTGTGGCACCGATTGGCTCACTCCCTCAGTGTCGGCACCAGCAGGATGTCACTCATCCCCTGCCCCTTATATCTATGCCCTTTACGCCCCCATCTCCTCTCTTTCTCTGATCAAAAACAGAAGAATCCATCTTAGAGAATATTAAAAGTGTAGAAATCAAACTAGGAGATTTTGAAGTGAAATTTCAATTCTCCTGAGAAATAACGGCTATAGCATGGACTTTTAAAAGATCATTCAAGCCGCCATGGAAAAAAGAATAACCCACTCCAAAAATGGAAGATACATGAAAACTTGTAAGGTTGTGCTTTACCAATGTGTAGAGTCCAGAGTTACACACACACACACACACACACAGAATAAGGTCAATTTTCCAGGAAAATATATAATATAATTTCCTATCAAGAAATAAAATTAAGGTAATACATGAGGAAAGTAGTGAATTGATGAGAAGATTCAAAAATAAGTTTTTTAAATAACCAGAATAACATTAAAAAGAGAAAAGTCAAACTACAAAATTGAGAAGGAAAAATGTATAGGTGAGCATTTAGTAATCCAGCCAAGGAAATAAGGTCATTAATGTTCTGTAAATCTGTGTATGTGTGCCAAAATGTCGATGCCATCACAGCAGTCAGGGCTGCCAATGATCCAAACCCCAAAAACTCTGCTTTACACGTCCAGTGACCCAGGTGAGCTAGCCCTGCATCAGCACTCCCTTCCCCTACCTGATCCCAATGGCGACACATCCCTGGCAGGCGCTTCTACACTTCACACACCCAGGGATGGAGTTCATTAACTCTCAGATCTGGCAACATCAGCTGGTCTTCACCCTCTTTGCTCCCTACTCCCCACCTGGTCAGCTACTTGGGTGCCTCCCGAGCCCCCACTGCAGGTGAACGCTGCTAATGATCACGGTTAATGGGGGATGTTTATCACTGTAAATGCTAAAAGCCAGGTTTGAATGGGTCTAGATTTGACTGCTACCAACGTGGGGTCTGATTTCTGCCTTCAAAGACCACACACTGTGGTAATGACAAATGTCAACCTTCTGCAGATGGTAAAAGCGCCGTGTCAGGTTCTGAGTCATTTAACATTTTTATTAGTGATCCAGGAGAGCGTCAATGGCATGTTAATAGTACTGTCAAATGGCACCGTATGGGACAATGAGCACATAACAAGGTAATGTGGCAGACGGTCCGGGGGCTCGAACAAAGGAAGAAAACCGAAACTCAAGTTGGCAAAAAGATGAGCTAAGAGGCTTAAGGAGGATGAGACAAACCACAGATAATGGATGGGCTGGCCGGCTGCACAGATGATAGAAACCCTGACAGTGAGTCACACAGCCTGTCATGCTTCTCACCACTCTGAGACGAACCCGTCACTGTGGGGCCACCGTGTCTCTCTGAAGCTCAAACCACCGTCTGGGAGGAGTGTGTGCTCTCAGAGTAAAAATAACTAGAATGATGAGTCTGAGCGGATGGGCATGAAGACAGGAGACTCTGGGGAGTTAAGGGAGGAAAAAGTCAAGTCCTTCTGCAAAGGTCGCGGGTAGAGAGCGAACATTCTCTCCCCCTCTTTGCTGTGCCTTCTTCTTAGTCGCAAGTTGAATGGAACCTCCAATTCTCACTCTCAAGTTGGCACATGAAAAGCATGGTTTGGGGGGCACAGCTATTCAACCACGGTGCAGCATTAATCCAAGCTCTCTACCTGGCTCTCAATTTCTCAATTATAGGCTCTCCTGCTGAAGGAAGTCCCCCCTAAATGAAGAATTACACCTCTGGGATTACCCAGAAGTCTCTTTGCCCTTGATAATCACCCTCTAGAGAACCCAGAGCTTTCTTTTCTTGGGGGGGTGGTCTGTGAGGAAAATGCAACACTACTACAAAAACTCTACAGAGAGAATGGGGTGGGGTGAGGTGGGGGCCGGGGCAGAGCAGGTCCCCTCTTGTTTGTTTAATCTGAGCGTCTACCGATAGCACTGATATTTTGCTATTAACAGCTTTTGAAATGCCCTGTTGTCATTGGTTTCCTGCCTTTATTCTTCCTCCTTTGTCAGCAAGCCCATCCTTAAGCAATTAATTGTTCATTAACACCTTCAGGGGAAATCAAAGGAATAAAACTGAAAAGGGGTGGGAGTGAAATGCTAGGAGTCCCAACCTGACCTGAGACAGAGAAATGGTTGAGTTGATGTCTTAGGAATCATCTAAGATGATCTATAAAATAAGAATGCTCTCGTTCTAACTATAGAATCCTCCCTAGAATCAAGGTCAGAAGTAACGTTCCCTACTTTTTGCTTTTCTTTCCATTTTCTTTCTCTTTTTTCTTAAATGTTTGTGTTATGACCCTTGATACTCAGAATCTTGGGATTCCATATATCTTAATGAGAATCCAGTCCAGAATTTACAGAAAGGAACATGAATGGGATACATCTTCTCTTCTTGAGACTTTGGCTTTGTTTAAAGACGTTTCTCTATGGGAAACCTGCAGGGTTCAGGTTCTTGTGGGCAATGGAAAGGGGTGGAGAGATGAGGGGGGGGCACTTTTCTGAGTCACCACAGGAAACATGGGGAAGTGGTTACTTTTGGAAAGATACCCAGCCCATGGTATCTTAGTCATCTCCACTCTGCAAATGAGGTAGTGGTTCAGTTCCCCTCTACGGGGAAACAAGAACTTAGTGGGGAGGCAAAGACTCCAGTTCTGAATTAGGAAAAAGCCCCGAAGTCTTCCATCGGCCATCAGATTGGCCCAGCCTATGCCAGGAACACTTGTGATGGAAACTAGTTCGTGAAAATCACAGCTGAAGAAAGTCAGGCTTCTCCAAAGGGAAGACCAGCCTTAGCAAGTAGTAAATGAGGATATTTATGCAAAATGAATGAGACTGACTGAATAGGCAGGGTCAAGGACAGAGCTCAGGGCTTGGGGATATGGAGACATGTACATTTAGTTTTGAAGCACCCTTTTTCAAGATAGCGATCCTTCCTGACATAGAAAATAGAATGGTTTCGATTTTCCAAACAGCTCCCTGACTCATTCGGATGTTGAAAAGTCCTCTCGAACTTAACATGTCCACAATCAAATTCATGGTCGCCACTCCTAAGCCTTCCCTTCTCAACAAATGGCAACCCGGCCATCCAGTTGCTCTGATGAAAAATCCTAGAGTCTCTCCCTTGACTTCCATCTCTCCCCATTCCACACACACACACACACACACACACACACACACACACACACACACACTATATCTAACCCACCAGCACATCCTGCTAGCTGCCTTCCAAGTTGCCTGACATTCCCAATCTGAGCAGTTTCACCATTTTGTCACCAACCCCCAAGCCAACTGATCTCCCTTCTTCCACACCTGCCCAATAGAGTCTATTGACTGCACAGCAGCCAGATGATCCTTTAAAAACCTAAGTCAGATCCTGTTATTTCTCTATTCAAAGACTCTTCAATGGCTTCTCATTTTATTAAGTAAAATCCAAAGTCTCTACCGTGGACAAGGCCTAGCATGGCCCCCCCCAGCTGCCTCTTCTATCTCACTTACTATCAAGTTATTCACCTACCCCTTCCCAAGCCTCCTTGCTGTTCCTCAATCTCCTGCTTCTGCATCAAGGCCTTTGCTCTCCCCCCAACACTCCTTCGCATCCTCCAGATCCCTGCTTACATGTCAGCTTAGTAGAGAGACCATTCTTTAACACTTGATATAAAATAGTAATCCCCACCCACCCTCCCTATCCCCTTTACCAGACTTTATTTTTCTCCAAAGCATTTTCACCACCTAGTATCTGATGATGTGTTTCTTATCTGTCTCCCCCACTATAGAACAGTGAGCTTCATCAGGACAAGTACTTTGTTTTCCTGCTGTATCCCCAGGCCCAGGAACAACGATCGATGATGCATCATAGAAACCCAACAAATCCTTGATGAGTGAATAGTATCTCCCATTTCTCTGTCTATATAGTTTCCTTGCTATTTTCTTAGGGTTATTTGTTTTTATCCATTAGAAAAGTCATCTTGAAAAATGTCATCCCGATCCAGGCTGGTCTAGTGCAACAGGTGATGTGTCTATACTAGGCATGAGAGCAGGGAAATTATGCCCTGGGCAGCAGCGATGGTGACAGCAGGGGCCACACCAGACTGAGATTCTAGAAGGAATGAATGGAACTGGGGGCAGGTCCAAAGAGAAAAATAGGAGAGGACTCAGGTTAGCTCAGAGCACTAATCTCTCCTCCCTGTGGTTTTCCTCTTAAAGTTAGACCCAGAAAGACTAACTTGCCCCAGGTCATAGATATGTGTGTTAGCAGAGCTGGAAATACAAATGAAATCTCCTCTCTATGTCCTGATGTTATTCCCCTCTAAAATGCATTTGTGAAGGGAAAAAAATTATTGTTAAAAAAACATAAGCTTATTTTATTTCTGGGTGTTAATTGATGAATCCATTTCAACCCTAACCCTTTGATGTTGAATATGTTTTTTCAACAACCTGGATGAAGAAAAAGAAGGCAAGCTTATCTAATTTGCATGTGACACAAATCTGGGGGAACATAGTTAATATCGTGAATAACAGAACCATGATCAAAAAGATGTTGATGAGCAAGAGCAATGAACCAAAACTGAAAAGATAAAATTTAGCAAAAAAATTAGCTACAAAAACATAGGAAGGAAATATGATGTCACAGCAATGCTTATGAAAACTATGTCGGTGCTTCAGGCCACAGCAGAGGTTTAATCAGAGGAACCTAATGGAATATACAATACTGAGCCCCAAACTCTCATTCAGGAGATTCTGATTCAGCAGGCCCAGATATCTGTACACTTTTTAAATGTCACAAGTGATTCAGAAACACACCCCGGTTTGAGGACCACAGTCTATAGCAAGATCAGGGTCAATCCCACATGTAATGTGACATGCACAAAGATCAATGTGGTCTTAGGCTGCATTAATAGAGAAATAGATTCTAAAATAAAGGTGATCACACTTTCTATTGTACATAGATTCAACTTCTTGTCCGTTCATTCATTCATCAAATTTTGACAAAGGGCCTCTTAAGAGTCAGGCATTGGGTTTACTAAAATTAAAAGATAGACATAGCCTGTCCTAGGATTGGGCTGATTTTCCTAGGAATCCTTGCCCTAGATATTTCCAAGTCTCCAGAAGTGTTTATAATTGTCCACAATTCACTCTGATTTCTTCTCACTTCTTGGCAGGAAAATGGAAACCTATACTTAGCCTAAGAAGCCAGACTATAGGACCAATGGCTTTAGTATTTTTTTTTAATTTTTTATTGTTATGTTAATCACCATACATTACATCATTAGTTTTAGATGTAGTGTTCCATGATTCATTGTTTGTGCATAACAGCCAGTGCTCCATGCAGAATGTGCCCTCCTCAATACCCATCACCAGGCCAACCCAACCTCCCACCCCCCTCCCCTCTAGAACCCTCAGTCTGTTTTTCAGAGTCCATCCTCTCATGGTTTGTCTACCCCTCCGATTTCCCCCCCTTCATTCTTCCCCTCCTGCTACCTTCTTCTTTTTTTTTTTCTCTTAACATATATTGCATTATTTGTTTCAGAGGTACAGATCTGGGATTCAACAGTCTTGCACAATTCACAGCGCTTACTAGAGCACATACCCTCCCCAGTGTCTATCACCCAATCACCCCATCCCTCCCACCCCACCCCCCACTCCAGCAACCCTCAGTTTGTTTCCTGAGATTAAGAATTCCTGATATCAGTGAGGTCATATGATACATGTCTTTCTCTGTTTGACTTATTTCGCTCAGCATAATACCCTCCAGTTCCATCCACGTTGTTGCAAATGGCAAGATCTCATTCCTTTTGATGGCTGCCTAATATTCCACTGTATATATATACCACATCTTCTTTATCCATTCATCTGTCGATGGACATCTTGGCTCTTTCCACAGTTTGGCTATTGTGGACATTGCTGCTATAAACATCGGGGTGCATGTACCCTTTCAGATCCCTATTTTTGTATCTTTGGGGTAAATACCCAGTAGTGCAATTGCTGGATCATACGGTAGCTCTATTTTCAACTTTTTGAGGAACCTCCATACTGTTTTCCAGAGTAGCTTCACCAGCTTGCATGCATTCCCACCAACAGTGTAGGAGGGTTCCCGTTTCTCTGCATCCCCGCCAACATCTGTCATTTCTTGACTTGTTAATTTTAGCCATTCTGACTGGTGTGAGGTGGTATCTCATTGAGGTTTTGATTTGGATTTCCCTGATGCCAATGGCTTTAGTATTAATTGTAAAGGAAATTTCCACCACAGCCAGTCTCTCATCCTTATGGTGTTATGATCTTTTTTTTTTTTTTCAGTGAAACAGAGAATTCTCTCTCCCTCTGTGTAGGGTACCCTCACAGTAAAGCTGTCTGTGCCTGGAAATATTACCACTCCTGGACCTCTCATCTATATAACCAGAACCACCAGCACCCACACCACCACCACCACCACCCACCCTAACCTGGTTAGGTCAGGGTGGGTTCCCTATCTCATACTATAAAAATGCCCCAGGTATCAGACTGAGAGCATCTGAACTAGATAAGGCACAATGAGAACAACAACAACAAAAAGAATTTGATGAAAAAGATATTATAGAAATAGAGTTCTGAACACCCAGCAACCGAGTGGATGGGGGGAGGGAACCAAGATGAGGAAAGAGTCAGACTGGACCTGCTTTTTCAATTCCAGGTCTATGCGAGCAAAGTAATGTCATCATGAGAAATTTCAAAATCAGGAAAAGATTTGGGTTGGGGGAGGAGAGTATGGAGGGATTGAGACAGGTAAATAAAGAATGCTAATTCCATTTTGGACATTTTGAGATTGAGGTCCTGGTAGACACCCAGCTGAAAATGTCTAGCAGATGGTAAAGAAGGTAGAAGTGATCTCCATTGGAGTAGGTTGAAGTTAAGGGGGAGGGGGGAAAAACCACTATTGTGACCCTGGAGAGAACAACTTCAGGAGAGATAAGGGGATAGAAGGTGAAATTCAAGCATTAGTTAAGAAGGGAGTTAGTTAGAGGAAGACAAATAACAACAATATAGCTCTTTTTCTGATTATAAAAATTAACGCCATTTTTTTAAATTTTAAGAATGTATAAGGAAGAAACTTTAAATTTCCCATACTCTCAGCCCAGAGATAACCACCATTAACATCTTGGGACAGTTCCCTCCAGACATTTTTCTATGCCTTTATTAAGGAGGTTCATATTTTTTATTTGGAATCATACCTTATATGCAAGTCTTGTACACCTGATTGTTTCATTTACATTATATCTGAAGAATTTTCCTATGTAATTAAATACTTCTCAAATTCTGTTTTTAATTTGGGGGATAAAAATCCACCTTTTGCCTAACCCAAAATGTATGTCAACAGCTAGGATAGTCGGGGTTGTTTCAAATCTCTTACTGTTGTAAAGATCCAACTTTCTTGATGAAGGAAAGAAAAATAAAGACAGGACGTTTGCTCCAGGGAGAGAAGAGTGATTTGAGGGGTTTTGTTTGTTTTTAATGTAGGAGAAACCTGAATTTGTTTGAAGACCTATCCAAGAAAACTTGAGACCGAGGGCTTTAAGAGGAAGTCTCTGGAGAAGGCATGAGTTTATGGAAAGGTGGTGCTCGTGAGCCTTTCCCCAGCCCGTGGATGACAGTCCAGGAAGACCTCACAGAACCTGGGTCACCAGGCTACAGAGGAAGGAAACACCGCCCTACTTCCCTCCAGGCTCCCTGCCCTCCCCTGTTGAGGACATGATATCCTGCTCAGGAAACCAGGTGTCACTGGGGGACTTATCCTCACATAGCTGCCCTTAGGGCTAGTGAGATCACATCTTCTGAGCTTCTCAGAGAAAGAAACTACCTAGATTCAGGAAAAAATTCTGTTCTAATTATTTTGATAGAAGCAAAATAATTAAGGGCCACGTTGCTTCCTCACTTCCTGTAGGATGATCAGTCCAGGCTCCAGGGGCTCAAGGTTATTTCCTTTTCCCTCGTTTTCCATCCCTCCCAGGAGCTGTGGGTCTGTTCCTTCCTCCCTTCCCCTCCCCGTCCAGTTCCCACCCAGGTCCAAAGCACCAATTAAGACCTCTGAATGCCAGCTTCTGAGTTCAACTCCCACACACCAGAGCAACCCTTGCTGCGTGGTTCGAGGTCCAGATCCCTCTTACTGAAGTTCTGTTTGAGCAAACCCCACCTGGGGTGTTATCTAAGCATCAGCCTATCCTCTGCCAAAAACTCTTGACCTCTCTGTTCTTAAAACCAACGAAGTAGTGCATTACCCGAAGAAAAGGCAAACAGATCTCCAAAGGGTACACATCCCTTTGCATATCTGGTTGTCTGAGACGGTCATGCCAGGGAGTAAATGAAGCAGCATTTATGAGACCACGTGCACTGGTGCCCTTGCCAGTTTCCCCAGAGACAATGCTGACAAAAAAAATGAATGGGAAGATTAAGCAGGGGGCCATTCGGTAGCCAGGAGCGCCCTCTAGTGTTCCATCGGAGGCCTTAGCTCCCCCCACAACCTGACAAGAGGAATAAAAACAGTATGAAGCTACAACTGAAACTGAAGTAATACTGTATGTCAACGATACTACCACAATTTTTAAAAACCTAGGAAGCTACTTATTGCTGCATAGTGGATATTCATCTCACAATATCTTAATTTTGTACTGCGTTACTGTTACCAGTCTAGGTCACACAGAGAAACGCTGTGTGTTCTTTTGACAAATTATCAGGAGTGAATAAAAGATTTTTTTAAAGGAAACGTGGGTCAGGGGTGCCTGGGTGGCTCAATCAGTTGGGAATCTGCCTTCGGCTCGGGTGGTGATTCCTGGGGTCCTGGGATAGAGCCCCACGTCAGGCTCCCTGCTCAGTGGGGAGTCTGCTTCTCCTTCTCCCTCTGCCCCTCCTTCCCTGCTTGTGCTCTCTCTCTCTTTCCCTCTCTCTCTCTCTCAAATAAAGAAAATCTTAAAAAAAAAAAAAGAAAGAAAATGTGGGTCATTTAATTCACTATCCAATAGCAGTAGTTACCATGTTTAAACCCTGAGTAGAGTTATTATCATTCTACATAAACCCAGAAAATGTTTCTATGGTAACATCCAGCACTGTCAAAATGGTGGAAAACCATAAACTCACCCTGTGCTGGCATCACTGTATACTGGAAAGCAAGGTGACAATAAGTTTAAGCATCATGAAATATATTACCTTTTGATCCTGACTTCAGGAAATAACGCAACAGGATTTTTTAAATTATATAGACAGGAATGTGGACCATCATTTTATCTGCAATAGCTTTTCACTATTACATTATCCACTTAAAATAATGACTTTAAAACCTCTATCTGTGTTTGATGTGAAATGAAAAGAGCTGATTATAAATTGCATGCACAGGATAATTACAAGTTGTAAAATGTGGATATTGTGTGGATATGTACAATTACTGGATTAGAATATGAAGACATGAAACTTGAACATAGTCATGTTGATGTAAGGAATGATTGCTAGGGGGTTTTTTTTTGTTTTGTTGTTTGCTTTTAATTTTTTCAACTGTTTTTTAACTGCTTGTTAACAGATATCTAGCTTAGAATAAATTTCTCAGGTCTACAATATCCTTTTCCAGTCAAGGCTAAAGCTAAGTCCCTAACAAACTCTCAGCTTGTAGCCTGAGGCCTAATGATCATTTCAAGGCTTTTGTTTCTAAAGGCCAAGAGGCCTATAAATTGAAAATAAAACAATAAATACACAATTTTAAAAAAAGAATAACTAAAAACAGTTTATCAACAAAGCCACATTATACAAATTATATGAACATCACAATGAATGTAAGGTTGATACAAATAAATTGGAATAAAGACTCAAGAAAAATATTAGAACACAAAATTGTACATTCACATCGCTTAACAAGTTTAATCACCAGTATAGGTACATGGATCAGAGGTAAATTTGAAGGGCTTCGTGTTGAGGAATTGTTAATTCTTGCTATAAAGTTCCTGTGGTTTAGGGAAGCCTGGCTGGCTCAGTCAGTAGAGCATATGACTCTTGATCGGAGGGTTGTGAGTTCGAGCCCCGTGTTGGGTGTAGAGATTACTTAAATAAATAAAACTTAAAAAAAAAAAAGTTCCTGTGGTTCAGAATTTTTTACAACAACTAAGCTTAGAGATTAAAAACACTGGGGTCAAGCAAACATGAGCTTAGTCCAGGCTCATCACTCAGGAGAAATTCCTGTGCTCTCAGCAATTTCCCACATGACCCAGAAGTATTTTCAGAAGCAGGAAAGCAGTAGCCAAAGCAAGGCCATTGTCTAAAAGGCAGCTTTGGAGATCAGTAGTAACATCCAGTTCAGGATGTGTGACAAAGATAAAAATCCCTGACAAGTTTTCGTCTTTCCCTGAAGGTTCAGCTTAAGCCACTGCAATGGTCATAGGATAGATCTGAAATCACAAGTCATGCTCAGGGTCATACAATCTAAAACAAATGACACAGCTATCCAAATATCTCTAGAAACATGAAATGGGGATAGAGATCCAGCCAGGGAATGCTTCAGAAACAGCCAAACCATTCAAAGGCAAAACAAAAAAAGGTAAGGTATGTCCTTAAAGCAGGTCAAACCATGGTTCAGGGACAAAGAAATCAATCTTGGCACATAAAATTAATGTTCTCATAGATGTTTTCCTGGCTGAAACTCATATGCAAATCAATTTAAGAGTAGAAAGATAAAGGGAAAAAATGGAGACTGTTCATAATCAAAGTAAACAAAACCTCTCACAAAGATAAACTTATTATACTAACAAAGAAAGCCCTGGGGGAATATGAGTGGTTCGGCATGTAAGAATATGCCTCACGGTTGTGGCAAATGCAATATGCAACTATCATTGCAGAGCGCGTGAATATCTGAGCTGAAGCTCCCTTTATTTTCATGGTGTCAAATTCCATGTGAGTTAGACTTAGGGGGAAACAGGGCTTTATTTTCTTTTGCTGGAATAAATTCCACTACTCTACTTCAGAACCACTGTTCAGAGTTCTAGGCTGTTTCTCATACCCTCCAACTCCAGCTTCCTCTTCTTGACCTCTTTCCTCCTTCTGACATTTCAACCTTCAAAAGTAGGGAATAACAGATGGGGGTGTTTCTGGGCATACTCCAATATTATGCAAGGGCCTATATCTTTTCTTTTCAGAGCTGTTTTCATGGCCCTTAAATACACCACTGAAAGCTCACTGGGATCCTAACACTCACTTTAAATGGCTTACCTAGAAAGTGGATAGCACAGGGGAGAAGGGGGCAAATGGGGGAGCAGGTGGCCCTAAGCTGAAATATGAGTGTTAATCAGAGGGAGAGTTTAAAAGGAATCTTTTTTTTTTTTGTAGGAAAAGAAAAAGGCATAAAGGTAGCCAGCAGAAATAAATTGGGTTAAATTAGCAAATTTACCGAACAGCCAGAACTTGTAGCAAGAGACAGGGAGTGGGGAAACGGAAAAGATAAAAAGCAGAACTGTGGGATGCTTTGCATCTGTGACTTCAAAAGTCAGAATAATATCCAACTAATTCTGAGCCACATATGCCCACTGTTAATTGACCTGGTGGTGCATTCCCCTGCTTTTGGAAGCTTTATGATAAGGAAAGAATACACTCCAAACAAGAAAACAGTAATGTAAGTCTACATGCAGACTATATGCTGATTAATTGGCTACATGCAGACCAATTAGCTCCATCTTGGAGATGGGAGGTCAAAAGAGAAGTTTGGGGGAACTTAACACTTTGGGCAAAGAATGAACATGAAGACAGGAAGCCAGGCTCCTTCTGCTTTGTTGTTCCTAGAGCCGTGACCTCATGATCCAAGATGGCAGCCTCTTCCTCCCAGGCAAGAAGATGAGGAAGGTTCTCAAAATCTTTTGCGCAATATTTCCACTTATATTCCTTTGGCTAGAATTTAGTCACAAGGCCATACCCAAGGCCAAATGCAGTGTTTATTCCAGACAGCCATATGCTGAACTAAAAATCAGGAGTTCTACTACTACAGAAGAAGGAGAGAACAAATAATGGGAGAAAATTAGCCATCAGGGCCTTCCTGTCCTTGACTTTACCATTATCCAGATGGAACAGGGAAGGGAGAACAGAAATAAATGTACAGCAGCATGTGTGTTGACTTTAGAAACATCAGTGCCCAAACACGCTTCGAGGTTTGGTCCGATGTATATTGTGGTTTTAATGGCTAAGTAGACCAAGAATTGACCTTTTAGAAGAAAAGTGTTTTTGGATGGCTATTACCATAGCAGCAGGAGAGGGGTGAGGGGAAGGGCAAACAGGAAGGGGACAGCGTTGAGATACTGGAACCTGAGAAGACAGGCTTCCAGAAGATAGAGAGGAGCAAGGAAGAGAATGTTAGCAGATGTCAAAAGCAAACACCATCTCCATGTTGGTACCACAGTAAAACCGCTCCGAGTATCTTGGGTTGCTGATACCTCCATCAATTTTAAGCTCTACCTCTGGGATCGTTAGCTCCCAGAAGCTACATCCTGCAAGAGCTTAGGGCTCCTGCAAAGCACCTTGTAGATGAGCACCAGGGCGGCGGGAGGGACAGAGGGCTCTGATTCCGCTCTGCTGACTCTGGCCTGCGCCAACTCCTCCACCAGGCCCGCTATCCCCAGGGACCAGCCACAGCCCAGCCGGGTGGCCGCCTTGGGTGGGTTTGTCTCACCCACCCTCCGGGCCTGTGACCTTGCCGAGCAAAGCAATCCCCGAAGCCGGCCGCGCCTCCCCCTAGACCCTCCCCGCGCGTTCCCGCCTCACTAGTGCCACCTAGCGCGCATGCGCCGCGTGCTAGCCGCCCCCACCCCCCATACACACACACACCCCGGGGCCGCCCCTACCCCAGAGCTCTGCCCCGCTCACTTGGTCCGGCGGGCCCTTCTCCTTCACCCAGAGGTCCCCACCGCTTCCAGTGGCTAACACGACTTCGTCGGCCACGCGCAGAGCGGAGCACTTACCCCATACCGCGACGTCTCTCGGCAAGCCTGGGCGTCGAGCAGCGCCTCAGCTCATTTTCCCACAGGCTGAGGCTCCCTGGCGCCCCGCGTTTTCCCGCCTCCTCGGCCTCCTGACCTCCGCGGGGTCTCCGAGCTCACCTTTAACCACCTCACCTCTTGGTGAGAGCCTCGGCCGGCGCACACTGGTCCCCTGCCCGGGACTTGTTGGAGAAGGTCACGGAGAGGACGTGACCTCCGGCTGAGGCGCAGGCTGGCCCGGGCAATTGGGGGTTTCTCCCCGCCCCCTGAGCCCCTGAAATGTACCTTGGGGCCACCATCCCCGCAGCTGGAGCCGTTTTTCAGGGTGCAGCCCTGAAAGAGCAGTTTGTTGTTCAGATCGTCTGATGGCATGGACATGACTGAACCCAGTGAAGGCCTCATCAACTCAAGAGGCTGGCGGGCAGGTGCGGACAGCTACTCAGCTTGCAGTGCCCAGGACGAGTCTCCTAGGTAAGTTCCGTCACTTATTATATCTGCCACCGACCCATCTGGAGTGGTCTTCCCCCTTTTTGGGGTCTCCCCTTGCCTCCCCTGTGCGGGGGTCAGTTTCAGATTCTCCCTGGGAAACTCCGAGCCAACAGGACTGCAATGTCCTGTATTCAGCATTTCCACCCCAGCCCTCCTCCACACTCACATGCCCAAGAATTTGATCCTCACAGACCCTTTATTTGGTGCCAAAACACCTATGACCCACAATTCCAGGAGAGGCGGAATCTCTTGTACCAGCAGCTTTCCAAGAAAGGAAGGAGAATGTGCAAATCCATCTAGAGCAGTCAAGCCTGACCTCTCCCTCCCCTCATCCTATCCTCCTTCCCAGAACCAGCAGCTACTCCCAAAATCCCTGAGTGTGCCAGACCTTTAGGTTACAAATTACAGAGTTTGACTTAAATCTCATAGATGAATGGACAAATATGTGCTAAACACTACATAAAAAGAAATCGCCTTCTAAAAACCTTACCATCAGATTAAAGAGACAAGAGTAGCGCACATAACATCAAGAAAGAGTGAATAGCATAATGTATAACAGTGCAGAACTGCATGGCATAGTCTGTAAATCAGTTTCTTTAGTACACATCAGAGCACCTGAAAAAACTAATTTAAAAATGTATTAAAACTTGGGGCGCCTGGGTGGCTCAGTTGGTTAAGCGACTGCCTTCGGCTCAGGTCATGATCCTGGAGGCCCGGGATTGAGTCCCGCATCGGGCTCCCTGCTCAGCAGGGAGTCTGCTTCTCCCTCATCCTCCCCCATCTCATGCTCTCTCTCTCTGTCTCATTCTCTCTCTCAAATAAATAAATAAAATCTTTTTTAAAAAATGTATTAAAACTTTTATTTAGAAAAATAAAATAAAATAAAAAGCAAATCCACGGGGTGCCTGGGTAGCTCAGCCGGTTAAGCGTCTGCCTTTGGTTCAGGTCATGATCTCAGGGTCCTGGGATCGAGTCCCGCATGGGGCTCCCTGCTCAGCGGGGAGTCTGCTTCTCCTTCTCCCTCTGCCCCACCCCGCCCCTCCGCCTGCTCATGCTCTCTCTGTTTCAAATAAATGAATAAAATATTTTTTAAAAAATAACTAAAAAGTAAAAAGCAAATCTAAGCCATTAAAAATTGTTCTACTTAGTAGGTCTGGAGTGGGCTTATGTTCTTTAAAAAAAAAAAAAATCTCAGTTGATTTTGATGCTAGGAGGCCAAAGATACAACACAGAGATATACCACAATAGGTATCATGGATTACTTAGGGTTTTCCTTGCCATAATCAAATTACAACTAAAATGACTTAAAACGATCTGTTTTTTATACTAGCTAATACCATTACTGCACCAACCATCACTCTTAGCAAAACCAACTAACTACTCTATTTCAGAAAGGAAAATCAAAGACTAGAGAAGCACCACTCTGTAAAATCTCGGACATGCTCCTTGCCTTAAACAAACAAAAAACCTATTGTGTACCTCTGTGAACATGAGGCCAAAAATATATTCACCTTTTCTATTGAGGGATTACTGAATTCTGTTGCTGTGGGTTGGATCGGGTATTGTGGGAAGCTACTGTCGTTGGTACTGTGAAAACTCGAATATTTTGAACTTACTCAAGCCTTCGAACCTGAAAGCCTCAGCGCCCCCCACAAACCACCACTACCATGTCTCCCCGAGGACCTTCAAACTTTCACCAGCAGGATCCAGCTCAGCATCACTAGGAGGAAAAACAAGAAAACCGTAATTTGTTTTCTGTCTGTATTTCCAGCTCATAACAGGTTCTCAATAAATGGTGGGGTTTTTTTACTATAATAATGAAAAAAAAAAACCCTCTAAGTTGCCCAAATTATTTTTCTGTAACTGAAAGACCTCTGAAAAGGAAAGAAAATAATGAGCCCTTTTAGGGGGATTTATGTGAATTCTTCGGTTGACATAGAGATAGAGGATACCTCTGGCTTCTTGTCATTTTGATCAATGGCCTCAGCCTCCAGGGCCAGAAACACTCATTCCCCAGGCCAGACCTGCTCCAGCTGCACCCACAGCAGCAAACTGGGTGACCTCTCCTAAGTCGTGGGCAGCTACTTGTGAGCGATTGCCAGTCCCACCTGCTAGGAGAGGGCCGTGCAATTCTAAAATGGAAAAGATTGTGTTCATCATTTCACCTATTACAAACCTCCTCGTTTTACAAGTAGAGAAACAGATACCCAGAGATTTAAGGTCACAAAGCTAATGCCACCCCTCCTGGAAATCAGATAGGAGAAGCCCCCATGCCCACTGCAGCCCAAACTCAGTCTCTTCAATTTTCCTTCGTTTGGGAAGTTTACAGAAATGAGACTGAACTCCCCAGCCTTGTTATGGCACTATTTTCAGCCCCCCTGGGGCCCAATAAAACCCGTTCACCAGTGGAAAGGGGACTAAATGACTTCAGTGAGTGAAAATCAATTCTCAAGGAGACAGAGGATGTCAGGTAGGAAACCTGCACTCATGGGGTCACTGTCTCCCTACACAGAGCCCAGAGCTAAAGGGCAAAGGGAAGGCACCATCCAAGCAAGGGAGCAGGCCAGGCTTTGGTTCAAGGTTTCCTTTCTGCAGACTGTAGGGAAGAGTAGCTCCCAGAAAAGAGGAGGGTTCGAGAATGCTCTGTCTACACCTCCAAGGTCTGGCAGGGCCAAGTGCCTAAGCACACGGAAGAGCATCTCAGCAGCCCAGGCAAACCTAAAGTGGGTCTGGGCAGTCAAGTGCTGGCAGGGGCAGGACCAGGAGGTTGGCCTCCGGGTTCCCGTGCCAGAGGTGTGGGCAGACAAGGAAGGAGGAGGCTCTTTCCGCTGACTCACCTCCTCCCCCTGCAGCTGCTCTCCCTCTCCCACTCTGCCCGCTCCACTCCCACCTTTTCCTGGTTTGGGTTCAAACCTTAGCAACTAGCTCCAACAGCTAACAACACCTGCCCACTCAGAAACCTGGCGTGCCATCAAGGGACCGGCACAGAATCTACTATTTTGACACAGCACCTTCCGTTGAAGCCAAGATGTTTGAGAGAAAGAAAGAGCTCAGTGGGCTGGCTCCTGGCAACATGGTCGCCTCATAAACCCGCATTTGCATTTGCTTTCTCGGGTCCCCACCCCCTGCCCCAGTTAGTGGAGCGCGCATGGACTCTGGCGATGCACCAGGCGCCCACAGCAGATGCAATGTCACTCTCCTTGCAGGTTTCTTGGCACCTTCTGGCCCTTCATGAGCCAGCACCTCACAGGAGCTTGCTTCCTTGTGCGGGATCCAGCCCCTTCAGTATAATCATCCAGGACGTGTCACTCACCCCACGAGAACTGGGGGCCTGCGTTTCCTAGGTCACAGGAGCCTCTGCCTCACCGCCTACAGCTCCTGCCAGGTCACAGAGACATGAAGGACGACGAGACAGAGGCCGAGGTCATACAGGCCTTAAGGAGGAAAATGAACATCCCCAAACAATGGCAACAGCCAAAAAGAGGATCCTTCACCCCTCTGAAAAAATAGGGCTTCAGAGCTAACCACTTACTTGTCCCACCCTGGACAAGCCAAATGATGCCCCATTTTCACACAGCTCTCCCCACACTCATCAGCTGTCTGGTTAAAAAAAAAAAAAAAAGTTTTTTTTTTTTTTTTTTTTGCTGAAACGGCTATTGAATGTTAGATTTCAGGTCACTGGAACTTTCTGTGTATGAGGTCAAGTGCCTGACCTCAAGGCACCTATGGGTAGCTGGTTCATGAAGCTCCAGAACACTGGGCCTGTTTTTGTTTTAATTAAGAAATGCCTTTTTTTTTTTTTAAGTTAAATTAAATCTAATGAGACCCTATTTTCCAAAGGTGGTAAAAAGTCTAGTGTCTGTCATGTAAGAGCCCATGGAGCTTATAGGATCCAAAGAGATTCCTGATCATAACCCCGAGATGAAACACACTGCTTTTGCTCCTAATCCAGGATGTATACTTCGTGTATTCAGTGGCAGGCAGTTTTATTCCCTCCTCTATGCCAAGTTCAACCATGAGGGAGAATCCCTTAATAAACAGTATTCGGATAGTCAAGCAGCCATTGCCTTTGTATGTCTTTCCATCTCTGAGATGTTCAATTCAAGTGAGTTCAGCTCTTCCCTGTTTATGGAACTCACAATCCTCTTTCTAGCCCCAGGGGACTTAGCCACTGCCTCCCAAGCTTCCAGTCCTCGGCTCAAGTAGCATCTCCTGATGCTCAGCTCAGATAGAACCTCACTTCTATGTCTCACAGCCCTGTCATAGGTCTTCGTCATAGCACTGATGACTCTCTGAAACCAGTGGATTTATTGAGTCTGTGTTGGTTGTCTGTATTCTTCAGAAGAACATAAATTCTATGAGAGGAGGATCCCTGTCAATCATATTTGCTAATATATATCTAATACCTAGAAAAGTGCCTGGCACATGTCAGTGACAAGTATCTTTTGAATGAATAATTGAATATGTCAGATCTTCAACTTCTTCCTTTTCTTACACTACCCAATGTTCTTCTGCCAACAAACCCTATCCCTAATGGATCTAGATCTTCAAACACAGCATAACGCAGGGATGTAAAAAAAAATGGGAGTCTTTCCATTCTTTCAAAACAAGTCCATAGCAGGAGAAAACCCAATTGTTCTATCACTTATTAGACATATACATACAGATATATATATAATGTCAGGATTATTTTTAGGATTGATCAGGACTGAGCTGGACCACATCACAAAACTGATCTGAATTCAACGATCTGTAGAAAGATGATTCGGACTGGCCTTAACGTTGTTTTCCCATCGGTTTGTTACCCAACTAGCCAACGAGCAGTGAAAAGAATATACACGAAAATAAAGATACAGATGAGTAGAATACTTCCTGTTGCCTTCCTAATTCCTCACACTGAAGGCCCCAGAATTGAGTGGTTTCATCAGGTCAAGTAGAGTAAGGAATCCACCAAGACAGAAGAACCCAGAATCATTCACTGACTTTCATAGGAACTTCCTAAACCATATGGGGAAACTTCTGCTGCATGGTTATATTCATCTGCACTTTATTTCCCACAGTACCCATGGGCCAGCTTCAGGTGTGAGCCACTAGGCCTGGCCACAACCCACTGTAGGGATTATAGTAGAGAATAGCTTGGTATCTATTTAACTCTCAGATTATTCTTTGAGTCTTGATCTATGGTTTAAGCAAGGAAAGTAATGTGCTATGGAATATAAGAAGAAAAAGATGTTTTCAAACTTAAGAAGTGGTTTTGTTTAAAAACTTGGAGAAGATGGGGCCCCTGGCTGGCTCAGTCAGTAGAGCATGTGATTTTGATCTTGAGATTGGAATTTTGAGCCCCACACTGGGTGTAGAGATTACTTAAAAATAAAAAATAAATGTTAAAAAAAAAAAAAAACTTGGAGAAGAATAGAAATTGAGTGTGCAGAGAAGAATAACTCACAAAAGCAAGCCTGGCTCAAAAGGAGGCTGTGGATAGGAGTTTACATTGAGAGACTAGAGCCATCTGGTGGAGAATACTGAAATCAACTAAGAATAATAATCAGTGAAAATCTGCTAATGAAAGCAAATCCCAGAACTGGTGACTGGAAGAGACCCTTAATTTTCACATACGATGAAATTGAGACCCAGCAAATTTAAGTGCCTTGCCTAAGCTGAAAGAATTAGATAGTGGCATTATCAAACTGGTCATCCTTGGATATGATTTAAGCCCAGTATGAACCAAAAAGTGGAGAAACTAGTTTTGAAGAGGCTCAATTATCAAGGGATTTGTACATGACCCTAAAACTTTTCAACTCTTGCCTCTCCCTTGAGCCAGGAATCTATAAAGGAGCAATCATGTTCACTTAGTCGATCTTGATTCTCCACCTGGTTGATCTCCAAGATCACATAGCCAGATTCCCAGCTATGTGTCTCAGCCCCACTGCCCACTCCCCCTCCTTCCCCAACAGGGAGGGAAACAGAAGTGGCAGCACCCCACCTAGGGTTAGGTCTGCACCCTCCAGACCACCTCTTGTCATTAGTGGCAATGACGAGATTCCAAATGAGGCAGTCCTACCTCAACTTCAGAAGAATCAGGAATATTTACCTTGTTCTCATTTAGTTTAGGAAGGTTCTCATTTAGTTTAGTTTAGATGTCTTTGGGCCTGACACTTGCAAAATGGGTCCATTGTGAACATGCTTTTGTACACATGTGGCCTTAGGTTTGTTGTTAACATAAGTAGGGCATACAGATCTCTGTGCAGAAAGGGGTAAACACTATTACTTATTTCAGTAGAGATAGTCTCTGAGGCCCAGTCCCAAAGACAAATACGAATAAGCCAAAGAAAAAGACAATTAAGAAACTAAAACACTCAGGATTCTTAGCTACAACCCATGAAATCCTCTCAGGCTCATCTAAGCAGTAAAGGAACTTGCTGAAGGATATTAGACAGCCAGCGGAATTACTGGGAGGGCTGGAAGGCCAAGCGCTGAGGCTACATGAGCAGGAACAACACACAACTACGTTGTGGAGGCTTCAACGAAGTACCTTTGTCACACCGCTCTGAGATTTAAAAACTCCACTATCACTTTCCCTAGGGAACCAGCCAACTGTCACCACACTAGCCAAAAGATCATTATACCGTGTAGCAGAGCTACTATGCATTTATCAAAAACTCATGACTAGATTATATTTCTGATACTGTTAGGTGTGGCATGTGCCTGAGTTCTGGCCAATAGAATGTAGGCAGACAAGAAGTGCACTGCTTCCGGGAAAATCCTGTAAAAACCTCCTACCAATGGTCCTCTCTTTCCTCTTCCATTGCCCAAGTCCCTGAGAGACCACATGGAAGGCTGCTCCACCAAGAACTCCCACATCAGACATTGATATGAGTGAGAAGTAAATGTATATTGTTTCGGTGCTGAGAATAAGATTTATCTGTTATAGCAGCTAGCGTTGCCCTAAAGATACCACTCACATTGCTCACTTCTAAATTAAGTCTTACATCATCCCCTCTGATTGGAAGAATCTAGGTTATGTGCTACACCCTAGCTGCAAAAGAGCCTGGGGTTGCAAGTTTTCTGACATCATTCTTGTGAAAGCAGGATTCTGAATGTGCACAGTTACCAAGATGTAGAGAGATTACTTAGAGAAATTATAAATGAAGCATGACCCCTATAGAAAGGAACAAACATTCCACAGAAAATGAAGCCCAGATGGCCAGTAAATATATGAAAGGATTGTCAATTTCACTAGTCATTGTGGAAATCCATTTTATACCAAAAATAGACCATTGTATAACCATTAGATTACAAAAATTTTTTAATTATTTACAAATTAGGTAATGATGTGGAGAAATGGGTTCTTTCTTATCATCTTGGTCAAAGTGTCAATTATCAAGCAAAGCTGACATTATATAGTTGAAGATGTACATAACAACACAACCCAGTAAGTCTGCTTCTAGACATATATCTTAGCAATGGAGAGTCTCACATCAACAGATAAGTGCTTCAGCTCAGAAATGACACACATATTGCTTTTACTCATATCCCATTGGCCAGAACTAGTCACATGCAAGGGGCAAGGAAAAGTATTCTTCCCACATGTCAGAGGGGGAAGAAAACTGGAGATCACTCAGTACTAGAAATCTCTACCTGACTTTTCAAAGAACATCAATGTTGAAGCCTTTCTTGCATGCATCAGCAAAGAAAGCCTAACGACAAGACCTTCTCACAATGCTGAGACTTGTGGTTATTGAAGGGTTGCAAGAACTTTTTACTGAAACTAAACCCATAGTTGATGAAAAGGAAATTTTTGTAGAGTTAAATTTAAGAAAGGTAAAAAGTAAATTCCAGTGATGAGATCAGAGGGATTCATCCCTTGCCCATTCTATAAACCCAGTCTGTGATGACACCCTACCATCTGTTGCATCTGAGTGTCCCAGTAACCTACATGTAAAACCGATTCTCAAGAACTCTTGATCAATAGTAACAGTGTCTTGTTTATTTAGTGTGGTCCATTCCAGGAAGGCATCTTGATATCGCTATGTTGAAAAGCAGCCAACTGGTAGCAGCGATTAGGCCTATGAAGGATATAGATACAATCATCTAGATAGTCCAAGTTCAGACAGGTCTGTCCTATTGAATCCACACAATCTCCTAGACAATTTAAGCAAACAAACCAGCAAAATCGACTGCCTTCTACCTCAATTACAATTCAAATTAAGGTGATGTTTTCATACTTGGTTCTCACAACAGCATCTAGCTTAATACCCACCTGGCACACAGATAGTTTGTTAAATGAATGGATCAATCCATCAATCAACCTGGATAATCATATGCATACCATCAGTATCTGCTTTACAAGCTAAATTCCAGGATAAACGAACAGCCAATAAATTCACTACCAGAGCTAAATGGTTGTATATGTACAAAGATTTTTGTCCAAATGCCAAGGGGAGATGGAGGAGGAAGATGGGAAACATCCCAGCTGGCAGAGCTCGACATATCCCATTGCCAAAGGAAGCACAGAGGCAGAAATGCATCTTGGTGCCAATCTGGTGAATTCAGAGGCTGAAAGATTTCATCCCAACTCTCCTCATGAATGACTGAGGTGAATCATTTATTCTTTGTTCCTGTTTTGCCATCTTTAACAAGCAGTGTGAGACAGAGGGAACTAAAGTTCTCATCAGCTTCCCAGGCACGCAGGAAGGAAGAGCTTATCTGGCTGCATACTAAGATCCCAGCTTTAAAAGCTCAATTTTCCTGCTTGAGGTAAAAATCCATGCAGATAAGAAATTGCAAATTTTACCTGTGTAAAGCATATATTACCCCCCTCCCCAGGCCTCAGTGATTTAAGTCCAAATCCATCTTGATCTTTGCAGGCAGTGGTCTCTGAACAAAGTTTTCACAAGACCGTGGAAGGATTATAGCCAAGCAGAACTACCTAGATAATAATGAGTCATTGCCCTAGGAGAATACAGGCAAGAAAAGAGATGCTGTTCCTATGATAAACAGCAAAGGGAGGATCCTGGGAACATCCTTACTCAATTCAGATGGCACCTACCCAAGTGTCTGAGTAACTCAAATTGTTCTCAGACGCCTTCTTCTCACCTTTTCCCCTCTCTTAATTTAGTTTGCTACTTCTCATGGCTCTAGATTTTATGCTATTAGAGTTTTCCTCACTCGAAGTCCGCTAAAAACAACTCATATTATTATAGTTACCACCTACGAAGGACTTACCATGTGCCAGGCCTTGTGCTAGTGCTTTACATTACATCTCTCTCTTCACACACACACACACACACCCCTATTCCAAGAGAAGCATCATTATTCCCTTGTAACAAATGAGGGAGCTGAGGCTCAAAGATGTTTACTGGAGGATTCGAGGATTCGAGCTCACAGGGCCAGGGAGGTGTATAGCTACACCTCAGCTGTTCTCTTTTAAAGGTCATATCAGGGGCGCCTGGGTGGCTCAGTTGGTTAAGCGACTGCCTTCAGCTCAGGTCATGATCCCACAGTCCTGGGATCGAGTCCCGCATCGGGCTCCCTGCTCAGCGGGAGCCTGCTTCTCCCTCTCCCACTCCCCCTGCTTGTGTTCCCTCTCTCGCTGTGTCTCTCTCTGTCAAATAAATAAATAAAATCTTTAAAAAAAAAAAAAAAAGAGTTTAAAAAAAAAAAAAAATAAAGGTCATATCAGATACTGTCTTCATTCTCATTCCTGAGTTCAGGAACTGACTATTATCCTTCCCGAGTGCATTTGCACTCTGAAAGACTTCCACCCCATGTTAGGGGTTTTGTTTTCTAAAATGAGTTTTTGTCTTTTAGTGACATCCACTAAAATATTTCCAGATGAAATAATATGATGCCTACATAATCTTGAGGTGGTAACAGATGAAGCAGCATTGGCCAAAGTAGGTACAACTACTTAAGTTGGGGGTTATAGGATTTTAAAACATATTGCTTTATAATATATTGGAATTCTTCCAAAATGCTGAAAGAGAGAAAGAAGAATGAAGCTGAGTTGAAACTACCAGCACACAAAATTTAAAACAGAATCAGAGAACATTGTGTTCTGAAAATTGAGCTAGCAAACATTCACCAAAAAATGGATGATAGTAGTTATCGACTGAAATACCCCAAGCTTTTAGATTGCAAAAACATTTTTTCCCTGGCCCATAAAAGGACATCATACAAAGATAACTGAAGTATTCATCACATACAAATGATACACATTTATCACTGGTTGGTTGTGGTCCACAGAACATTTAGAAAAGGGGTTGAAACATTAAGAATGTGTCCATCCTATCTTCAAGGAATAGTGGTTCTTTCCGGAACTGGGGTCTGTATAATAAAGGAATGACCAAGTTCTCACAGTTCAGTGACAGAATCCCCCAAGTTTTTCGAATCCTGACTCTGACTCTACAGATCAAGTAACCATCTGGTATTAATTTAGTTTCATGAAAGAGGCAATATACCATAAGATTCAATTACTGAGTGACATCAGTGAAAATGGCAAAGAAGGGAAATCTAGAAGTCCATCTCTCCATACAAGCAATGAATAAACTGGTGAAATTTGTCAGAATCAACTTTTTCAGAATGCTGGAATTTAATCAGCACACGGCAAATAGGGGGTGTTTAATCGAGGAAAAAAACAGCTGAGTCTTGGGAAGAGCAAGTTGCGGCATTTGTAACTTACCCTGGCCCCATCCTCCACCGCAGCTTGGCAGTGGTCTTTAAGACAACAGCCCACATTCCCAGTGTTGTCACCTAGTACTGGAGGGAGCGGGGCAGATCTTAAAGATGGTTGTTTATTTTGACTAGTCTGGTGGTGCCCTGAAGGACTAGCTTAAAGGGCTTGCCACTATTTCACAGAAGCCAGAACTTTCCCAGAACTGAGATAGCTACCTAGAGGGAGAAGGTTTGGGGGGGCAGGGGGGCATGTTTGTTAAAAATATTTAAAGGAAAACATATTAGCTGATGCCATCTAGAGTAAAGGATAAAATTTGGAATGAACAAGAGACAAACTGAAAAGCTTGGGAGCAAAGGCTAGGATATAAAATGCTTTGGAGAATAAGGCCTTTGAAAATGTCCCATGGGGGCGCCTGGGTGGCTCAGTCGGTTAAGTGTCCATCTTGATTTCGGCTCAGGTCATAATCTCAGGGCTGTGAGATTGGGCTCCATGGTGGGCTCCACCCTCAGCAGGGAGTCTGCTTGAGATTCTTTCTCTCCCTCTCCCTCTTGTTCTGCCCCTGCCCCTACTCATACTCTCTCTCAAATAAATTAATAAATCTTGAAAGAAAGAAAGAAGAAAAGAAGAAAGAAAGAAAAAGAAAAAGAAAGAAAGAAAGAAAAAGAAGGAAGGAAGGAAAGAAAAGAGGAAAGGAGAGGAGAGAGGAGAGGAGAGAAGAGAAGAGGAGAAAAGGTCCCACATATTCCTTGGAATCTAGAAGGACACACACATGTGTAGGGCTGAACACATGCTCACAAAAGACCGGAGAAAGCTCCAAGCTCTCACTTCTGGCTGATTTTCAGGCTCTGCACAAGCAGGAAACAAAGGCTAAAGCAGAGTTATAAACTGTCTGGCTGAGTGTTGAAGGCATGCCCAACACATGCAGAGCCCATCTCCAAAGAATGGGAGATTTTTGTTCGGATTCTAGGCGTTTAAAGACATCTCTGTAGAATCACTAAACTAACAGAATAGAGATTTCAGTAGCCATGCGTGACAAAGAATACAGACTCTACAAAATTAGTTCAGGAAAGTCACTAAGCAAATAACAATTACTACAACAAGCAGCAACAAGATACCATAGGGGGAGAATAGGAAGAAGAGTGGGGAGAATCTGCTGAGTGGAATTGCCATGTTTGAATATTCAACAAGTTCAGCTTTCAACAAAAAATTACACGGCATGAAAAGAAGTAAGAGGGGTGCCTGGGTGGCTCAGTCGTTAGGCGTCTGCCTTCGGCTCAGGTCATGATCCCGGGGTCCTGGGATCGAGCCCCACGTTGGGCTCCCTGCTCGGCGGGAAGCCTGCTTCTCCCTCTCCCACTCCCCCTGCTTGTGTTCCCTCTCTCGCTGTGTCTCTCTCTGTCAAATAAATAAATAAAATCTTTAAAAAAAAAAAAGAAAGAAAGAAAGAAAAGATGTAAGAAAGTCAAAAAATAAGATATAAAGAAAGTAATAGAAACTGTCCCTGGGGAAGCCCAGGCATTGGACTTACTAGACAGAAACTTTAGATTAACCATTTTAAATATACTTAAACAGGCAAAGGAAATAATGTACAAAGAAGTGAAGGAAACCATGAGAATGATATCTTACCAAATAGAAAATATCAATAAACAGCCAGAAATTATTTTTTTAATATTTATTCATTTATTTGAGAGAGAGAGAGTGCACAAGTTGGGAGGAGGGGCAGAGAGAGAGAGAGAATCCTCAAGCAGACTCCCCACTGAGCATGGAGCCCCAACATGTGGGGGCTCAATCCCAGGACCCTGAGATCATGACCTGAGCTGAAACCAAGAGTTGGACTCTTAATCAACTGAGCCACCCAGGTGTCCCAGTAAACAGCCAGAAATTATAAAAAGGAGCTGAATAGAAATTCTGGAGTTAAAAAATAAAGTGCAATAATGAAATGAAAAATCAGTGTCATTACTAAGGAAATGCAAATCAAAACCACAATGAGATACTATTTATACCCACGAGGATAGCATGATTTTTTTTAAAAATGGAAAATGGCAAGTTTTGGCAAGAATGTAGAGGAACTGAGGGGCACCTGGGTGGCTCAGTCGTTAAGCGTCTGCCTTCGGCTCAGGTCGTGATCTCAGGGTCCTGGGATCGAGCCCCGCATCGGGCTCCCTGCTCCCCAGGAAGCCTGCTTCTCCCTCTCCCACTCCCCCTGCTTGTGTTCCCTCTTTCACTGTGTCTCTCTGTCAAATAAATAAATAAATTCTTAAAAAAAAAAAAGAATGTAGAGGAAGTGGAACCCTTATACATTGCTGGTAGAAACGTAAAATGGGGGTGCCTGGGTGGCTCAGTCAGTTAAATGTAGCTAAATCTTGGCCTCAGCTCATGGTCATGATCTCAGGGTCATGAGATCGAGTCCCATTTTGGGCTCCACACTCAGCACGGAGTGTGCTTGAGATTCTCTCTCTCCCTCTCCCTCTGCCCCTCCCCCTGCTCATGCTCTCTCTCTCTCTCTCTCTCTCTAAAATAAATATTTTTTAAAAAGAAATGTAAAATGGTGCAGCCACTGTGTATAAGTTTGACAGTTCTTCACAATTACCATACAACCCAACAATTCCTCCCCTAGGTATATACCTAAAAGAATTAAAAATGTATGTTGAAATAAAAATTGTACACAAGTGTTCATAGCAGCATTATTCATAATAGCCAAAAGGTGGAAACAATTCAAATGTCATTAATTAATGAATGGATAAACAAAATGTGGTATATCCATACAATGGAATATTATTTAGCCATATGAAGGTAGGAAGTACTGATGCATGCTACAACATAAGCCTTGAAAACTAATGAGAGAAGCCAGACGTAAAAGACCACATATTACATGATTCCATTTATATGAAATGTTCCAGAATAGGGAAATCCACAGAGACAGAAAGCCAGTTAGTGGTTACCAGAGACTGGTGGGAAGGGAAAGTGGGAAGTGACTCCTTAATGGGTGTAGAGGGCTTTTCTGGAGTGATGAAAATGTTCAGAATTAGATCATGGTGATGGTTGCCCCACCTTGTAGATATGCTCAAAGCCACTGAACTGTATAATTGAAAATGGTTAAAATGGTGAATTTATGTTGTATGAATTTTACCTCAATTTTTAAAGAGTGTGTGTGTGTGTGTGTGTGTGTACCATAGTATTAAGCTATCAAAGCTATGGTCAGTCCATTGACTGGATGTGAAGCCCAGCTCCACCAGCTAGCTGAATAAGGGAAAAAACTTAACCTCTCTAAGTCTCAGTTTCCTATGTAAAAAATGGGATAATAATAATAATGCCTGTCTCATAGAGCTGTTAGGAGCCTTTAATGAGCTAATGAAAGTAAAGAACATGTCAGGGGCCCTAGAACATAGTAAGCACTCAAGAAATAGGCAAAACATAAATAAATGCTCAGATATCAGATACCTAGGTAGGTAGAGGCAGTGAGAGAGAAGGCAGGTAAACAGACTCCTAGTGGGATGAATGTGCTCATCAACCCACAGGAACTTTCTTGTCTTGAAACTTAACTAGTAGGAATTTGTAATTTTTCAATCATTCTTTTATATTTGCCTAGAATGACTCAGTCCCCTAAAGGCATAACACCTGATAAAAATGACAAAATTAAGTCATGGAATTAAAATGTTGAGAGGCTGTACACACACACACACACACACGAGAGCCTCCCTGACATAACATACTAGTTCATCTTTAATTAAACAGCATCAGCAATGACTGAGGAAAACTATTCATTGCAAGGCAAGAGAAGTGTTGTGAATTTCCATTTTGTGCAATTCACCAAAATTACAGCTCCACATAACTTTCAGCCTCTTTGCCCATACAAATCTTTCCAATGGCCAACTCAAGTCCCACCTCAGGTGAGCCTTTCCAATCACCCCAGCTTTAAGATACGACCTCTTCCACTGAGCTTCGCAGGAAAAGAAGGGAGGGAAGAAGGAAAAGGCAACTAATTCAAAAATCCCAATCTCCTATCATAACCCTTCCTTTCACATTCACATCACTTTCTCAAGTTCCTCCCATCCCAGTTGTCTTCAATGTCCCCAATACATTGACACTTCTGTCACTGTATCCAGCGCATCCCTCCTCATCCAACTTCAATTCCAGTGTCTCACACTGCATTTCTCTCTTGCAAATACCTTTAATTCCTTGACTTTCTCCTTCCAAATTAAAACCCTAACTGTGCATGGATCTAATATCACTTACCTTCTCTGTACCGCAACCTGAAACATTAGTTACTGCTGGAGAAAAGCACCCAACTAGGCAGAATGGTAACAAGTCAAATTCATAGTGACCAACTTCAGATTTGCTCCACCATGCCAAAAATCTTCCTAATTTTCTCTGCTAAAGCCCTCTCCTGTTTTCCATTACTATTTCATACCTTTCCACTCCACTAAAACTCTGACTTCCTCCTTGCCTTCTGCCCTCAGCTGGTGATCATTCCTCATACTTCACGAAGAATACAGAACCCGCCATGCCAAGCCTTGTGTTTCAACCACCAATCCTCCATTTGCAACTACTATCTTCTTTTTCCTTCTGTTACACAAAGGAAGTGCCTTTCCCTTGATGAAATGCCTATTTCTCCATATCTGCTCTGGACTGAATCTTCTCTCCACTCAGAGCCTTACTCTATACCCAGATGTTAATACGGCTATTCTGAGTGATCCTGGGTGATCTGATTTCGTTTTTTTTTTTTTTCTTTTGTTTATCTTTATTACATCCGTTTCACAGATGACTTATATAATATTTTTAAGAAGAATTTCAGAGAAATTGTCATCTAAAAGTTCTGACAGGCTTGGAGATGTGGTAATGCCCCCTTTGTGCTTGGAGTCAGCTTTCAGCCACCATTCAGTGTAGGAACAGAAAGTAAATCCCACCAGCCAAGAAGGTAGATGAGCCAGTCTTGAGATCATATTAAGTGCTACAGAATGTAATAACTATGTCTTGACAGGCCATATATTTCAAGCCTCTCCCATAGCCGATTTAATTGTCACTAATTTTCTAACTTACCTTAATCATAAAAACTGAGTCGGAGAGGTTACCTAATCACTGATCTCTGAGAGAGGAGTGAATTTAAAAGGAGGCAGACAGCATTTGAGAGGCTGTGGTGTGGGAGGGTTTACCTCCGCAGAGCCGCTTTTCTTGTCAGTGAATCACACAGTCAAATTACAGGAGAAAGTGACAGAAATTAGGTTAAATTCCAACTCCCAGTGTCAGGAGGTTATTCATCAACCCTACAGCATCAGCTCTCTGTTTGGCAAGGGATGCTGCTTCTAATTATGCATTACTCCCTGTGGGCCACCCAACAGGACCTTTATTTTCTCCACAGTTACTAATCAGCTATCCACAGTTAACAAGAAGATCAGATCTAGAAGTATGTAAATTCATTCTCAATTCTTTCTCCTAATCACTCAGCGGGACACCTTAGGAGCTCTCTAACGAGGTGCCCGGCCAACTAACAAGCTGGCTAGCTGCTATTCTTAATGATCACTTCCAAAATGGCATTTTTTTTTTTATTTCGGATACATAGGGCCAGTTCAATACACTGAAATGTGTAACTTTCCTGCAACTTTCTGGTAAAACTTTAACTAAATTAGGCAAAGTTAAAATTGAGTGACTAAATTTAAAAAAAAAAAATTGAAGAAGTGCCCAGTCAATGGGGAATTCAGATGGGCACAATTCAACACCTGGGGACTTTTAGGATTGTCCCCAGAGAATGAGCCCTCATCTGTATTTCTGTCTCTAAAATGCCTTCCTTCTGACCGTTCTTCCTCTAACAACTGCAGATTAGTATTCATACTCTAAAACGAACCATATGAAGTTACCAATCTTTGATGATTTTTGACCTAAAATCATGGCAATTTCATATAGTTCAGCCTAATGCAGAGTCCCTCAGAGGCTTTTTGGAGGTGGTTGAGTTTTTTCAAGCATAAAGGTAAATAATGATAATAATAATTGTAATAACTAATGTATTCTTGAGATCTTTCTATATGCCAAGCACTATGCTGATATATATACTCACTCATTCAGTGCTCTCAACATTTGAACACTCTCATTTCACAGATGTGAAGACTGAAGCATAAAGAGATCAAGTAAGTTGCTCGGTGTCAGAGACTGGCAAAAGCTAGATCCAAACACAGGCTTTCTGACTATGTAGGTATTAACCACCGCACAGTCTTCCTACAAAGTTTCTATTGATAAATGGGGAAATAAAGTAAGAAGCTCCCACTGGTTCCATATACTTTGCTAGCCATTCAAACATCTCCTTTTTCACTTAGACCCTCTAAAGGATAAAGCGACACATAGATGCTAATGGTGAGTCTGTCACTTGTACAGACTTCTTAAGCTCGGATTTGTAGATTTGATAAGCTGAGTTATGCGGTATTGCTTATAATTAAGAATCTTCTAAGCTCTCCATTTGGTTAAGAGACCAGAGAATAAAAGACAGAGAGAAAGAGAGAGCACATGTGTAAGTACATGTGTCATGCACCATGCATCTGTGTGAGTGTGTGCTATTGATGTAAATTAGTCTGCGATAAATGGTATAAAGTCCTTTGACAGATTAAATAGAACACTGAAAATTTCTAGTTTTATTCGTAGGACAGACTTAATATTCTGAAAACACCTCCCACCATTAACACTGGGGAATACCAGGTGAAACATCCTTTTAAATGTATAACTAAGCTCACGGGAAAGTAATAGAAATTCCCAAAGGCCAGAAAGGAAGAGGTTACTAAAAACCAGAGCAGTATATGATTGAGCTGATGTGGCAGCTCATCTGGATTGGTGAGCTTTATTTCCACTTTGACTAATCTAGAGAACTGGGTCTTAATGTGCACTTGGTGACAAATCAAAAGGTCTTGAGACTCTCAAACAGGGAGTTGAAACTGGGGTCCTGCCTGCTCTCCCTCCCTTAAGAGTGGACTAGAAAATCTCTTTCTACCAGCATAAGGAGATAGTGTGGAAACTTGTCTCTTTTAACCTAGATTCTAAGTAGGGGGCGACAAAAGGGGTTTCCTTCTGTCCAATTATGGATCAATGCTACATGAGAGTCCGGGAATTCTCAAGCCAAAATTAACGCATAAATAAATCCCAGGATAGACAAGTATGTAATATGTATGTATGTATGTATGTAACAAGTATGTAATAAAGTTCAGGTGGAAGGAAATCAGGCCCTCAGAACTTCAGATACTTAAATAATTGATCAAATGAAGACTATAAAATGATTAATGACATTTCAGAAAGGAATTAAAACATGAGAAGATAAGACTATGGAAAAAAAACTTCTAGAAATGAAAATGTAATCGTTGGAACTAAAAACCCATTAGTCAAATTAGGCAGCATATTAGACACAGATGAAGAAGGAAACAGAACTAAGAAAATTACTCAAAATGTAACAGAGATAGAAGAAGGAAAATATTAGAGTTTAAGAGACACAGAGGATAAAATGAGAAGATAAACATATGTCTAACAGGAATTCCAGAAAAAAAATAGAGAGATGTGAGAAATAATATTCAGAGACATATGGCTGAGAATTTTCTAAAATTAATGAAACACATGAATCCTCAGACTGAGGAACCACAAAAAAGTACAAAGCAATTAATACGGAAATAAATCTTTTTTTTTTAAGATTTTTTATTTATTTATTGGAGAGAGACACAGAGAGAGAGGGAACACAAGCAGGGGGAGTGGGAGAGGGAGAAGCAGGCTTCCTGCCGAGCGGGTAGCCCGATGTGGGGCTCGATCCTGATCCCAAGACCCTGGGATCATGACCTGAGCCGAAGACAGATGCTTAACGACTGAGTCACCCAGGCGCCCCGGAAATAAATCTTAATACCTCCTCACGTTACAGTAAACTGCAAAACACCAAAACAAAGAAAATATTTTAAACACCAGGAAAAAGAATAGAATACCTTTTCCAGCCCTCAGACTGAGATTTAAACCATCTGCTCCCTTGGCTCTCAGGCCTTCAGATCCAGACTGAATTACACAAATGGCTTCTCTGGGTCTCCAGCTTGCAGACAGATCTTGGGACTTCTCAGCGTCCATAACTGTGTGGGCCAATTCCTCATAATTGTGTGAGCCAGTTCTTCATAAGGAGCCAATTCCTCAATTCCTCAATTTTTCAAGCAGGAAAAAAAAATGCTTAAGCCCCCAAAACTGGAAACTGAGAAATCTGTGTCCTCAAAACATATGCAATAGTGAAAGATATATAGATATAGATAGATACAGGCACACATATATACATATATTTATGTGTGTATATATATTATATACTTACACTTATATATATCCTATGTATATTTACATATATATATCCTACTGGTTCTGTTTCTCTGGAGAAATTGGACTAAGTAATCTACCATTTCAAACAATAATAAAAAGTGGTAAATTTGCAGGGGAACAAAACATTGTAGAACTAGAATACGAAGTACAATATATTACTGGGAGTAATTTAAGATTAAAGGTTTTTTACATACATAGTTCTGGAGGAGGTTGATTTTTTTTTTTTAATTTTATTTATTTATTTGACAGAGAGAGACACAGCGAGAGAGGGAACACAAGCAGGGGGAGTGGGAGAGGGGGAAGAAGGCTTCCCGCGGAGCAGGGAGCCCGATGCGGGGCTCGATCCCAGGACCCTGGGATCATGACCTGAGCTGAAGGCAGACGCTTAACAACTGAGCCACCCAGGCGCCCCAGGAGGAAGTTGATTTTATTAATTTCCAACTTTCTTTTTCTTTTTTTAAGTTTTATTTATTTAAGTAATCTCTACACCCAGCATGCAGCTTAAACTCACAACCCTCAGATCAAGAGTCATATGCTCTTCCGACTGAGTCAGCCAGGGGCCCCAACTTCAGACGTTCTGAAATCAAGATGCAAGTTAAACGTTAAGAGATACTGAATGCATAACTTCTAGTTTGCTAAGAAGAAAAATCTGAATGCCTACTATAAGACTGTCACCGTTCTAAGTAATGCGGATATAGTATAGAACAATATAGACAAAAATAGAAAATGTATAATAGAAAAAATAATAATAAGGTAAATTAATAAGTTAGAAAATAATACATGCTCTGGGGGAAAAAAATGCAACAGAGTAAAGAAGATGCAAAGTCCTAGGGCAAAAATAGGGACTTAAAAATTTTAAATGGAGGGGAGCCTGGGTGGCTCAGTCGTTAAGCATCTGCCTTTGGCTCAGGTCACGATCCTGGGGTCCTGGGATCGAGCCCCACGTCGGGCTCCCTGCTCCACAGGAAGCCTGCTTCTCCTTCTCCCACTCCCCCTACTTGTGTTCTCTCTCTCGCTGTGTCTCTCTCTGTCAAGTAAATAAATTAAATCTCTTTAAAAAATTTTTTAAATAGAGTAGTTTGGCTTCATTATTATTGATCACCAAATATATTTAGTTTTCCATTTCCAGACCCATACTAGGATTGTACTTCCCTACCATTTACACATTAGGTATAGCCACGTGACTCGCTTTGGCCAATGAAGAGCCGAAATGGCACGTGTCCTTCCTAGACAGAAGCTTTATGAATAGTGCATGATTCCCTCACATGCCTTTCCCTCTGCTACAGCAATTGCAGAAGAACATGCCAAATGGAAGCTCCCATCAGCCAGAATGCCTGAGGAACTGTGATGAGCAGAAGCCCTGCCAACCTATGTAAGACGCTCAGAGTGAGCTATGTGTTGATTAAGCAAATGAGACGTGGGGATTGTTTGTTACTGCAGAACATGCTAGCCTAACCGATGCAAGTAGTTAGCATAGACCTCACTGAGGTAACAGACCTTGGTAGCTTGAACCTGAGTTGCAATAGTGGAAAAGATGAGAAGTCATCAGAATCTGGATATGTTTTTATACAGAGGAAAGAGTGAAGTCCTCTGTGACTGAAAATGTGAGACCAGTGACAGCAGACCACATGGGTTCTAATAGTATGTCAGAGACATCGTGTGTGAAAAATCCATTCTAATGTAAGCAACCCTTATATTCTGGTAACAGTCTGGGAGGAAATAAATAATCTCTCTAGCAGGTCTGCAACAGCACAAACAACCCGCTAAATATTAAAAGTTAAAAAGAGAGAGATTTCACCACCCACTATACTTTGATTAGTGGAGCATTATTGCCCTCTAGTGATGAAAGAAAAAAATGAACTTAGAAAAAACCAGACAGTGACAACCAATGCTGTTGAGTTGAAATTATGGGCCCTCTTTGTGCCATGACAGGCTACTTTATAACAACTTTTAGTTAGGAAATACCATGAGCAATTCTATATCAGGGAAGATAAAATCTGGCATTGCTTTGCAAAGTTATCCATAATTTTCAAGAAAGCAAGAATCCTGAAACCCATTAGTTAAAGTACAGGACTACTGTGGGGATACAAAGTAGTAGTATTCATAGTGATAACAACCATACAAATCTTTTCTTGTCTTCCATAAAGAAAGATTATGAGGTTTAATGAGTATAGCTGGAAATTCCTGAATTTAGTTTTTTGGTTTTTGTTTTTTTAGTCAATCTCATAAGTGCAAAATGGTGACAAACTTCTTGCGGGCAGTTCATGTGAAACAGAGTGGCATTTTTTTCTTATCCTCCTCATAAGCTGAATATGAAATAGTAGAGAGCTGTAGCTACCAAAAAGGCTGCAAAAACAAAATGTTCATTCACATTAAAGAGGTAGCATATCCACTTAATTTTGTACTGGTATAACCAGCATGATTTATTTAATCCACTTGAGGAACAAATATGGTTGCATCTCTTATTTTTCCTAACTAAACTGGACTGGAACCCCAGTAGTTTAGATTATTTTTATTTTATTTTTTTTTTAAGATTTTATGTATTTATTTGACAGAGAGAGACACAGCAAGAGAGAGAACACAAGCAGGGGGAGTGGGAGAGGGAGAAGCAGGCTTTCCACTGAGCAGAGAGCCCGATGCGGGGCTCGAGCCCAGGACCCTCGGATCATGACCTAAGCCGAAGGCAGACGCTTAACGACTGAGCCACCCAGGCGCCCCTAGATTACTTTTAAAGTAATCTCTATGCCCGACGTGGGACTCAAACTCACGGCTCCAAGATCAAGAGTCATGTGCTCTACCGAGCCAGCCAGGAGCCCCTCCAATATTTTAGATTAGCAGGAGGCATAATACCTTTTGAGGGACCTCACTTCCTCCCCCACTGCTTATTCAAGAATCCCAAGGACATTGCCCAGAGTGGCTGAACATATTTCTCAAATGCCTTCTGGAGAGCAATCTGGAGAATCTGATCCATCCACCAACCGACCAGATTTTACCATCATTAGTGCCACGTTCTGAAAACCACCCAGTCTAGTGTATTCTTTTCCACTGCTCTTTTCAGTCCCTATTCCTGTGGAGGCCACAGTAGCGCCCTACTCCTAGATTTCCCAGGTTACAGCTCTCGTTTAGACCTGCACCTTCAGCCGTTTTTCCAAAGCACACTCATTGTGCCCTGGTGTAAGTAAGATCTGGGGCAATTCTAGTTCCAGGCATAGCCACAAGTTAATTCAGAACCCAATTTCCCCCCAAGACCATCTAGAATTTCGTAATAAGCCAGAATCCCTAGTCTAAACTCATTCTTCTCTACCTCAGTAAGAGCCATCTCTAATCATCCAGGAGGTATGATCCATGAGGAACTCCAAAAGAGAGGGGTGAAAAATATGGCTACATTCTTTTCCAATAGTCACCTTGGTCTCCAAGAAAATTACTTCCTCTTAAGCAAACTTTGATCTTCATATTAAAAAATATTAAAAGGAGTAGCCTTCATCAAGCCATTTTTTCAGCAGTGACTGTAGCCAGATGAATTTTGGTGAGTGGACTCCTCTGTTGCTGGAGATATAGCCGTAACAAAATAGGAAAAAAAACCCTCCAAAAAAATTCCTGCCCTCATAGAGCCAACAATCAAATGAAGGAGACCAACCGGCAGCTTTCCACACCAGTGGACCCCCAGAAACTTCACTGTCAGATTTATTTCCCACCCTCTGACACACACCTCTTACTAAAACATCCAGAACAGTCTCTACTTCTTATTTGCCAGGTCCAGTCAGCGTATCATCATTGTCATGGACTAATGTGACATCTTACGGAAGGGAAAAGTTGGATCAGGGATCCTGCAGACTAAATTATGACATGGGGCTGGAGCGTTGATATACCTCTGAGGTAGGACAGTGCAAGTGTATGGCTGGCTTTGCAAACTGCTTCCGGTGGTCACTATCAAGGTATCAAGGAAAAGTATTTGCGGGATCCAGTGCTGCATATCAGGTACCAGGAAATGTGCTAATGTACTCAAGGAATGAAACCACATCTGGAGCAGCGGTTGCAACTGGCGTCACCACCTAATGATAAGTATGAAAATTCACTATTATTCTCCAAGAGCCATCTGTTTTCTGCACAGGCCAAATATGCACGTTAAACGGGAATGTGGTAGGAATCACCAGACCCGCATCCTTCAAGTCCTTGATGGTGGCACTCATCTCTGCAGTCCCTCCAGAAGTGCTGTATTTCTCTGGTTTTTTGTTTGTTTGTTTGTTTTTTCTTGAACAATAGGAATTTGTTTCACAGTTCTCAAGGCTACGGGCCTGAGATCAAGGGGTTGGCAGGGCCGAGCCGTCTCCACAAGTGTGAGGAAGAGTCATTCTTTGGCTTCCCTCCTCGCTTCTGGTGCTTTGGTGGCAATCTCTGGTGTTCCTTGGCCTATGGCAGCACGACTCCAGTCTCCACTGGAGTCTCCCTGGGTGCACGATTCTGTGTCCACATTTCTCCTTTTTATGATGACGTGGTCATATTAGATTAGGGGCTCACCTAATCCAGTAGAACCTCATTTTAATTTAACTAACTACATCTGCAACAACACTATTTCCGATTAAGGTCACGTTCTGAGGTACTGGGGGTTAGGGTTTCAACATATGAAATTTGGGGAGACACAATTCCATTCATAACACATGTTAAATGCATTTTTCTAGCTTTCTGTGTCCCTCCATTTCATCTCCCCATTCCCACTCTATTCCTAGCCACTATCATTTCTCACTTAGATGTTTTTCCTTCCCACTAGGGTCCCCACAAACCCTCTCGGGCCCTTTAATCCAGTGTCCATATTGCACACCTTTGGTTTTCCATTTTGGAGGTAGAGGCAGTTCTATTAACTTCCATTTGGGTCTTTCTTACAATAACATTCCTCACTCTCCAGGTCAGGGAATCGATGTGGAGATTCTGGTAGCTACTGTGTATTCCAGAGTTGGGGAAATGGTCACAGGACACACTTGGGGACCCACTGGACTCACACTGAGAGATCTAAGCTAAAACTCCATTAATTACCTGCTCTGGTGGGTGACCACAGTAGCATTTTGGACCTCCTCGAATTAGTGTCAACTCAGAGACAGTGTCCAGTAATCCCCAAAATATCTGATTATTTCCCTTTCCACGGTGCACAGTCTCCCTAGTAAGTAGCCATAGGTCCTTTGGCGGAAGGTTGGGGAAAAGATTAACAATATACATTTTGGCAGTGTGGTAGAGTTAGGCTTCTGTTCACTCAGCCTAGAACTCTTCCACTTACACAGATCAAGAATTTGGTAGACTGCCCACCTATTTCTTCTCTAGGTACACCATAATCAACACCAATGCCCTAAATCTCTGTGAGTTAGATAACTCTGTTACTCTGTTTATTACTGTAACCAGGCCATGTTGTCTTTGGCAACCAAGTGTAACCACTTAGCCCCTGCTACCCCGGGATCACATTAACCTCACTTCATTTAGGGATCCCAGTTTGATGGAAGCAGTCCCCACTGTATTTTCTGACCTACAAAGAGCAACCACTGAGCTCAAGGATGCTGGGGCCCCACACCCAAATTTATTTCTGAAAGTTAAATTCTGAAAGGTGCCTTCCTCTGGACTCTCCCAGAGTGAGTGAGTAGGTCTGACATGATAAATCCACCCCAACATTCCAATCCCATTAAGCTTTTGGATCCCTTCCTCTACAATATACCCTCCAAGGCAGTTGTGGCATTCTGACTTTAGTGTGGGCCACCTTTGAGTCCATGGTCAGCCAACTAACCAAACTGTTAGAGCCCTTTCAAATCCCTGGAGCTAAGATACTGAATCCAGAATTTGCTTAGCGGGCCCATATCAATAAATTTGGCCTGACTCAACTTCCTATTTTTCCACAATTATCTTACGATCCATTAAGATCCATTCCCACATAGTCCCCAGATTCCTATCTGTATAGATTTGAAAAATTATGCCGTTCTTTTGGTATGCAATGCACCTCGTGGGTTAAACTTTGTACTTCACACTTTGGTACCTGCAGGGACATGAGTCTATGTACAGTTGAAGAAGCAAAGTAGGGTGGTGAGGAGAATCAGTAATGCCTTGCAAGGAACACCTCAAGAGAGATCATGACAGGTGTTTCAGGCAAAGTCGGATTAACATTCTCAGGGGTGGAAGGGCTACTTCTACTGGCAAGAAAGACTCAGCAGAACTTAGGGATGTGATGGCCCGAACTTTATTGGGATCTTCCCATATGTCCCCATTCCACTTTTTAGGTTCCCACTCTTTCCCACTCAATGCCCCCACTTTAACAGTAGACACTGCTTGAGGTTGGAAATTCATTTGTGTTGTAATTCAGCCACTTATGGGATAAGACTGGGTTTGGTTTTCAGAAGTCTCAGTCCTGTGGCTAAGGAGGTTAAGGGTTTCTTTCAGAGAAAATTTAAAAGGCTTTCAGGTCATTAATGTGAAGCTTCAGCTGGGAATTTGAAGCACTGAACTCATCCTTTTCTTTTTTCTACTTTGTCCATCTCAGGAGCAACCATTACACTCATTTGACTAAAATGTAATAAGGTCAGATTCGAAGGGGTACATGCACCCCGATGTTTATAGCAGCATTATCAACAATAACCAAACTATGGAAAAAGAGCCCAAATGTCCATTGACCAATGAATGGATAAAGAAGATGTGGTATATTGGGGGCACCTGGGTGGCTCAGTCAGTTAATCATCTGACTCTTGATTTTGGCTCAGGTCGTGATCTCAGGGTCATGGGATTGAGCCCCACATTGGGTTCTGTGCTCAGCGGGGAGTCTGCTTGTCCCTCTCCCCCTGCTCACGCTTTCTCTCTCTCTAAAATAAATAATTTTTTTAAATGTGGTGTGTATATATATACAATGGAATATTACTCAGCCATCAAAAAATGAAATCTTGCCATTGGCAACAACGTAGATGGAACTAAAGTATACTATGCTAAGTGAAATAAGTCAATCAGAGAAAGACAAATACCATATGATCTCAGTTTTATGTGGAATTTAAGAAAGAAAACAGATGAACATATAGGAAGGGGGGTGGGGGAGGGAAGGAAAGAGAGAAACCAGCCATAAGAGACCTAAAGATAGAGAACAAACTGAGGGTTGATGGAGGGTGGTGGGATGGGCTACATGGGTGATGGGTATTAAAGAGAGCATTTGTTGTGATGAGCACTGGGTGTTGTAAATGATGAATCACTGAATTCTACTCCAGAAACCAATATTGCACTGTATGTTAAATAAAATTTAAATAAAAATATAAAATGTTCTAAGTTATCATATGCATGGTCACCCAGAATCTTGCTTTTCATGTTATCAAAATGTGGTACTTTGTCTATCTCCATTGCCACAACACACCATGGACTACCAGTATCCTCTTTACCACTGGCCAACAGTCATTAGTGTCTTTTAATTTAATCAGATTAGAAAAAATAATCCAGAAAACCCAGAACCAGCCAACACATACCACAGCAATCATCCTGTTAATATGTCTCCCTAGGAAGTACCACCAGACACTCACCAATACCTCAGCTAAATCTTTGACTACTCTATCACTGCTGGGAATAATCTCTTAACTGTCCTGAGGTCTTTGTGCCATTGTCTCCATAGACCTGGAGGGAACATCTGACAGAAATATTGGCAGAATTCAGTCACATGACCATGCCCTAGCTGCAAGGGGCAGGAAGAAGTAATATTTGGCCTCCTTCTCTAAAGAGCTCAGAGTCGTAAGAAAGATCTACACTTAAGAAATAATTACAGCGGAATGTACTAAGTACAACAGTAAAAGTGTGTACAATGTGTTATGGAAAAACAGTAGATAAACTTGAGCCAGTCTTGGAGGACAGGGGTCAGAATCCAAGAGATCAAGGAGCTTGAGAGAAGCATTCATGAAACTACAAAAACACACCTAACTGGTTAAATTACCAGCAATCCCATCCTAACATCTGAAGTTCTGCTGAACCCTCATGTGAGTAAAACTATAAAGGCCCCTCTCACCTCTCCTTTCTCCTTTTCACGCCCACCCAGCCAGGTCCACGAACCTCCCAACTTCAGGACCTAATTTCCCCTGGTGCCATCCCCTTTTGGGGGCCATCACCCCACTAATAAGACCCAGTTGTACTGTCCTTCTGAGTCTTAGATTTTGAAGATGATACCTCAGAATCTTTTCCACAAATAACAAGGAAATGTAAACATACAACAACAGAGGAGGAGCACCCTAGTGGAGGTTGGGGGCAGAGGATCTTGAGCCTTATGCGCCAGTTTCTTTCCCTTCCTTCCCTCCAGGCAGTCTTTCAAAGAGCCTCAAAGAACACCCCTAGTGCTCCTGAGAGTAATCTAAAGCCACCAGTATAGTCAACTCTATATTCACTCATTATTTTCTTAAAATTCCAATGACCTGAAATAATGCATTCAAAAACAGAAATCGGACCTGAAACTAATGTTAACATTGTGTGGCAACTATACTTCAATTTAAAAAAAAAAAATCCCTTCATTAAGAAAAGAACAGCAAATTTTATATGCAGATCACGATCACTGGCACGATCTACAGCAGTTTTAAATTAACAATTTGTTTTTTTACTTTGCTCTCCAGGTAAAACATACTCAGTTCAAGATTATCAACTCCTATAGCAAAAAGTAAATTAAAACCCAAAACACTAAGCAGATGGGGGAAAAGGCAATAAACTGGATTTTCTTTTATTCCATCTCCTTTTACTAAGGAGAAATGGGGTAAGGATTTAGTGCAACATATTAAAGAAAAACTCTTTCCTCTGTGACATAAATTTTCTACCAAGTTTTACTGATGAGAGAAAAGGGGGGGCTGTGTTCACAATATTCCTTCAACTAGTCCCTAAATCACATTTTTAAAGAATAAACAAAGGTTTGTTTTTAAATGATTCCTAAAAGGTAAAAATGAGACTCTCAGGTTGCAGAGCTTAACTAAGACAGATGGTGCAATCTTTGAGAGTTGGGAGGCTTGGAGATTTCATTATTTTTTTTTTAAAGCCATTTTTTAGCAGAGGCTTCCTTCCACACCATTTCTGAATTACTTTTTTGAAAACAATTACCAAGAGACTGGTAGCTAAGGCAACTACCATGGGAAATTAGGGAGACAGAGCTTCTGCATGCACCCCTTGTCCTTTGGGAAAAAGGGTCAAAAAAGTAACACCAATTTGTGTCAAAACTGGTAGAAAGAATAAGAATGAAACCCCTTGTTTTTATTTTTCCTGTCATTTTAATGTAAGATTGAAACAGATTGCTACAATAACACTGGAGATCCCACAGAGAACTGCATGCTTTTGCTAGTAAAACACCTTTGCTGAAGCATTTAAACCTTACTTAAGAAATGAATATGGAGGTTTCAAGCCATCTTTGTCAGCACAGAAATCATTCGCAACAACTTTCTAGATATTTTCTATCTTTTCCCAAAAAAGGTCATTCTCACTTAATTGAACCCCACCGCCACTGAAGGATTCAAAGCTCATTAGCTCAAAAGTGATCAGAACATAGAGAGAAGTATAATTGGTAGTCCAAAGCTTGGTTTAAATGTTTGAAGAACAGTAAACACAACACAGTAAATGCCAAATAGATTATTATCGTTTTTATAAGGTAATGACTCATCAACTAAAACCACGTTAAGACTGACATTTTCTGTACCCAGTGTCTAATGGTCATAAAGCCTTCATTCTTAATGACGTCATAGGTTTTAGAAATTAACGCATTTTCAGCTTTTCACAGTAATCATCACTTTCAGAAACTGTAAAACACAACTGCACATTACACTAACATACAATTCTCTACAGAAGCATTTTCTCATATATCAACTGTTAGTCTCAAGTAATAGAGCACAAAAAGCAATACAGGACCAAAAAAACCACACAGCTTTTACATATTCCCCAGTTGTTAGCAGGTAGCACTTTTTTTTTTTTTTTTTTAATTCACACCAGTACTTTAAAATCAGAAATTCTGCATCCAGTGTTTGACTTCAACTTTTTAGTCTCTTATCGTCTTCTGGTACCACCATATCCTAAAATGAGAAGAGTAAAATTTATATTGGCTTTTAAAGATGCACTGGCATTGCTTATAAAACTACAACAGGAACACGTTTATTGTTAACAAATGAATAAAGAGACACGAAGGAAGGAGGAAGACAGTGCTTCACCACCCACAACAGCCCTCCCCGTCACCCAGGCATCAAGCTGACTAGACTCAGACATGCTGCTTAGGAATCACTTGTAGTCAGGAAACCAAAGAACACGTGTTCTATGGTGGGGCCAACGTGGTACGTGCAATACTCAAAGTCTAAGCCAAAAAGCAGAGAGGCCAATGGAGCCAGCCATGCCCTGCTACCTGTCGCAACTCCAGCGGCAACAAAACTACTGCAGGAGCAAGTTTCAGGCTTTCAATGGTAAATGTTACTCAGTCAACCTCCCCCTCCACACACACATACATACACACACACACACACACACACACACACATGAAAATGCACTAATAGTTTACAAGATGACAAGTGTTCCCATCAGGTTTTCCTTTAGGTTATTCGGTAACGTTTAATGATTTTCTTCATTTAAGTCCCAAAGATTTCTAGTCGATATTTATGGGTTTTTTTACAATTTTTGTTTCCACTGAGAATGAGTTTTCCTGTTGTGTTATGTCCTACGTAGCTATATTTTTATATATCCTCCCAATCACTACCTCCCCTCTTCCTCCCAAAAAGTAACCACCACCTTACATCTAACACCACAGGTTAGCTTTGCTTGTTTTTAAACATGCATATTTATAAAATATGAATGTTGTAATCATATTTATATATATTCCTTTGTGTCTGGCTTCTTTCTTGTCTTTTTATACTTGGTAGATCTACCCACATTATTGCATACAGCTGTTTATTCTCTCTCTCTGTTGCACAGCATTGCACTGTATGGCCGTAACTCAATTTATTCATCTCGTTTACTACTGCTGGATACATGGTTTTTTCCAGTTGGAGGCTATTAGGAATAAAGATGCCATGAACGTTCTCGTACTTATCTTTCAGTGTACAAGTATATGCATATCTGTTGCTATATATCTTGAGAGTGAAATTGCTGGGTCTTGAAGATGTTTGTGCTTAATTTTGGTCGGTAATGCCAATCTTGCAAAGGGATCATGTCAATTTATATTCACACCAGTACTATGAGAAATTCACTCTTACACTTCAAAACATATTTTTTTTTTTCAAAACATATTTAAACAAGTCTTCTGTCAATATCAAGAATTAACCTCTGTTCCATAACTTCCCCCTGCTGAAGAAGACGAATCCAATCCACAGCAATCTATTACTACTTCATTATCCATGTCCTCCCATCCTCTGCTAATTAGCTGGATGTTTTAAAACAAATAGCTTTTTAATTTTTTATATTATATCTTTGCTTTTTACAAAATTTCCTCTTAACAACAGCAATAAACATAACCACCATATTTTTGACAATTATTTAAAGTATGGATTTACTGAGTTATTTACTGAGTTTTACCGAATTTTAAAAGTTCAAACTTCTACCTAGAAAATGCCATTTTAAATAAGCTTAAAAGAAGCCTAGAGGTCACAGAATTAAACGTATGGTGAAACCAATGTTTAGGAAGGTTTAAGGTAAAACCCTGGTTAGTGGTAGAAGTGAGTCTAAACCAAATCCCTGTTTGATTTTTAAAGAATGTTGAGAAAAGAATGAATCTGAACTACATTTTAATCTGAGTTAATTATGCTATTAATATTTCTGATGGGTATGCCAAGTAAAATTATGATTGCTAATATATAGTTAATAACTATCTTCTTAAGTTCCAAAACTATTTCTGTACTTCACTGCTACGTAATAGGAACTTCTATGCTTTCATTCTTACCTGATGCTGTTCTGGTTCTTGTCTCTGAGCTTGAATATGCTGAATAGCTACCTGAGGCTCCACGAAGGGGTGAGTAAGCACGACTATTCCATGTGCTAGAGTACGAAGGAGACGGGTAGTACCACGAGTCTGAAAAGGGTGTTGCTGCTCTATTAAAGACATAAAAGCATATCAGGCATTTTTCTTATGACTTTTAAATATCCTCCTATTCCTGTGCTCTCAGAAAAAAAATACCTTTATCAAGTGTTTTTCCTCAGTGATCTGGTATAACATGAAATAAATACTGTTTTGTATTTCTGATATTGTATAGTCACTGCCATGGGGGGCAGAGTGACAGGAAGAAGAGACTCTTTCTTCCAGAACTCATACTCAGATAAAATCTAAAATTAAAGTACCAGTGATAAGAAGACATCCCAAAATCTGGGTCTAAGCCCTTGTCAGCCTTGCTTCTCTATCATTCTCCTATGAAACCAGGCTGCTAACTGTTCCCCAAATGCCATGTTCTTTCCTGTCTTCTCATTTTCTCAGATGTTAAGTAAAGAGTCTTTCTCCTATCTCATGATCTCTATAAGGATGACACTGGAAGAAGAAACACAGTGAAAGAAAACAACATCTACAATATTGATGAAAGCCCACAGAGCAGAGAACCTGATTTAATAGGGTAATGCCACCATAATTTATTTTCCTGACAACACCACCTCCAATAAAGCTGCAAAGCAAACCAAGAAGCCTCTAAAGAAAAGTGGAATTCGGGCGCCTGGGTGGCTCAGTCGGTTAAGCGACTGCCTTCGGCTCAGGTCATGATCCTGGAGTCCCGGGATCGAGTCCCGCATCGGGCTCCCTGCTCGGCGGGGAGTCTGCTTCTCCCTCTGACCCTCCCCCCTCTCATGTGCTCCCTCTGTCTCTCATTCTGTCTCAAATAAATAAATAAAATCTTTAAAAAAAAAAAAAAAGAAAAGAAAAGTGGAATTCAAGGGCAAGGGAGATGAGTGCAAAGCCCACCTGTTACTGCCAAACAAATATCCTAATATTCCTCCAGTTCCCAAGCCAGTCCAGAACCCTGGTCCTGAATTGTCATATCCCTGTTGTCCTGTGAAAGCGCTGCCGAAACCAGGAGCTGCACCGTGTGGTCCTAGAAATAAAAATGATTTATTACGTATCCTCACTTAAAACAGCCCACAAGACCAAAAATAATGTGGCATTTCAATTACTTCATTTGTCCTATGTATTACTGATACTCAGCCCTCGACTCATAAACAAGTTGTATTCAAAAAGTGTATACTAACAAAAGCGGGGGGGCGGGGGGGGGCGCCTGGGTGGCTCAGTCGGCTGGGCGTCCTACTCTTGATTTCGGCCCGGGTCTGATCTCAGGGTTGTGGCATCGAGCCCCACGTCAGGCTCCCCGCTCAGCAGGGAGTCTGCTTCAAGCTCTCTCCCTCTCCCTCTGTTCCTCCACCCCCCACCACACGCGCTCTCTCTCTCTCTCTCTCTGAAATAAATAAATCTTTTTTAAAAAAGTGTATTCCTAAAATACTGATTTATAACTAAGGAGCAGCTTTCCCACGGACATGAAAAAAAAGAGATATATTTTAGAAGGGGGGTTAGTTCCCTCCTGTAAAGTCACAACTGCCCTGCTCAGGATCAGCTACTGGAAGATGACCCCCCTGGGAGTTCCTTCTTTTGTATTATGAACATCTGTAAGAGCTTCAGGTGATAGCTGTACTTGAGTGTCTAATGGAGGAATCCAAGTGGAGGCAGCAGCCAAAGATTTGTATCAACTGGGAAGTCAGATCTTAAAGAGACCAAAAAAGTATCTTCAGCTCAGAGGAAGTTGTTTTTTTTTTTTAATTGATGTATAGCACACATAAAGGAAAGTGTGCTAATCTCACATGAAACAACATAATAAATTTGTACATATGTACTCGTGCATGTAACCACTACACACATCAGTAAAACATTTCTAGCACCCCAGAAGGCTCCCTCGTGACAATTCCCAATAGACACCCACCCACACCAGAGATAAGCATTACCCTGACTTCTCTCACTATACTTTAGTTTTACCCATTCCTGAACTTTGTATAAACATAATCACACACTAGGTACTCTTCCGTGTCCGGCACATCATTGTGTCTATGAGAGTCAACCCCCATTATTGCATTGTATCAGTTTTTGGGGTTGTTTTTTTAAACTGATCCATTGTGTATTCCATTGTGTGAAAAAAATCACAATTTGTCCCATTCTTATGTTTACGTACATTCTATTTCCAGTTTTTTACTGTTATGAATAAAACTGTAAAAATACTCTGTGCATGTCTTTTTGTGTACAAATGCATGCATTTCTCTTAGGTATGTATTGAGGAATGGAACTGCTGGGTCATAGGGGAGGCAGTGACAGTTTTCAAAGTGTTTTCTATTTTAACTCCTATCATCACGTTGCAGTTGACTACATCCTTACCATTACCTGGTACTCTCCCTTTTTAATGTCAGCCATTATGGTGGTGATATAGTGGTTATTAATGAACTCAGTGTGGTTTTAATTTGCATTTTCCTGAAAACTAATGATGCTAGGCACCTTTTCATACTGTTACTGGACATCTGGATATCTTCTATTATAAAATGGCTGTTCAAGGGCGCCTGGGTGGCTCAGTTGGTTAAGCGACTGCCTTCAGCTCAGGTCATGATCCTGGAGTCCCGGGATCGAGTCCCGCATCGGGCTCCCTGCTCGGCAGGGAGTCTGCTTCTCCCTCTGACCCTCCCGACCCTCCCCCCTCTGATGCTCTCTCTCTCAGTCTCTCTCTCTCAAATAAATAAATAAAATCTTTTAAAAAAAAAAATGGCTGTTCAAGTCTCTGTCCATTTTAAAAACTGGGTTGTGTGTCTTCCCTCAGATTTGTGGGAGAGTTCTTTATATATTCTAGGGCTCGCTTGGGCAGCACATACATATATATATTCTAAATACATACCCTGTGTTGGAAATAACGTTTTACAAATATTTTCTCCCAGTCTGTGGCTTGCCTTTCCACTCTGTTAATGTGGTCTTTTGATGGCTAAACATTCTTAATTTAAATAAAGTCAAATTTATCCACCCGTTCTTTATGGCTGGAACTTTTTATAGTCTAAGAAATTTTTACCTACCGCATGATCATGACAAATATCTTCCTATGTTTTCTGGAAACCTGTTTTACCTTTTATGCTGAGATCTATAATATTTAATGAATAAATTTTTGTGTATGATATGAGAGTTCAAGGTAAATGCTTATTACCAAATCTGATCAAGTTTTTCTGATTAAGGTGATTTATAATTTAATCATGCCACCTTCAAATAATAATCACAATTACCCTTACATAGAATAAGAGGTAAAGAAGTTGAAAAAGTAAAATATAAGATGAGAAGACAAATCCGCTTTGGTTTCCCAATCTGACCACATTCTATTTCAGAAACCAGCAACAAGATGCCACTACCTGGCATCTACCCTACTTACTGCCATTAGGGAAACATACCTGTGAATTCAGACTTAAAGCCTGCAGGAGGGGGTCCTGCTGAGTTGGTGAATCTCTGATAATGATGGGAATTTGGAGGATACTCAGAATATGGTGGAGGAGAATCTTGACCATCGCTAAGGAACAATTTATAAACTCCAAAAGCAATAGCAAGTAGTACTACGATGGTAATCAATCCACTGATGCCACTTGAATCTGGGGAGTACAGCTTATTATAATAATCAGAGAAAGAGTTAAAGCCATGTTTTTTTCCAGACTCTCTCAATTTCTTCAGGCCAAGTTCTGTATAATCTAAGTTATACTCCAAGCCACAGGAACCTCTTAGTATATACTGGTCTTCAGAGGATTCATAGCCTTCACAGCTTACCACAGTTTTTCCAAATTTATACGCAATATCTAAATCGGTCTTACATTCCCACTGTGAAGAAAAATAGAAATAGGCTATTAGAATCAAAAATTGTTTTTCATCTAATATGTACTATTTGGGCAGTCATAAAACTGCAAAATGAAGTCAGGGAATGATAAAATTCACAACAATGAGTACTTCTGTGTTGGGGGAAGGTAACCCAGGGACTTCAAAGCTAGGTACTAGGTACCTGAGTGTCTGTTTTATTACTATTCCTTATTCCTTACATACACATGTAAGCAATTCTTTTGTACATATTAAATATTCCACAATTGTAAATGTTAAGCAAAATTTTTAAATGTCAACTTTTTGCCACTGTTGTTCAAGATGTTTTAAAAATAAGAGGTTTTGGGGGGCACCGAGGTGGCAGAGTCAGTTAAGCGACCGACTCTTGGTTTCAGCTCAGGTCGTGATGTCGGGGTGGTGAGATGGAGCCCCGCCACTCAGCACAGAGTCCGCCTAAGACTCTCTCCTGCTCCCTCTGCCCTACCACCCATCCCCCATGACAGCATGTGCTCACTCTCTCTCTCTCTAAAATAAATAAATCTTCTAAAAATAAATAATATAAATAGAGTTGGGTTTTTTTTAAGTTAAGGCTCAAACATCAGCATCATACAGGAGTATCTGGTAACTACATATAGCATCAGAGATAGTATATAACCTTCTGAGAAAAACTTTCTGCACAAATTTTATAATACTATGGACTAACCTTCCAAGGGTCCAATCCTCTAAGTAATTCTCTTAAAAAAATGTTTAAAGTAATCTCTACACCCAGCATGGGGCCTGAACTCACAACCCCAAGATCAAGAATCACATATTCCACTGACTGAGCCAGCCAGGCGCCCCATCTCTTAAAAATTTTTTTGAAGATATTTAGAAAAATGCAAAAAGAATTCACGCTAGCCTCAAAAATTTCCACCTTAAAAAAAAAGTCCACTCCCCCCACCTATGCATGCTCTCTCGCTCTTGCTCTCTCAAATAAATAAAATAAAATCTTTTTTTAAAAAGTCTGAGTTTAAATTTCGTAACTATATTTTGAGCAAAATAGGTAATATGCTTCTTTAACAGCATTTAAAGAGACACAAGCTAAAATAGATCTGATTTGTTCTTCTGCGTTTCTGTAAGTTTTTGGCCAATTATCTTCCTCTCCCAAATTTCAGATATGTTATTTTATTTTTTATAACAGCTTTATTGAAATATGATTCACCTACCATACATTCACCCATTTTGATGGTTTTTAGTATATTCACAGTTGTGCAACCATCACCACAATCAATTTTAGCATATTTTCATCACCTCAAAAAGAAATCTCATATCCATTAGCAGTCATTCACTTCCTCCCAAATCTCCCAGCCCTTTATGGAAATCCATAAAGGCAACTGCCTTTATGGATTTCCCTATCCTGAACATTTCATACAACATGTGACTGACTTCTTTGACTTAGCATAATATTTTCACACATGTTGTAGCATGTATCTGTTCTTCATTCTTTTTTATGGCGAAATAATATTCCATTGTATGGATATACCACATTTTGTTTATTCATTCATCAATAATAGACATTCAGGATGTTTCTACTTTTTGGCTATTATGAATAATGCTGCTACAAACATTTATGTACAAATTTTTGTGTGGACATATATTTTTAATTCTCCTGGGTCTAGACCTAGTAGTGGAATGACTGGGGCATATAGTAACTCTATGTTTAACCTTTTGAGGAACAGCCAGGCAGTTTTCCAAAGCAGCTGCACCATTTTACATTTCCTAACAGCCTATGATTCCTGATCATGTTAACATTATTTCTCAAGGGCAGGTTGGTATTCTTTGAGGAGTGACAGTAAAATGACAACGAGAAGAGAACCTCTACCCCTACCCTCAAGTATATAAAGTTTTGAAAATTTACTAATGTGTTAGAAGAAAATAACAATGAATATTTCCAGGCCTTCTTTTTATTTATTTTTTTTAAAGATTTTATTTATTTATCTGACAGAGAGAGCAGGAGAGCACAGGCAGGGGGAGAGGCAGAGGGAGAGGGAGAAGCAGGCCCCCCACTGAGCAGGGAGCCCGATGTGGGACTCGATCCCAGGACCCTGGGATCATGATCTGAGCTGAAGGCAGATGCTTAACCGACTGAGCCACCCAGGCGCCCCTATTTCCAGGCTTTAAAATCAGTTCATTTCTTTTGGAGGATGTTCTTCCAGAAAATGAATAACTGATTTATATTTATATATTTAACTTGAGATTTTCTATATGTCTTTCCCAAAAATACTGAGTAATATCCCAATAAACACTTTATTGAATAAAAACTCCAGTTAGACTGTCATCAACAGAATGAATATTACCTGTACATCATAACCATCCCAACCTTTGTTCTGACATTGTATGACTTTGGGGGTATAAGAATCACAACCAGCTGTGCCTCCAACACATTTCAATTGTGGGATCGGATCCAGCCTACGAGAGGTGGTATAGCGGTCATGGTAGAGGGTGAGAGCTTTTACATCCCGCAACAATATTCTGTCTAAAACAAGAACACAGATGAACAGGTAGTAAATATATTGTCAAACACAGAGTCATCCTAATAAAACTCCTGTCATAGAAAATACTTTCAAAAGTAAGTGGATGTAGAATTCTAGACTGTCACTCAAGCAAGAGAGTAGATTTTTCAGACATCTGAAAGGTTTCAAAATCTTTACCTCCCAGGTATCAATTCTCAGTAAGATAATGAAGGATACTCACAAGAGAAAAACATAAAAACCAGAGGTCTAAAGAAAGAGTAGTGGCATACAGAGGGACAAAGTTAATCCCAAGGAGAATGATAAGAGAAGATAGCAGGATGATAACCATGGGTCAGGCAGAGGGTAACAAGTCCACACTGCAAGCGTACTGCTCAAAAGGGCTACCAGCAAAATTCCCTGCTGTTACCTTACCTTCTTTTTTAAACCTAAGGACAGAATGTCCAGGTGAACCTGGCTTTGGTTTTTATCTGTATTTGGTCTGTCTTGACCTTGAGCTGATGGAAGTTCCTCCTCTTCCCCCCATGTCCTGCTACCTGGGATCAGCTGAGGACACTCATGTCACCCCATCGTTTTATTCGTCTTTAAACTATTCATATATGTTTATGATATATTTCATGATTTTTTAAAATAGTGAAACCCACTCTTCCTCCAATTTCACATTTCTGTAATAACCCAAATTAACGACTGGTAAGTACCTTTTTCTTGCTTACCCAGACACAGATACAGGAGTTGTTTTGGGTTTTGTTAATCTATGGTTATAAAAACTGAATATACAGTCCACATTATTCTTCACATGGTTTTTCCACTTAATTATACATCATAGACATTCCCTCATATCAGCAGATACAGATCATATTTATACTTATTTACCAAAAAAAGAACTTAATAAATGTGACTAAGCTGAGATAAAACTAGAAATATAACATCAAACATATAATAATATATAAAATCAATAATGGAAAGACAGCTGAAAACTAGTAACAACAAAGAAAGTAAATGTGGACTACATATATCAAAATATATTATTAAACCTATAGTAGTATAAACAGTGTAATATTGGCAGAGGATTAGAAAAAGTGATCATCATACACCATGTACAAAAATTAATCCATGATGGCTAAAAACTTACCATAAAACATACAACAAATAAAAAATACTGGAAGAAAGCACAACAGAATGTTTATAATCCTGGTATGCAGAATTCTTAAGACACCAAAAGAAAAAGACTGACCAGCAAGATAAAGACTGTAATTGATCAAATTATGTTCAATCTATGAATCAGAGTCTATAATGATACTCAAAGAGAATGCCAAAAACTCATTTGTCACTAAAAGTTGCTACCTACCTCCTTACTCCGAAAATTGGTAATTAAAGATTAAAAATTAAATTTATATTCTGACTTTCCACCAGGAACTGTAATTTGAAATAGCCTCAGGTGATAATGGAAATCTCAACTTTACTGAAGAATGACAGCTAATAAATGCAGAAGAAATGACAGATTAGAAAAAAATCATCATTTCATAATGCCCAAAGAAACCGATGCAGACAAGGATTTACTGGTTTTAAAATCATTAAGAGACTGGATATTGGTATGGTGCCAAGTAACATTACACAGAGTGCTTTCTGGAAAAATGTAACTTCACAAGGGTTATAAAGCCACTTTTAATCTACTAGTTAATCTTAACATCAATAATGGTAGAACAAATTGATATTATACCATCTACTATGATGTAATCCCCAAAAGTATTTAACATGAATTTTATCAAACCTTTGGACTTAACATCCAGTCTATGAGAAAAACAGGGAAGAAAAAAAGCAAGCTAAAACACCATGAGAAAACAGAATCCAAAAGGTAGGATACTCTAAAGGACAACAGGCCCAAACCCTTCAGCAAAGCAGTAGCATAAATAAAGGACTCTTTGTTCTACATTTAAGAAGACTTAAGGGAGAATACAATCAGATGGGATGCACAGACCTGGATTGGGTCGGGTTTTGAACCAACTAGTTTAGACATTTCAGGCATAATTGTGATATCTGAATATGGAATGGATAATTAGTTGATATTAAGAAATTAAGATTAATTTTGTCAGGGGTAATGTTATTTTTACCTTGTGGGGAAAAGTTCCTTTTTAAAAAAGGAAGGGGGGCATATTGAAGGATTTAATGATGGCCTGTCATAATGCCTAAAATTACATTGACATATTTCAACCCTAAATACAGAGTTGAGAGAAAACAGGAATATGTAAAGATTTAAAATATCTTTCCCAGAATTCCTCTGGTAGACTGACTAGAATGACTTAGGATCCAGTAATTCTAGTAAAATGAGTATTTGGCTTTCCCAGTATCTACATGGAGGTAGACAAGGAGAAGAAGGTAGACAACGGCTTCTGAGTAATCCTCCAGTAGTATCTGTCACATGTGGTACAAACAGAAAAAATAACATTTTATTCAGAGTTTCTGGACCTACAAAATCCAAGAGAACTTCCCAAAAGACAACCATGGCATAATAAGAGAATTTGATAAAACAGCTAGATATTTTATCAATTACCAAAGGTCAACAGTTTTTTCTATACCTGTATCCAATTAAAAATGAAAATAGGAAGCCTATCTCAAATTAGTGCCAAACTACATAAAACATAAAAACATACATAAAATATCTGGAAATAAACTTAGGATCAATATGTGATCTATATTTTAAAAATACATATATAATAAGATCTAAATAAATGTAATGCACTTCCCACCAGGAACCAAATTGGGGTTTTTGGAACCAGGAAGAAATTATGTTAAAGGTTCTGTGGAAAAACTAATGTCTATAAATAGCGAAAAATTTTTTGAAAAAGAATTGCTTTACCAGACAATAAAACTTACCATAAAATAACTATAATCAAGATAGTATGAAATTAGAACAGAAATAGGCAAAGGAGGGGGGGATGGAGTAATTGGGTGATGGGCATTAAGGAGGTCACTTGATGTAACGAGCACTGGATGTTATATGCAACTCTTGAATCACTAAATTCTACCCCTGAAACTAATAATATACTATATGTTAACTAACTTGAATTTAATCTTTTTTAATTAAAAAAAAATAGGCAAGGGAACTATGAAACAAAAGAAAGCCCAGAATAAATCCAGATATACGTAGGAATCCAATAGAAGATAAAGTGGACTTTTTGGGGCACCTGGGTGGCTCAATCAGATGAGTATCTGACTCTTAATTTTAGCTCAGGTCATGATCTCTGGGTGGTGGGATCAAGCCCATCACTGGGCTCTCGAGTGGGGCTCCACGCTCAGCTGGAGTCAGCCTGAGATTCTCCTCTCTCCCTCTGTCCCTTCCCCTGCTCGTGCTTATGTGCACACCTGCACTGTCTCTCAAATAAGTAAAAAAAAAAAATGTAAGGGGCGCCTGGGTGGCTCAGTCGTTAAGAGTCTGCCTTCGGCTCAGGTCACGATCCCAGGGTCCTGGGATTGAGCCCCACATCGGGCTCCCTGCTCAGTGGGAAGCCTGCTTCTCCTTCTCCCAATCCCCCTGCTTGTGTTCCCTCTCTCGCTGTGTCTCTCTCTGTCAAATAAATAAATAAATACATTTTTAAAAAATAAAAATAAAAATAAATAAATAAAAAACTTAAAAAAGAAAAGATAAAGTGGACTTTTTAATTTGGAAAAAAAAAAAGAGTGCCTTCTTTAATACATGACACCAACATAATTGACTATGCAGCTAGAAGAAAATCCACAGCAATATAAAAACTTAATTCCACATGGGCTGAAGACCTAAAATTTCCAAGAACTATATTAAAATAAAATATGGTATAGTAACCCCAAACGACTACCTTATACATAAAAAACTGTAACAATGAAAATATTCAAAGGTTTAAAGTCATAAGGTATTATTAAACTAAGTAACAGGAACAATAATAACTTGAAATTATTGTAGCAGGGTTGAGATAATGCAAAGAACACTGAACTAAATTCCCATCACCAACTTGCTGTATGACTTTGGCCAAGTCACTTAATTTATCTGCATAGAAGTTTCCTCACTTGTAAAATTAAGAAGATAATATCAACTTTAAAACTGGTCATGAAGCTTTGATTTATCAACCTTAAAATAGGTTGTGAAGCTTAGGTATGATTTACTAGAACTGTCCTGCAGAGTACTTGACACATAATAAATGATCAAGTACAATATATATTACTGAGAATGTTGAAGGAGCTATATACACACTGGGTTTCATTACCATAACCCTACAGCATTTTTCTTCCCTAGATCTCCTAAAGATCGCTGTTTTGTGGCCTTAAAAATTCCTATGTTGGGGCGCCTGGGTGGCTCAGTTGGTTAAGCGACTGCCTTCGGCTCAGGTCATGATCCTGGAGTCCCGGGATCGAGTCCCACATCGGGCTCCCTGCTCAGCAGGGAGTCTGCTTCTCCCTCTGACCCTCCTCCCTCTCATGCTCTCTCTCATTCTCTCTCTCACAAATAATAATAAAATCTTTAAAAAAAAAAGAAAAAAAAAATTCCTATGTTGAAGCCCTAATCCCAATGTCAGTAGATCTGGAGGCAAGGACTTTGGGAAGTGATTAGTTTTAGATGAGGGCTTGAGGATGAAGCCCCTATGATAGCAGACCTTTATAAGAAAAGACCAGAGCCTTCTCTTTCTCTGCCATGTGAGGACATAACAAGACAATCATCTGCAAACCAAGAAGAGGATCCTCACCTGCAAACGAGGAAGAGGGTCCTCACCCGACACCAAACATGCTAGCACCCTGATCTTGGACTTCCCAGCCTCCAGAATATGAGAAATAAATGCTTGCTGTTTAAGCCAACCAATCACGGTTATTTTGTGGGCACCTGGGTGACTCAGTTGGTTAGGCGACTGCCTTGGGCTCAGGTCATGATCCTGGAGTCCCAGGATTGAGTCCTGCATCAGGCTCCCTGATCAGCAGGGAGTCTGCTTCTCCCTCCGACCCTCCCCCCTCTCAGGCTCTCTCTCTCATTCTCTCTCTCTCAAATAAATAAAATCTCTAAAAAAAAAAAAAAAAATGGTATTTTGTTATTGCAGCCCAGAGTGAGACGACGTCTAAGAACAAAGTGCTCATACCCATCCACCACTAGTTGTATCAGTCAAGGGTCACAGGGAGTTCCCGCAAGTCCAGACTCACAAATGGAAATCCATTTACAGGTCTCAAACTTAAGATGAACAAAACCAAACATGCTTCTCTCACAATCTTCCACATCTCTCAGGTAATGGTCACTCCACACTTCTAGTCACTCAGGCCAAAAATTTGGATCACCTTTGTCCTCTCCTCTCACCCCTACATCTAATCCATCAGAATAGCATGTCAGCTCCACCTTCTAAACAGGTGAGAATCCAATCTCTCACCAACTCCACTGCTTCTCCGCTGGCCACACCATCCCTACTCTTGGAACTCACTGTACCAGCAGCCTCTTCACTGGCCTCCCTGCTTCCCCGGACCTCCTACAGTCTGTTCTCCACAGAGAGGACAGAATGAGCCTTTAAAATGCAAGTCATGGGGCGCCTGGGTGGCTCAGTTGGTTAAGCGACTGCCTTCGGCTCAGGTCATGATCCTGGAGTCCCTGGTTGGAGTCCCACATCGGGCTCCCTGCCCTGCAGGGAGTCTGCGTCTCCCTCTGACCCTCCCCCTCTCATGTGCTCTCTCTCATTCTCTCTCTCTCAAATGAATAAATAAAATCTTTAAATAAAATAAAATAAAATGCAAGTCATGGTTATCCCTCCTCGACCCTCAGGTTTCTGATCAAATGTCACCTTAACAGTGACTTCTTCCCTGACCAATGTATATTTTGAAAGTTCCACTTCTACCTGCACACCCTGTCTTCCTTCCCCTGCGTTATCATTGCCCATACCACTTTTCATGATATGACATGCTACTTACCAATTTGTGTATTGTTTATTTCTCCTCAATAGATGTAAACTCTCTGGGGGCAAAATGCTCACTTTTGTTCACTGCTATATTGCCAACACCCAGAAAAGTGACTTAAATATAAAATAATTCCATAAAGAATTTTGAAAAGTCCGGTAATCTCTTTAGAACTGGTACAATTTTTTTCCAGACAAATTATCACTCTATGTTAGCTAAAGACAAAGTGCATCCAAAGTAAAAAAAAATTAGGGAGTGATTATTGTTTTATTACAAGGCTTGATAAAACTTGACCCAATAAAACTTTTACAGAACAGTTCCTCAAAGTAAATTTAAGGTAAAGTAGAATTTATAAAAATCGATTGTGTTTACTCTGCAAAATATTTTGGTGCTTTTTGTTCCAGAACAATAGTTTATACATTAGATAGACTAAGAGCTACCAAGAAGTGGTTCACCATTCATTTAAATTTGGTTCCTTTTTTTAATTTCCCTGACTCTTCATCTGTAAACTTCCTTTTTTTTTTTTTTATTAAGAATTGAGGGTTCGGGGCGCCTGGGTAGCTCAGTTGGTTAAGCACAGGACTCTTGATTTCAGCTCAGGTCATGATCTCATGGTGGTGGGATAAAGCCTCAAGCTGGGCTCCCCGCTCAGCCGGAGTCAGCTTGAGATTCTCTCCCTCTCTCTCTCCCTCCGCTCCTCCCCCTGCACATGCGTTCACCCGAGCACACGCACACTCTCTCTCTCAAATAAATAAGTCTTCAAAAAAAAAAAAAAGAATTGATGGTTCAACTGTTTCAGTCCTGTTTTTAAATTATAATTCTGATCAAAATGTCCTCTTTATATACAACTTTCTAGGAATACATAAATAAATGGACATTTAAAGCCAACCTGTCTTTTATTACTAATAAAACATCCACATCAAATCAGTTACTCAAAGCCAAGTATTTGCAAACAGCACCTTCTCTCTCATTTCAGCATTTAGGAATAAAATAGTAAATCTCTTGCTTAAGAAACATGGGCATTTCCTATCACCCAAGTCACAAATGCAATGTTGATACCTTTCACGCTTTAACATCTTCATTCTCCAAACAAAAAATGTTCTAACTATTTAAAAGTCATTTCTTGGGGCGCCTGGGTGGCTCAGTCGTTAAGCGTCTCCCTTCGGCGCAGGTCGTGATCCCAGTGTCCTGGGATCGAGCCCCGCATCGGGCTCCCTGCTCTGTGGGAAGCCTGCTTCTCCCTCTCCCTCTCCCCCTGCTTGTGTTCCCTCTCTCGCTGTGTCTCTGTCAAATAAATAAAATCTTTAAAAAAATAAAAATAAAAAATAAATAAGTCATTTCTTACATCACTCCAATTTAACAACATGCGTCATTAAATGGAAACCTGTATGTTTGTGTATATATACACATATTAATTACACGGAATATTATTTATCCCATAAAAATTCTTTAGAATATTCTAATAACATAGTAATAAAAAAAAATCTCTTCTCCAGAAATCACTTATCATGTATCATCGCACACAAAAAAATAACAATAAAATGTTTTTTAAATTCTACTGTGCGGTGAAAAAGAAGAAAAGCTGACGTAACGAGATGAACTTCACTGTAGTGGTCAGAATAAGAAGCATGGGTTCTGCTCATGTAAGTAGTACAGTCTACGACTCTGCTAACCTACCTACAAGGTTTACATCGCTGCCCACTAAGTGTGACTCACAGACTGCCGGTGCTGTGGCAACTGTCAGCTATAGCAACAGGCAGCCATGACAACAGGCAGGGAAGATGACTTCAGACAGTCATGACAACAAAGCAAGAGGAGCAGGTGAGAGCCGAGCTTTCCAGTTATTCTTAGGGATGAGGATTGTAGTCCGAGAAAGGAGAAGGTAGACAAATTTTGGGAGTCCAGGGAAGGGAGAAAGGGGACCGTAAGAATACAGAGTCGTCCCGCCCCGCCGACTTCCCAACAGTCCCCACTTGTCCCGTAGGACGTCTTGAGAAGAGCAAAAGGAACAGGCAGGACGCAGGTGAAGAGGGAAGAAGATGGAAATGAGAAATCAGGGCTGAAAGGCCCAAGCGGAGGCGAACGGAAATGTCGCCCGCTGGGCCTCTGAGCGCTAGCTGTACGCGACAGAAAGGGACGGGTGACGACAGCACTCACCAGGGTCTTCCCAGCCGAGGGCAGGGCCCGCGATCAGCAGAAGCAAAAGGAGGCTGAGAAGGGGGCAGCGTCCAGCAGCTTCCGGCCCACCGGCTGCGGCCATGGCTCTGGGTGAGCGGGCGGTTGCCAGGCGGCTGCCAGGCCGGAATCCTGTTGCGGAAGTCTGTCCGCGCGCGGCCGCACCGCAACGCCAGGGGCTCCGGCCGCGGCGCAGGGAAGTCTGGCCGCAGCGCCGCAGCGAAGGTCCGTGCGCGAGTGTTACGTCATTGTCACTGAGTCGCGCTGGAGAACACGGGTGGACACTGCAGGCCCCGCCCCTGAGGCTTAGAGCGGCTGGGGGCGTGGCCAAGGGCAGGACGCTTCCGCTGGGGGCGGATCCAGGAGCGGGGCGCTGGGTGCTGGGGCTGGGACCGAAATGACTCAACCCTGTTGCGTTTGGTCTGCGGCTCAGAAAGCGAAGGGACAAGGGTTAGAGAGATTGAAACCAACGTAAAATCTAAGAAATGTACTTGGGTTATGTATTTCCGAAACCTCCGTAACCTTTCTGAGGAAAGTAACTGTGCATTATAAAACTTTCTGTCTTCAGCACCTAACATAGAGCCTGGTACATGATTCGTGTTCCACTATTGTTTGCTAAGAATATTCAGGTGAAAGGTAGCAAGGGAATATGTTGTCTGGTTTCAGAAGTTCAGAGCCTTTATATATTTCCTTGTACGTGGAGGCAGTAAGAACTTACAAAATATCAGGAGAAGAAACTACTACTTAACCAGTCAGAGAAAACAGTTCTAAGAGTGCAGGAGCATTATCTTTGAGGCCTGACGGCCCTGGGTTTCTCTCATTCATTCATACATTCATGCATTCAACAAATGCAGGTTGAATGCCTAATACGTGTCAGGCGCTGCTTTAGGCATGGAAGATACAGACAAATCCCCGGTACTCGTGGACCTTACACTAAAGCCGGATAGGAAAAACAACATTAAATAATTAGTAAGCAAAGATAATAGGCAGTGATAAATGCATTGATGAAAATTAAACACGGTGTTACAAATAGAGACTGGGAGGCAACTTCAGGGAGGCATTTCCTTGCTGAGGAAGTGATTTTGAAGTTTGAGACCTGAATGAGAAAGAACCAGCCATACAACAGTCAGGGGAAGATCCTCCACAGCTTGGGGAACAGTGGGTGCACAAGCCCTTGCCATGTGTTTTGAGGAACAATCATTCATCGATTCAGCCAATAACTTTATATATCGAGCATCCACCAGTACCTAACAGTACCTGCCAGGCACTGTTCTGGGCACTGGGGATACAGTAGTGAATAAAACAAAATTCAGGGGGTGGGAGAGGCAAACAAGTCCAATATAACTGAAGCAAAGTAATTTAGGGGAAGAGCAGAACAAGAGGAAGCTGAGCAGTGGGGGCTTGGAGTGGGACCAATCAAAATTGTAAGAAAGATAATAGAAAATTCTGTTCTCAACATGTTAAGTTCGCAGTGACTATTAAGCATCCAGATAGACATGTCAAACAGACACTTGGATATGTAAGTCTGTATTTCAAAGTTAAGGTAAACTTGGTAGTTGATGTTATCAAAATGAAGATGGTATTTAATGCCACAGAAAAAGGTACAATGCATAGGAAGAGAATTCAGATATGGCAAAGAAAGAGGCCCAGGACTAAACTAAGAGAACACTATTATTTGAATTCTGGGCAGAAGAAGATCCTAGAAAGAGTCTGAAAAGTAACCTCTGGCGAGGTCTGAGGAAAGCCAGGAAGGAAGCAATACGGTAGTTGAGAGAAAGACAATGGTCCACAGTGTCCACTGTTGTTGAAAGGTTGAATCCAAAAGCCACCTTTGGATTTTGCAATGTAGAGGGCATTAATTACCTTAACAAGAGAACTGCTGTTATTTGAGATCACATCATTTGCCATGTATAGTTCTGGATAGTGGTGAATACAACACTAAAGGTTATCCTAACTTACATTCTGGAGGGAGAGACAGCCAACAAATAATATAGTTCAGATAAATAATAAGCACATTCAAGAACAAAAGAGAGTAATACACACACACACAAAACCAGATTCTTAAATACAGAGAACAAACTGATGGTTGCTAGAGGGGAGGTCACTAGGGGGATGGGTGAAATAAAGGGGATTAAGGGGTTTCCATTTATAAAATAAATAAGTCACAGGGATGAAAAGTACAGCATAGGGAATATAGTCAATATTGTAATTATGTTGTTTGGTGGCAGAGAGTCACTACATTTTTATCATGGTGAGCACTGACTAACGTATAGAATTGTTGAATCAATATGTTGTATGTCTGAAACTAATACAACACTGTATGTTAATTATGTTTCAATTTTTAAAGATCTCATTTATTTATGAAAGAGAGGGTGGGATGGTGGGGGGGGTGGGGAGAAGCAGAGGGAGAGCCCATGCAGGGGGCTCTGTCCCATGACCCCAAGATCATGACCTGAGCCAAAACCAAGAGTCGGTCACTTAACTGACTGAGCCACCCAGGTGCCCCTATACTTCAATTTTTAAAAAAGAAGAAGAAAACAGCATAATATAAAGTGAAGTTCTGTAATACATGGGATGTCCAGGAAGGGTTCTGAGAAGCTACCATTTGAGCTGAGATCTAAATAATAAGAGGCAGCTTCTTAAATCATCTCTGAGACACATCAATAGGAATGTGTGGACCTGATTTGGGTCCTGATTCAAACAAACTAGAAAATAAATGACATTTATGAGACAATTAGAAATTTGAACACTGACTAGATATATGATGTTAAAAAATTGTTTTTTAGGTTTCATAAATGTACTATGGCTATGTTATTTTTAATGGTTCTTTTAGAAATATACTAAAATATTAGAGAGGAAATTATGTCCGGAATTTTCTTCAAAATAATTTGGGGAAAAATAATATGGGGGGTAGGGGAAAGAGGATGGGAAGTATAGACAAAACAACATTGAACATGTGTTAAGTTTTGAAGGTAGTTCATTCATTATACTATCCTGACTCCTTTTTATATATTTACTTTTTCCATAGTAACATTTTTTAAACCAAAACTAAAAGCTTCCCTGAAGTTTGTCTGACTTTATCTGTAAGAGTTAGTAATTCCAAATGTACAAAATTCTGGAGTGGATGAAATCAGATGTTTAAAGCACCAGACACATATCAGCTGCTCAATAAACAATAGCTCTCTTCCTCTCACCCCCATCCCCATCTTTGTGAGTTAACTTTGGAGGATAAGAAGCCATCTGAATAAGTTTTGAAACTATGTAGGGTAACACTGATTAACTATTTTGTAAGAATACTTAGAGAACGTTTAAAGGATACAACATTAACTAATGATTAGGATTTACTTGGCAAACTAATGAAGGTAATTCCTGACATTCTACCTTTTTCAGACAATTATTTTCAAGCTTTCGTTTGCATAGGAAGTCTTCAGGATTCTTGATAAAATTTCAGATTCCTGGGCTCTGCCCTCAAAAGTTCTGATTCAGAACTTCTGGGTCCAGAGTGGGACCCAAGAATTTGTATTTTTGGGAAGCATCCTAAAGAATTCTATTGTAGGTAGTTGAAATACGTTTGGAAACACTGTTTTTAAGGTCTCAAGTGTCTCCAGACAACATCTATAGACCAAAATTAGTACTTAGGATGGTGAGTGTTTTCTTGCTAGTAACACTGTGGATCTCATGGAAAAGTCAAAGAAGCATAATATCATTGGATTCTGTGACCATGGAAGCAAAAGAACATAGATCCTTCTAACCTGAAGAACAATCCCAGTTGCCTGTTAATGTTATCAAGGATGAATATCTGCAATGCCCAACCCATTTGTATTCACAAGAGGAAATTAGGGGACTAGCACTTACCTCAGCTACAGGGACTTGTGGAAGCCCCAAAAGGCTTCCTAAAATGTGATCTTTCCCCCAGGAGCCAAGCTATGAGTCCATGAGATAAGAACCTATCACTTTCACCACCACCAATACCACCACCACTGATCAGCTATCTCTATTATGTTCCCTCAACCATCCTGCTTTCAAGGATGAATACTGTGGAACAAAACAAGAAAGGTGTTAGTGGTGACTATTTGGAGTCACAGAATCATTTATGTCTCCAAGAATTTCACCTACTCCTTTCAAGGTGGTTGGTGAGTAGGATGCATACACCTGCTTCAGTTTAGAGAAAGGAGCTGGTGGTTCACAGACTGTCTTTTTTTTTTTTTTTTTTTTAAGATTTTATTTATTCATTTATTTGAGAGAGTGAGAGAGAGAGAGCACATGAGAGGGGGGAAGGTCAGAGGGAGAAGCAGACTCCCTGCCGAGCAGGGAGCCCGATGCGGGACTCGATCCCAGGACTCCAGGATCATGACCTGAGCCGAAGGCAGTCGCTTAACCAACTGAGCCACCCAGGCGCCCCACAGACTGTCTTAAACAGCAACATTTCTATAGCATATGTTCAAGTTCGCCTTGTGTTTTCACTACTACAGTCCTTAAATGGAAACTCTTCATGATTCAGAAGATGCCAGAATTTTTTGCACTAACTTGAATAGAAAAAAATTCTACTCCTCCACAAGATATCTATAGATTTATTGGGGACATTAAGCCTCAAGTGACCTGTTTTTTAAAAAATTATAATTCGGGACGCCTGGGTGGCTCAGTCGGTTAAGCATCTGCCTTCGGCTCAGGTCATGATCTCAGGGTCCTGGGATCGAGTCCCACATCCGGCTCTCTGCTCAGCGGGGAGCCAGCTTCTCTCTCTGCCTGCCGCTCCCCGTGCTTGTACGCTTTCTCTCTCTCTCTGACAAAGTCTTAAAAAAAAAATAAAAAAATAAAAAATTATAATTCAACCCTGAAAGTAGTGGAGAGAAGCAGGGTAGGACAATACCTTTAGCTCTCAGTATCTCCCATTTTAAAGCATTTTGGAAACATCTCTTCTAACCATTCACTCACCAACGTTTTACATGCCAGTTTATCTTAGTCTGGTGACTGAAAAGATTGAAAAATTCAAATCTTATGTCAAGCCCCTCCACCTGTATCTTTTTAAAACCCTTGGAAAGATTCTCATTGCTCAGGAGGGGGAAAAAATCTAATATAGGACTCTGCTGTCCTACCCTAGCCGGGAGCAATCCCACTCGCCTTCTCTCCTCTCTCCAACAGACCAAGCTCCTGGGCCCCAGTTTGCCTCCCAAGCTCACCATCCAACCACTTCTCCCACCTCCGCCCCCAACACCATCTCTCTTCCCCATAACGGTTTTTCCCTTTTGTCTTCTAGTTACACACCCGCTCATCCTTCCGTTGTCCCTCCCTCGGGGAAATCTCTCTGATCTAAATCAAAGACTGTCAAGGACTATCTACCCGTCTTCCTAACAATTATCACTGTTACAATTTTACATTTGTGTGTGTGTGTGCCTGTGTCTCACCAAACTGCAAGCTCCTTCAGGGCAGAAACCACACCTAGTTTAGCTCACCCCAGTACCTAGCCCTGTTCCCCAAACATAGTAACTGTTGCATGCATTTGAAGGATGACTTAAGTAAGTGTATTCGTCCCTCTGCTTTCTCCTTTTTATTCCCCTAGCCCTGCTACTACTAAAAACAAACAAAACAACAAATAAACAGCGATTCTCACAGACTCCCAAGAGATCGGATTTGCATTAAAATGTGTATTTGTATTTTCTGGTCCCGCTGCTCCTTATCTGTGGAGGTGGGGCTCACCAGAACTCTATTTGGGTCGGAAACCAAGGAGCCAAGTGCCAACGACCTAACTGGACTGACTTCTATTACAAGGCTGGGGAGGAGAGAGCCAAGGGTGCGCTTTAAAGACCATAATACCATCCTCCGAAGACATCACAGCATGCCTCCCAAAGGACGGCGGCTACTCGCGCTCCCTTATACCCTCCAAGAATGTGGGAGGTTGCAGGCTCCGCGATGGGGGATTGGGAGTGGAGCTTCCCCGAGTCTGAGGGGAAAATAGGAACGGAACCCAGGCGAGAACGCCAAGCCTGCGAGGACGGCAATCCGCACAGCTCCACGGCAGGGAAAGAAGGGGTCGGCCCCGCCGCCCCCAACCCGGCGCGCCCCCCGCGCCCCCGCGCGAGCGCGTGTCGCCGGCGGAAGTGCGGCGTCGCGCACTTCCGGGTGTTGTCTGGTTGCCGCCGCCGTGCGTCTCCGGTCTCCCGGCCGCCGCCGCCGCCGCTGCCGCCTCGGGTCCCGGAGCCAGGAGCGACGTCACCGCCATGGCCGGCATCAAAGGTGGGCCGGGGGCGCAGGGCGCCGGAGGGCTGGGTGGCCGCCCGAGAGAGGGGGAGGGGGTCCCTCGCGGCCCCCGCACGCCGCCTCTCCGGCCCGGGCGCGCGCCGCGGAGGTCCCTGCGCTGGCGGCCGCCTCCCGCCCCTCGACCCTCGCCTCCGCCTCCGCCCTCGCAGCCTGGGAGCCGAGCTGGGCGCGGCTCCCTCCGGGAAGGGCCGGCAGGGTCGGCGGCTTCTCCGTCAGCCCCTACTTCCTGCTGATCTCGGCAGCCTCTCTCCCACCCATCGGCACCCGTACAAAGAATGAAGTGGTCCTTGGTCTGCGAGAGTCCCGCAGCACCTCGGGCCATCACACACGTTTTGCAGGAGTTTGCATCCGAAGAGAGAGGCGAGCGGAGAGTGCTTTTGAGGGGCTTGAGGCCCCTAGAGATGCCAGTTACGGGAAATCAGTGTCATTTCCCTCTTAAAGGCACAAGTGCGATCTTCGGGTGCTGAGCGAAACCGAGTCCCTCCGGAACGCCCTGGAAGGACTTAGGGACGGTTCTTTCCGAAACCTTGGCCATCACATCCACTCCCAGGACCTGTCCTCGAAGTTTTACAGGCTTCAGAAACTGATGCGTTTTGATTTGTAGTGTTTGTCAGATAGGGTTAGACCCTGTAAGCGACCCCGAAGTGCCCCTGTTCTCCACAGTTGGGTTCGTTAAAGAAATAAAATAGTGTCAAAACTTAATGAAAAATTACTCGTTTATTCGTCTGTTTTCTTTAGAAATAAGGAAGGTTGCATTCTTTCAAATTGTTTGGTAGTTTTGTTAATGTGATTAGAAGGAAACACCGTTGACAGCGTTTTCAACTTTTTGACCACGAATTGCATTGATTTCCTGACCTGCGGCTTTGTAGAAGGGACAGGCAAGCAGGAGGTGAAGAACTTTGATAGCAGTGTTTTTTTCTGTGTTATTTATTTCCTTTAGGACAACTTTTATTGAGCTTCTTTCCCAGAGTCACATTTTTACTGTTTCTGGCTTAATGTCTGAAAACATTTCATTTCTGATGTAAAACTTTGTCAATAGATAAGCAACAAAGTTCATTTTCCGTATTTTTTTGAACTGTGATAGACCTTCTTAAATCCTTGTGTGGAAAGGCAGGGTAGAATGCTGTGGTTTTTAAGGATGTTGCCAGTTTCCCAGTCCTTTCTCATTTCTTCAGTGTCATCAACGGAAATCTCCCTCTTAAAAAAAATAACTTTGTAATTTCCTTCTCCAAGTTTAGGAAAATATTAACCAGGTGAAATTATCTCAGATGGAATTGTACTTACACTTTTGGTTTCAGTAAGATTTTCTGATTGTTATGACTGTTTATCAGGACATTTTCTTTCTTTGGCCTATCTTTGTATTAGGAGTGTTGCTATAATTGGAGATCATTACTTAATTCTTAAGCCATTTGCCTATTATTTGGCTATATGTTAGATTTTTCTGATAACTCCCAGGTTAGGGAACTGGTCCCTGCTACGCTAATTTCTTTGTAGTCACAGAATCAGCACCCTGTCTCTAGAGAGTTTAGATAATTGGGCTGTTCCATCCCGAGCCTAGAGGCTTTGGGAGTAGAAAGCAGACTCATCTAAGTTTTGCCCTCCAAATGTTTCATCACTCAATTACGGTATAAATTCTTGCCTTGTTGATGTGTCATCTGGGACAACCATTTATACACAAATGATGAAATACACTTTTGAGCAATGTATTTAACACCATTGGGGTTAATCCAGTGTGATTAGAGGTGAGATGTCACATAAAATTATTTTTTGATACTTAAATCTTACCTTGTTTTCATTTTTAAATTTTCAAAAAAGAGATCTTCTTTTATTAACTTTCTAAGAGTGTACTCAAAGAATTTAGACTTTCTTTTTTTATAAGAACATAAATAACTGTTCTCTGTCATGAAAGAGTTGCCTGCAGAGGCCATCAAGCCCTAAAGCTACTTGCCTTTTGGCCAAGATTACCACAAACAGGTATGCTTTTTGAAATTTTTCTGTCTGACTTAAGGTTTTTTGGGGTTTTTTTCCAGTCTCCTTTCTCTTGTCAGAGGGCAGATCTTGCTTATGTGCAGTTCTACCTCCTATTTCTCATTTGTTTCAATGTGGGAAACAAGATCTTCAAACTTACAAAATTTTATGTTACAAGTTACAGGTAATAGTGATCATTTCTGGGTAGGGAAAGTTACTTCTCATGTAATTTTGTTCAGGCTACATGAATTGCTATTGAAAAAAATGTATAAATGAATATAGATGACTCTTTTTTTTATTCTGCTGAAATTCACATACAACAATTGTATCCAAAAAAAATGAATAAATAACGACTAAATAAGAGCCTAAGGGTCTGTTTATAAAGAATGGTAGCTTTAATGTATGGGCTCTGTGACATCTGTTTTACTCTTTAGTGACCCTTGTTTCCTCCAGGATTCTAAACTATATTCTGGATAAATGGCTTCTGAATAAATAAGTTGTTACTATATAGTATTTATAGTGGTGAATTTAGCTGTTTTGCAACTACATTCAAAAAGTGGAGATGGTTCCCCGAAGCTAATTTAACACTGTATGTTAATTATACAGTTACATAAAAAAATTTTTAAGTGGAGATGGCTTTTTATTTCTTCAGCATTTCTTATAACAAGTACCTTTAGTGTTCAGAGAATTATTTGCATTTTAGTTCTAATCCAAGTCTCATTTTATAGAAGAAAGAACAGATATGATTATGTGGACAGCTAGTTAAGTGGCTAGTAGGGACTAGGGACCCATTGTCTCCTGACTTTTCATTTATGTGCTGTTTTTACTCTGCTGTTTTGGCATGATCTTCCCCTCCTCTTCCGTTCTGTCCCTTTCTTTTTTCCCTTGGGTTCTTTTTACTCATTCTACAGATATTTATTATTCAGTGTTAAGAGCTGGGATGTGAGTATCAACAACAGAAAAACTTTTTCCCTGCTGTGGTGGACCAGACAGCTCATGAGGCAAAGCAGATACAGGGGCGCCTGGGTGGCTCAGTTGTCTAAGCATCTGACTCTTGATTTTGCTTCAGGTCATGATCTCAGGGTCATGGAATTGAGCCCCATGTTGGGCTCTGTGCTCAGCACAGAGTCTGCGTGTCCCTCTCCCTCTGCTCCTTACCTCTTTCTCTCTCTCTCTAAAATAAATAAAGTCTTTATTTAAAAGAGGAAAAACAGTTACAAATCATTATAAAATTACAGCTGTGATAACTGAGCAAAGGGGATGTATACAGTACAGGGGGTGGGGGGCCTCTGCACATGCATGGCCCTCTGCTGGAATGCTCCCCTCAGATATCCACATGATTCACTCCCTCTTTTCATATAAATCTCTGCTCAGATGTCACCTTATCAGAGATGCCTCCCCAGGCCACTCTGTCCAAAATAGTACTCCCATCCTCTTAACTCTACCTGATTTTTTCCATAACTCTTAACATTCATTTGCTAACTTAGTTTTCTTTTTTTTTTTTAATCATTTTGTTCACCTGCTAGAATATATGCCTCATGAGAGCAAGAACTTTGATTTTTTTTTTCATTGCTTTATCTCCAGTATCAAGAACAATTGTATTAGGTGATCAACAGATATTTGTTGAATGAATGAATTGAGGGAATTGGTCTAGCAGGAGGTTTGAAAAAACTTCAGTGAGGAAGAAATGATTGAGCTGAGATCTGAAGGACATGGAGGAGTTCACTTGGAAGAAAGAGGAAGGGAATGGAACAAGAATGCAAGCTTCATGCGTGTAGAAGGGCCTTGTCTGGTTTATTAACATATCTGCAGCACCTGTTATGTATTTGGTTCTCAGTAAATATTTCTTGAATAAGTATTTCTTGAATGAAATGAATGAATGAAAAAGTGTCTGAGGTAGAAGGGACAACATGTACAAGGGCCATGTGGGTGAGGGAGCCTGCTGATTTCCAGGAGAGGAAAGGCCAGTGTGACTGAAGTGCAGAGAGCAAGGGGTAATAGGCTGGTGTGAGTGTGTCAGGAGAGTAAGCAGGGCCAGATTTTGAGGGCCTGTGAACAAAACAAATGATAAACTCAGTATTTTCTTCACAGTTGACATTGCATTCCATGGTAAACTTGAGGTTATCTGCTATAAAATAAAAGTGTAATTCTTTTTCTTTCTTTTTTCTGTAACTGAAGATGTAATGGCTTAAGGATTAAATAAATGTGTTCAAGGTTGACATGACCTACATCCGTGATCTAAGTGAAAATCAAACTTGCCAACCTACCATGTGAATGGGTATCCTTGATTATCACCATTTTAATCCACAGAAGTCTGTCAGAAGTACTGGGCAGCATTTAACCCCTTTACTGTTAATTTTGGTTTGTATGTGTTAGTTTTTCTCCCGATAACTTTTAGACCTTCTACAACTCTTTTGAATTTTAATATTTCTTAAGGTTAATGGACTGCATCCTTTAAGACAAAAAACACCTACGTTATTCTCTTAACCAATGTAGTTGAGGAAATACAGGTTATATAGAACTCAAAATAAATCGATCATTTATATCTTTGCTTAATTCTAGGCCATTGATTATGCCTATTGAAGAAAGTTGTTTCTACTCACTACTCACTATAAAGTGAAAACACTTTATAAAATATAATGCTTTGTATATGTGTGTATATAACTTTAGAAACTATGTTTCACCTGTAGAATGCATCTGTTGCTTGTGATAATATCATAAAATAGTGATACCAAAGAAGGATTTGTACCTATTATCCTGCACATTTTCCAATGTGTAGAAGAAACCCAACTATAGTTTTGTAAACTACTCAAAGGTCTATATCAAAATTAATTGATTAAAATTATTAACTCCAGATGTCATTGGACACTCTTAATCAGTTTTGAGCACATTGGGGGTGTATGTGCAATAAGCAAGAGTTGATCATGAGAGACTTTCCCATAGGATAAGGTTCTAAAGTCCAGTAAAGCTGAGAATGCAGTTTCTCCACATCCTGCTTTTCAAACTCTGATGATCTGTGGAGTAAATATAACACTAATGACTGGAAGAGCATTGATCTGGCGGGCTAGGATACTCATTAGAAATGGAGCCAGTAACAAGGGAATGTGGTGGTGTGCTCACGATGGGTCAGGGCTTTGAAAATCAGTGTTGCTTTATTTTGCCTTGAAGATGGCACAAAAAACTTATTTTGAGACTATAGATAACTTACACTCTTGAAGATAACTCACTTTTAATGCATTTGTTTTTTGTGTTGTGTTTTGCTTTTTGCTTCTGGGGTCACACGTAATATTCAGACTGCTAATACTAATATTAATAAAAATAATACTTAGTTTAATTAATATTTGTATTTGACTCTATTTACTTTGCAGCTTTGATTAGTTTGTCCTTTGGAGGAGCAATTGGGCTGATGTTTTTGATGCTTGGATGTGCCCTTCCAATATACAAGTATGTAAAATTTTTGTCTTTTTGAGTGTTTAAGGGTAAAATTTTTCTACTTTTAAAGCTTTATAAATTTTTTGAATGAAAGCTTCAATGTTCATTTACCAAGGACAAACCTTTTTTGAAGTGCAAAAAACACTTTTGGTTATTGCACTACTGCTCCGTTTTGAGTGCCTGTTGATAAAATTAAACACAAGAAAGTATAAAATGTCTTTTCAGCAAAAAATACCAGAAGCAGAATCAAGAGATAGTTGACTATGAAAAAAAGTCATATAAGCAATTACTTTCCATAGGATAGAAAATTTAAAAATTTAAATTAAATTTAAATTTAAAAATTAAGAGGATAGATTAGTAAGAAAAATATAGACAACTAAATAGAAAAATTTGCACAAATATGAAAAAAGAACTACAAATTACTAATAAGCACATGAAATTATACTCAGCCTCTCTCAAAATTAAATAAGATCCTTTGGCAGAGATAAAAACTATGGGCAGACAGGCACTGTCCTGTGCAGTGGGGTGGAGGAATAGCTACGGGCAGTCATCTTGGAGGCCAGTTTGCTTGTAGCTCTCAAAATGTATATATTCCTTGAACTAGTCTTTCCACTTAGAATTTCGCATATAAATCTACTGGCAGGTGTTTGCCAAGATATGTGTAGTGAGGGGAGAGTATGGATACTCATGGCAGCCTTGTTTATAATAACAACCAAAAAAAAACCAAAAAACAAAAAACCTGGAGGCATCCTGAAGGCCTGACAAAGGAGAAATGGTTAAACTCTTGTATGTCGATCAATGGAAGTAGTAGGCAGTCTTAAAAAGAATGAGGAGGAGCTGTAAGTGCTAATATGTCAAGGTGTTCAAGATACATTGTTAAATGGAAAAGTACAATGATTCATGTTGTTAAAATTTATCTGTATGGAAATATGGAAGGATCCACAAGAAGGTCATTAGGAGAGTGGAAGGAGAAAGCAGGAGAGATATGGGCAGCTTGGAGTTTTCACTTTTTGTGGCTTTTGTGTTTTTTCAACTTTTTATGTTGAAATGATTACGTACTGCAAAGATTCTTTTGCAAAGAAGCTGCAAAAATAGTACAGAGAGGTCCCCTGTACCCTTCACACAGGCTTCCCCCCAGTGGCCCTGTCTTACATAACTGTAGCTGTATTATCCAACCAGGAAATGACATTGGCACAATACAATAGCTAGACTGTACATTAAAAGCCATCTATTTTCTATATTCTGACTGAAAGTCTTCAGTATTACTTTCAGTTTGTTTTCTACATTTTGACTTCAGTATTTGGGGAGCTCACAGTGACCTAACAAGAGTTTGGGGATGTTCCAGCTTTACCCTAAGAAGGCTGTCATTCATTAGGAGTCAAGGGCATGAATCTTGAATTTTAAAAATGCTGTGTTAATATTTCTATTTTCCATATGCCTCTTTATTTATAACCTAAAATAAAAAATATTTTAATTTTGGGCCTTGATTCCAACTGCTTTAATTTATAAAGCATTTTCTTTTAGTATAAGAAATATTTAATCACTGTGTCATAATTGACTGTAGAAATACTGTGACTAAATGTTTCTCTTTTGAGTGTTCAGGTTATTGTTTATTTTTAAACTGTATCATGTTTTGTACCTTGCAATATTTCTTTGGTCCTTATTTTTAAAAAGCGTATATTGTTGTGTAGGAAAATGACATAGATAGCAAAAACTACATTAACTTATTTTTTTTTTCTAGCCAATACTGGCCTCTCTTTGTTCTGTTTTTTTACATCCTTTCACCTATCCCATACTGCATAGCGAGAAGATTAGTGGATGATACAGATGCTATGAGTAACGCTTGTAAGGAACTTGCCATATTTCTTACAACAGGCATTGTTGTCTCAGCTTTTGGGCTCCCTATTGTGTTTGCCAGAGCACATCTGGTAAGTGAATGTATTCTTCAATTAACGATTTCACATTAGACTGTGTTAAAATTGTCTTAGGAAAAAGATTTTGTGAAATGACATGAAAAAGAGATGAGGGACATAAGATCCTAGAGAAAAGAGATAATCTTACTTTTGTTGTTGTTAACTGATAAAAATGATATTGGGGAGCATGGCTGGGGTCTGTACTTCACTCTCAGAACTGGGCACATCAACTCACCCGGGGCTTACCAACCACAGGCCACAGGCCTGAGGAGATCTTGTGTTCTTGGCAGGTGGGAAAGGATGGAAGAGGAGAAGGGGCGCTGGTCTCCATATACTTGTCTTCCTCTCAGACTCGCCAGTCAGATTCACTCCTCTGTCTCTGAGGAGGTGGAGAAGCCAGGGGCCGGCCACCCTTCCATATGGGGAAGGCAGTTATTCCCTCTATCCCTTTAAAAGAATGCACATGAGTGTGTTTTCATCTTTGGTACTTTAATCTGCTCTCTAGACACAATTTTAGATTCACTGAAGAAGAGTTGGAGCGAATTTCTTTATAAACAGAAAGTTGTAGAAGTCTGTGCTGCCTCCTCAGAGTCCAGAAGTCTAGCTGTTGAATAATTACCATCTTCGTGACTTTCTGTCTTTTTAAGGAAGCAAATTAAAAACAGCAATATAGAAAGACCATTAAGTGTTAGTAGAGCGAAAGTTATTATTACAAATTGTATTTGTTTTAGATCGTGATTGGCTTACAACGAGAGTGTGATTTGCTTTTCATTCTCCTTTTGTTTTTCATGTGTCTATTAACTAAGTGTTTATTTTATTTCCCTAGATTGAGTGGGGAGCTTGTGCACTTGTTCTCACAGGAAACACAGTCATCTTTGCAACTATACTGGGCTTTTTCTTGGTCTTTGGAAGCAATGATGACTTCAGCTGGCAGCAGTGGTGAGAGGAATTACTGCACTATTGTCAAGTGGACTTCTTGTCATTTGTTGGCCATCTACGCACACAGGAGCTGGGGCAGGGAAGCTGAGTGGCACAGCAAGCCTCTTGGGGGTATTCTAGGTGCTCCCTTCTCACTTTTATTGTAAGCATACTATTTTCACAGAGACTTGCTGAAGGATTAAAAGGATTTTCTCTTTTGGAAAAGCTTGACTGATTTCACACTTATCTCTACTATGCTTTTTGTGGTGTCCTGCTGAATTTAAATATTTATGTGTCCCTGTTTAGTTACTTTTTTAAATCAGTATGCAATGTTAAGCATTTTAAAAATGTAATAACCATTTACATTGGTTAGAAATTAGATTTCTGCTGGCTATTACTGGGCTAAAGGACATCTTTTGTCTTAAAATTATTTAACCTCCATTGCAAAAGTTCAAAGAAGTTTTCAATCAGTCAGGATGACAACACTCCCAATTTTATGCAAACATACAGACTGTTGGCATACCTTATAGACTGTACACTCAGCGCAAATATAGCTGCATTTATACCTCAGAGGGGCCAAGTATTAATGCCCGTGCCCTCCTAAGGGTTGCTGGTTTTGCCAGGAAGCAGGTGTTTTGTGAATTGAAAATTATTTTATGGGATTGCTGCAAAGGAGTGCTTTTCTTCTCAATTGTTAGAAGAATTTATTGTTAAAGGTAAGCGTGTAAAAGCAGATTTTTGAGATGGTTTTTATTTATGTTTATTATAGTTAAAGTAGAGTGAGTTGCATTGTGGGAAGAAACGACATTGAAATTCCACTTTTTGAATCCTCTTTCTGTCTCTGAGTGAAATGTTTGATCTTCTATCAGCCTTCCATATTTTACCATGGGTGAAACAGACATACGTGGAACTATACTACTGATAAGGGAAAGTTGTATGTTTGCGTCATCTAGACCAGAAAACCCTTCCCTGCTTCCTCCTTTTAACTTATTTTATACATTGTATATATTAAGTAAAATAACTTTTCAAATATAGTTTAATAACACTTTAAATTAGAGGTGTTTATCTCACCTGGAAAGTAATCGCTATGCCATACAAGCCGAGCGCCCCCTGCCCCGCAAGGCCTTGACATGATTAACAAGTGACTTGTTAGTCTTGCAGAGAAGTGATGCATTAACAATTTAAGATTTAGACCATGGTAATTGTAGTTCTTATTCTCTAAGGTTATATCATATGTAATTTAAAAATATTTAAGACAAGTTTCCTGTATACCTCTCAACTTTCTTGATTTTTATTTCATCATGATAGATACGCTGTTCCTTTTAAATGGCATTTATTGTGTGAATTAATGCAAAGTAGCCAAATCCAGCTGTATAGCAGCTTCAAACACAGACCTGACCAAAAAATTCCCGGTAACCAGGCATGATCAAATGGTAGTGGTCATTTGCATCTCAACAATTATCAGTACCTTTTTCTAGAGCTAGTTAGGAAAGTGGTTTGAGTTGGTCTGACAGTATATTGTTGAGGATATTTGTGTGTTTAGTCAGTATACTTACAGGAAAATTATTTTGCCTTCAGACAAAACTGAGTGATCATGACAGCTACCTTTTGTTGTTTTATAGAGTTTATTTCTCAAGAAAATGGAAACAGATTTTGGGTTTGTTCAGCTTTTTACTGAAGATGTGTAAAGGCCACAGGTTTTATTGCTGAACCCATGTTGTGACTTTAGCTGTGAGATGGGCAGCAGAACAAAAGATCTGCATGTGGCCGTCCCACTTAGACAGTAGGCTGGACATGACTTGCGGTGTTATAATGACGGAGACCTAAAGAGGAAGGTACAGGTACGCATGAAGTAGCTGGCCATACAGTTGGGAACTCAGTGCCTGTGATCTACTTGATTTTTTTTTTTTTTTTTTTGCAGGCAGTACATCCTCTGGCCCTTCCCCATTTTCTGTTCTAGAATATCAGTGCAGTGCACTGCTACTGTTTTATTCACTTGGCCATAGACTCTTTTTCTAACAGCTGCATATTCTTTCTGTGTACTGATTGCATTGGCAGCATTGTGTCTTTCGTCTTGCACACTAGCTTGACATAGTGCTGTCTCTGATTTCTAGGCTAGTTATTTGAGGTATGAATTTTCCATAGAATATGCACTGATCCTGCATTGCCATTCTTCTATGGAAAGAAAACTTTTGATGATGAAACAATAAAGATTTTAAATACCTATTTTACTTGTGGATGTTTTTGAAATGAAAATATATTATGCACCTCAGGAACTGAAGTGCATTACTCGTTTTAATAATGTGATATAAAACAAGTATGGCATTAATCATTAATGTTGGACTTGCTGGAGTTTCACTCCCAAAATAGAATTGAAACCATAGTAATAAATGTTAACAGTGAAGCCCTATGATTTTGTGCTATGGTGAAAGGATTGGTAACCTGGGGAAGTAGAATTTTTACCTAACCCTTTATAAAAAAGCCATAGATGATTTTGTTGTTAAAAAAAGATCGTTGATAATCTAAAGTCAAGGTTGTACCTGTTCTTAAATTTTCAGATCTTTTTTATGACTGTATGTTTTATTGTGTATTTATCACCATTCATTAGTAGAGCATTTTGCTTTTTGCAAACATTTCAAATAGTTAATGGTAAAAAATCTGTGTGGTACAGTGTGAATGGAGAAAAATACTGTTCTCTTTTATCAAACATGAATCTTGTCCCAAATTGTCCTAATTATATAACCTCATTATATACTTTAAAAAGTTTAGATCATAGTTTCTTAGTGTTTGCTCTAATACAATTTTGGGGGTGTTTTGTCAAAATAATCCAGATTTCTAGAGTAAACCCTGGAATATGTATATTGAATGTGACAAGATTCATTCCTAAGTTTCAGGTAACTTTAAATCAGCACGTCAGATTTAACAAGCAGCCATGCAACAACAGTACTGTCAAGTGATATGTACGTTTTACATCTCGGGATGCTTTATGGTTTGTAAAACTCGTGGGAAATTCAAAATCATGTTTCTTCCATATAAGCCTATGTTATCCTTTCTCTGGGTGAAGATTAGGGAGCTCTTATTTTATTACAGGCCTCCTAATTTTCTGGCGTTCCCAGAGAAGAGAACATATCCTATAAAATAAATATCCCAGATAACTGAAGTTTATCTCAAAGAGAACTGACATTTGTTTTATTTATTTTGGTGAAGTATTAAATGAGTCATACACTTTTGTACTTTCTTAGAATATATTAAGACATTTTGCGTTTTCCTTGGTAATTTAGGATTATCATAAATTATTTCCCCCTTTTTCAAATGGCCCCAGATCTGTATTTTTCTGGAATTGTGTTTTTGCTGGCTTTTCTTACAGCTGAATTTGTTCCTAGCATGCCTTAACTTGTTTTGTTTCTAATTTTCTAAACTATAGTACTTTAGGGGACGTCTGGGTGGCTCAGTCGGTTAGGTGTCCAGCTCCTTGGTTTCGGCTCCATACTCAGCGGGAAGTCTGCTGGAGGTTCTCTCTCCCTTTCCATCTCCTTTTGTCCTTCCCCCCAGTGGTGTGCATGGGTGTATGCATGTGCTCTCTCTTGCTTGCTTGCTCGCTGTCTCTAAAATGGGTGGATAAACCTTTTTAAAAAATAAATAAATAGACTATACTACATTAGGAGGAATAGAAAGTTGCCAGGGGAAAAATGAGGTAACCAAGTGGACTGAATCAATTATGTAACATTTCTATACACAGTTACCTCAGTGGGCCTAACCACGTGCTCCCACCTCTTGTACAAATGAAATGCTCTGTGATGAATCTTCTTCCTGCTGCAAAGGCCTTTTTAAAAAACTGTACACCAGCCAGTGGGGGTTATGAGAGGGAGCACAGACAGGGAGGTGTGACTGCAGCAGGAGGTGCCTCCGAGGTCCCCTTGCTAAACTTGAGGACTTACCCCGAGCTTAGATACCCATAGGCCTCTAACTGATTTCTGAGAGCTTCTCTCTCTCTCCACCGTTTGTCTTCAGTTGCAGAAAGTCTAGATATGAAGACAGTTTTACAGTTCATTTTTACTGGACACTCTGTACTGAATATTTTGCTTCCAGTCTCTTGAAGATTATTTGAATCCATCTTAGGGTTTAGGACCATGCACTGTAGTCACAACAATTCAGATATTAATTGTTAAGCTTGTAAATTCCTATCAGAGGGACTAAAACAGTCAAACTCAAAAATGTTTTCACAAGTGAGAAATTATGACCATGAAACATTCCTTTTTCAGTTGCAGTTGTTTTCTTGTTTGTATTTAGAGGCAGTACTCACAGGGGACAATCAGGAACTTTTGTTTCAGAAGCCAGTAGAATGGCTAATACTGTGAGAGAGAAACTTTGTGGCAGCTTACAGCCATAGAACCCATCAAAAAGAATAATATAGAATGAGACTGAGTATTTTCTTATCTCTTTGTAAGAGCATTACTGTTTAATAGTTTAGTTATCTTGACTTACACTGTGTTGGCATTTAATGTCAGAAGTATCTTTTTCTCTTTCGGCTGATCAGTGTATTATGTAATATGTAAATATAGTTATGACATAAAAGTGAGTGAACTCGTGTATATATGTGAACCTCCAAAATAGAACAGATGTTTTCCTGAAAGCTTGGTATACGTCATAGAATATTTGGGGACTGTCTCTAAAAGTGTTCACAATTGAACAACTTTCTAGGATTAAGTTAAGATGGATGGATTTTAATTCATTTTTTGTCATGTCTAAATCATCAACTTCCAAAATATACAATCAGCTCTAATACCTAGTCAATGAGTATAGCAGTGAAGAAGAGGGTATTAGTCTCCCAAGGATTTAAAAAAAAAAAAAGGTTTTGAGCCATACTCCATACTAGAAGGGACATTTGTCTTTTACAAGTATAAATGGTTTAATTAATCTAGTGCTTAAAGGTGTCCTCAAAAAATATATTATTACAAGGGCGCCTGGCTGGCTCAGTTGGTAGAGCATGTGACTCTTGATTTCAGGGTCACAAGTTTGAGTCCCATATTGGGCATAGAACCTACTTTAAACAAAATATGTACATATATATATATATATATATATATATATATATAATATGTATACTTAAAAAAACACCTTCCAGACACTGAGAAGTATCCAACTAATTAGGTAGAAATGGTTTATATTTCATCTTGACTATGTCACTGAGATACTTACTCTGAAACACTACGTTTGGTTCAAACTTTTTATCTAGATAAGTTCTTTGTTCCCAATGGCAGTTATATTCTACATGACAACATTCTAGGTACTAATGGGGAATAGAAAAAAAATAGGAACACAGTCCCTCTCTGAACTAGAGATTCAAGAAGGTATCAAAGGAAGCTGATTCCTATATATGCCAAAAGGGAAGTGTGGGGATTTGCAGGAGGAAAAGATTTGGGAAGCAAAAGGGGGGGGGGGTAATTTCCTGTTCTGCTTTGGCCTGTCTCTTGCTGGCAGACAGGGTCTTGGCATGAGCCTTTCTCTGGAGCAGCATTGTGTGTGGTGTTGGCTCTTAGGCTTCCTGGGACTCGGGGAAGTTGGGCAGCAGAAACGGTGGTGGGCACTTCTTGATTGTGACGCCCTCACTCTGGATCCCAGATACAGTGGAGATGTGAGAGGTGGGTGAGATTTATGTTGTGTTTTAAAGGAACGACCAAGCAGATTTGCTGAAGAACTGTGTGGGAAAAAGAGAGGAGTCAAGGGTGACTACCAAGTTTTTGATTGTCATGTCAGGGAGTGGGGGCTGAAGAAGAGGTAGTGAGGGAGAGTTTGAAAACAATAAGGTCTAGACCATATGTCCAAACTACTGGTTCATCATATCTACTTGTTACGTGGAAGTGACATCATTCGCCTTGTTTCAAACCTTTACCCTACAAAACAATACTATGGACATTTCAGCCTAGTAACTACTTTATAAACTCCTGAGGGTTGACATTGTAGCACACGTCTTGGCATAGTGGTTACACAGTGAACTCTAGAGTGAGTCTACCTATACCACTGGCTCTTCCTTATACTAGATGTGTAGCCTTACGTGAGTTATTGAACCTCTCTGTGTCTCAATTCCACATCTGTAAAATGAGGCTACTAATAGTACCTGCTTCATAAGGTGGCTGCGATGTTTAAATGTGACTTGCAGAGGGCTCACAGCGATTGAGATGGTTAAATGTTAGCTACCATGACTGTTTCTTACCAGTTCTCTCTACTGCTAAGCAGTTCCCTCTTTTCATGGAAGTAGACAAACTAAAAAAAATAAAACATTCTAGCAATCCAGTCTTAATATATTGCTGACAGGAGTCACCCCATCAGCCTCACAGTATCTCTTGGAAATGCTCCACCTCCCTGGTCTTCAGTCATTCATTGCAGTACTTCAAGGTAATCAGGAAGACCTATTGATTATCTAATAAACACTGCCACAGTGTTCCGATGGGTTAAGTCTACAGGATCCTCTCTCCCCCCACTCCTCCACCAAACCTGAAAAATGATACGCCTTTTTTTTTTTTTTTAAGAATAGGGAAATGTATTGCCAAACTTAAAACAAGAAGGGGAAGTCTTGGTAGATCAGAAACTAAGAAATCCCTGAGAAAATGAAAACAGCATAATCAAATTGAAGAACAAAACTGTAGCCTAGAATGCTGGTGGCAAGCACATGGGAGGATACAACCATAAAATATGGGAGCCATGCCAAGGAGGCCCTTTATCACCACAAGTGGTGGCATCCAGAGGTGGGAGGGGGCTCAGAGAGGCAACATACCGAGGCAATTTGCTGAGGGATTATTTAGGGTGCTGCAGTGGGAGCAGCAAAACCATCAGATCTTTATGCATCCCCATCTCACACTTCCCAGTTTAGGTTGGAGAACATGTTTCCTGAAGGAGCAAAAATGGGAACACCCAAGTCCAGAAGGCCAGCCACCAGAGTTACCCTGCTCAGTGGCGCATCTTTCTCCTCCCTAACTCACTGAAAACACCGCCCCTCCCTTTCCTCAGGCTGCGCAAGCAGGAGCAACAGATGGTCTAGCCAAAAGTTCTCAGTAGCAAAGGTGAGTTCCCAGACAGGGATAACCAAACAGTTCAGGAGTGCCCATTGGAAGAAGACAAATTCACAGAATTTAGCACTGAGGAAACAGTTAACAGAACAAAAAGAAGCTCCATGTTTACAGTTTTGAGAATTGAAGCTGTCCAAAAGACCAGACCAACTGTGTACAAAATCAGGCTAATGAAGTTACAGAACATTTTACATATTTTGCACCCAAATCCAATTAGATTACCCAGGACCACTATTTTGCTTTTTCCTCAGAGCTGCTTTATCGTATTGCAATGGATTTAATTCAGAGACACATAGTATAATCTTACTACGGATAAACCTTATTCTCCCTGTAACATCCTGTCCTGTGAGCGTGAACGTGGAACCCAGTATCTGCTTGGATGGGAAGGAAGGGAAAAGCTATACGTGCCATTACACATCTCACATGATGTTTTGATTCCCACCTGAAACATTGCATAGCCCACCATAAGCATTTATTCATTCCACAGACATTTTTGGAATCAGACACCAGGGCTATGGAAATGGAAATAAAATGGAAAGTGAGATGAGAACAAAAGTATCTCAGACGTCCCCACTACATTATATCTACCAAGTAGCTGTGTGACTCTAGAGGAAGTAGCAACAACAGCGAAGGGAGGATAGAGAGATGCTTCACAAAGAAAATGGTTGTTGGGGCACCTGGCTGAGTCAGTTGAGCCTGTGACTCTTGATCTCAGGGTCATGCATTTGAACCCCATGTTGGAGATTACTTAAAAAAAAAGAAAAAGAAAATGGTGGTTGATCTTGGTCTAGGATGGTAATAAGGAACCATTCAAGCTCCCAACCAGTGTGACAGTTAATGTTCTTTTGTTCATGTTTCTCTTCCAAAGTATTTCTGGGAATCCCAGGATTGCGTATGTTTCACAAACTGGTCATGGTTGTTGCTTGTCCCTCAGCCGGACTCTGGCACTGGACTGGCCTCCATTCTCTGCAGCCACCTTTTCACCACTTTCTAATTGCTTTTTCCTTTCTCCCTATATCCTGCACCCCAACCATGGATAGGACCCTCTCTCTTGATCCCTGCAAAGCACATCTAAAATCAGGCTATAACTTCAAACAAATCTTTTACCAAAGGCCTGAGGAAAAGAGAGAGGAATTACTACACAACCCTCACCCCCCCCCCAAAAAAAACCTGATCATTGTACTCACTGTCTTCTATAGTCTCTTGGCTGTGTACTTGCTTGAAGGCTGCCCCAAGTCTGTCCATAGCTCTGACTTGTGCCAGGTTGCAGGTAGCATTTACTTCCTCTAGAAGGGAGGGATTCTCGAATCCCTTGTGAAGGGACTCATGAGGTCCCCTTACATGAGTCCAGGCCCCCTGCTCCAAAACAGCATGATCTGTAGTAATCCATCTCTGCCCACAGAAGACAGGGTTCTTCATAATGAAGCATGTTATCCTTTCAAACATTTTCATCTAGAAGGAAGATTTCTTTTTTATCTTTGTCTCCATTGAATCATGAGAAAACATCAGATAAACCCACTTTGAGAGACATTCTGCGAAACAACTGGTACTCATCAAAGGTCATGAAAGACGAGTCACCGAGGTCATGAAAGACAAGGAAAAACTGAGGAACTGTCACAGATGGGAAGGAGACCCAATTAAATGGAAATGGGATCCCCCATTGGATCTGGATCTGGAGCAGAACAATGACATTGGGGGAGAATTGGTGAAATTTGAGTAAGGTCAGTAGTTTAGTAGTTAATAAGGTACTGATACTAATTTCTTGGTTTTATAATTGTGCTGTGGTTATGTAAGTTGATAAAGAGAAGTTGGGTAAAAGATAAATGAATTCTCTGTACTATTTTTTGCAACTTTCTGTAAGTCTAAAACTATTTCAAAATAAAAAGTTTTTTTAAGTACCACTAGCACCCATCAGATCAGCAAAATTGTGAGTCTTGACAATATCAATAACTGGAAAGGACATGTAGCAAATTAAACTTACCACAAATACTGCTAGTGTAAGTGTCCATTGGTACAACCACTTTGGAGAGTATATAGGAATATTTGACAACATCTAGCAAAATTGGAGATATGTAAGCATTATAACCAAGTGACTCCATGAGTAGGAGCATATCCTATGGAAACCATCATACAGGCACTCAAGGAAACATGTTTAAGAGTGTCCATCACTGATTATTTTAATAACAAATACGTGGGGAGGAAAGGAGACTGGATAAATAAATTGTGGTACATTCACACAGTGGAACACTATACAGCAGTGAAAATGAAGGGACTAGGGCCTATATGCACCAGCATGGATGAACCTAACAAGGAATTGTGAGTGAAAATTCAAGTCACAAAAGGATACTAGACAATAATACCATTTATATAAAGTTTTAAAACATGCCCCAAATACTGTATATTGTTTTGGGATAAATAAACTATGACATTAAAACATAAAATACAATCTCTTCTGAAGTGATAAAGTGGGGATAAGTAATCAAGGAAGGATTCAAAAAGGACTTCAATTGTATTCTCAATGTTTTATTTTTTAACTTCATGGTACATACACAGACATTTATTATATTTTACTTTACTTTTTTTTTTTAAGATTTTATTTATTTGACAGAGAGAGAGTGCACAAGCAGGGGGAGCAGCAGAGGGAGAGGGAGAAGCAGGCTGCCCGCCTAGCAAGGAGCCCGATGCGGGACTCGATCCCAGGACCCCAGGATCATGAACTGAGCCGAAGGCAGATGCTTAACCGACTGAGCCACCCAGGCGCCCTATACTTTAACTCTTTGAGATAATTACTTTTAAAGATAGAAGAATGTCTTACAGGGAAGTCTTACAAATAGATTAGTGAAAAAATTTAAAAAGAAATAGCAAAATATATGAGCACACAATTTCTGAATAAAAATTTATAAATAGATGGTCAATAAGGAGTGTATGGAGGGGGCGTTATTCTTGTTAGTAATCAAGTCAATGAAATGTAAACATCAATATGACACTTTATACCACTTACAAATATGGCAGAGACTTTTTTGAAATTATTAATATTCAACTAGGGCACATGAAACGATCACTCTCACAGATTTTAGTAGGACTGTAAATTGGTATAAACATCCTCAAATGTGGGGCACCTGGCTGGCTCAGTCAGTGGAGCGTGCGTGTGGCTCTTGATCTCGGTGTCGTGAGCCCAAGTCCCATGTTGGGCATAGAGCTTACGTTAAAAAAAAAAAAAAATACAACAACAAGAACAAAAGAAACCCAAAAATTTCTCAAATGTAATTTGGTGATAAATATTAAAAGCCTCTACGTATGCATACTATTTAACCTATTAACTACCTGAATAGTAATCCTAGGGAATTAATCAGAAGATAGCCATCACCTTATTAATTATAGCAGTGAAAAATTAAAACAATGTTAAAGTCACATAGCAGTTTGATTAAATAAGTCATGAATGTTTTAGGCAGTTACTAAAAATCACATTGTAAAAATGCAGACATAACACTTTATAATGTTAAGTTTAATAAGCAGGCTAGAAAATACAAATGAGTATAATCCTAATTTTTGAGAATATGTAAGTACACATATATAATACATAGGAATGTATATGTAGAGAAAGTTGGAAGATTTTTGTAGAAGTCTGCTTAGGCTGCCATAACTACCACAAACTGGGAGGCTTAACCAACAGAAACTTCAGGGCACCTGGCTGGCTCGGTCAGCAGAGCATGCAGCTCTTGAACTTGGAGTCATGAGTTCAAGCCCCATTAGGCGTAGAGCTTACTTAAAAAAAATAAAACAAGAGGAGTTTATTTTCTCATTGTTCTGGAGGCTGGTCCAAGATCACAGTGTCAGCAGGGTTGGTTTCTTCTGAGGCCTCTCCTTGACTTGCAGAAGGCTACCTTCTTCCTCACTGTGTCATCCCTCAGTCTGTGTTGTCTGTGTCCCAATCACCTCTTATAAGGGTACCAGTCGTATTGGACTAGGACCTATCCTCTGACTTCACTTAACCTTTATTACTTCTGTAAGGGCACCATCTCCAAATACAGTTACATTCTGAGGTACTGGGAGTTAGGAGTTCAACATCTGAATTTTGATGGAACATAATTCCGCCCATAATACCTATATGTCAAAATATTAACTAGATATGTCTATGTAATTTTAAAAATGCTTTTTTTATTAAAATGAGGTCTTACTATACTAATGATAAATAGGACTCTTTCAATCTCAGTTGAGGTCCCCCAAACCAAGAATAATACAGAGATGCCAATTTCTATCTCTTTGTCCTTAAATGTGGTGCTAAGTCACATCTATTGAGCACGCACCCACTTCCTACCTGTAGAAGTAAAATGTGGAGGATGGAGGAGTAGAGAAGGTAACCCTTTGAAGAGAGTCACTGGAGCACTTCCGCATTTCCTCCCTCCAAGGGTCTGAAGAGAAACTGCTTCTTCCTCCCTCAAGAGAGCTAGGGCATTTGCCAGAGTCTGTGGAATGGACGCTGATGTTCAGATAAATAAGCCCCAGGTATTTGTCATTCTGTCGTTAATGCTCAAGATTTAAATTCTTAGCTTAAAAAAAAAATTTTTTTTAACACTGAAGACAAACTTGGGACTCCTGGGTGGCTCAGTCAGTTAAGCGTCTGCCTTCAGCTCAGGTCATGATCCCAGAGTTGTGGGATCGAGTCCCACATCAGGCTCCTTGCTCAGCGGGGACCCTGCTTCTCCCTCTGCTTCTTTCTCTCCCCCTGCTCGTGCCTGTGCTCGTGCTCTCTCGTTCTCTCTCTCTCTCTCTCTGACAAAACAAAAACAAAAAACAATGAAGACAAACTACAGGAGGCAGACACTGTTGTTTGTTTACCCCATGGCTATTTCTCTTAATTATTGCCACAGAAACACATTTTGCTTGGGGGGCTATGTGGGGAGTTACAGGGAATGAATCATGGTGGTTTAGAGAATGACTTGCTAATTTTACCTAAATGCCTTAAAAAGATCTTTCATTTTCCTTGCAGATTAATAATTCCAGGGTAAGATTGGTTGAAGAGATCTTTGTCAAATCACCCAATATGAGACTAAAGCCCCTAGTATTCACCATACCTTTCATTATTTTTTTCTCTCAGGATAAAGATTAAAATAAGAAATGATTTAAGAACTATAATTAAACAAACAGCCCAATTTGAAAATGGGCAAAAGACTTAAACAGACTTTCCCGAAGAAGATAAACAAAAATTCCATAAGCATATTGAAAGATGCTCAACATCAATAATCAGAAGGGAATGCAAATCAAAACCACAGTGAGGGGCACCTGGCTGGCTCAGTTGATGGAGCATGCAGCTCTTGTCTCCGGGTTGTGGGTTTGAGCCCCACGTTGAGTGTAGAGATTACTTAAAAATAAAATCTTTATAAAAAACACAATGAAATACCATCTCACACCTGGTAGAATGACATATATATATACACATATGTATATATGTGTATATATGTGCATATATATATCCTTTTTTTTTTTTTTAAAGTAGGCTCCTTGCCCAACATGGGGCTTGAACTCACAACTCTGAGATTAAGAGTCACATGCTCTACCAACTGAGCCAGCCAGGCACCCCCAGAATGACTATTATATTTAAACAACACCAGAAAAAAACAAGTGTTGACAAGGATGTGAAGAAATTGAAATGCTTGTGCACTGTTGGTGGGAATGTGAAATGGTACAGCCACTGTGGAAAATGGATTGGTAGTTCCTCAAAAAATTAAACATAGAATTACCATGTGATCCAGAAATTCACTTCTAGGTATATGACCAAAAGAACTGAAAGGAGGAACTCAAAACAGATTTTTTTTTTTTACACCAACGTTCATAGTATCACTGTTCACAGTAGTCGAAAGGTGGAAACAACCCAAATGTTCAACTTTAAAAAAGGATGAACTTCTAATGCATGCTACAGCATGGATGAACCTTGACGACATTATGCTCAGCGAAATAAGCCAGACACAAATGGCAAATATTTTTTTTTAAAGATTTTATTTATTTATTTGACAGAGATAGAAGAGCACAAGCAGAGGGAGTGGCAGAGGGAGAGGGAGAAGCAGGCTTTGCACTGAGCAGGGAACCCGATGCAGGACTCGATCCCAGGACCCTGAGATCATGACCTGAGCCGAAGGCAGACGCTTCACCATCTGAGCCACCCAGGCGCCCGACAAATGGCAAATATTATATGAAGTACCTGGAATAGGGAAATTCACAGAGACAAAAGATAGAACAGTGGTTACCAGGAACTGGGGGGGGGGTGTGGGAAATGGGGAGTTGCTATCTAGTGAGTACAGGGTTTTCATTTAGAATGATGGAAACATTCTGGAGATGGATGGTGGTGATGGTCCCACCACTATGTGAATGTTCTTAATACCACTGAAGTGTACACTTAAAAATGGTGAAAATGGTAACTTTTACGTTATATTTTACCACAACAAAAGCAGTCTTAAAAAGTGATGACAGTTCATTGTTTTTTATAAGTAAGATATGTGTGCAACTTTTTCAGAAAATTAAACTTTGCATTGTTGCAAATATGTACTACTTGCAATTTCTTGAGGCAATTATGCTAATTTACTTCTAATGTTGCATATGAAGCCATTTCTTTTTTTTTTTTTTAAAGATTTTATTTATTTATTTGAGAGAGAGAGAATGAGAGAGAGCACATGAGAGGGGGGAGGGTCAGAGGGAGAAGCAGACTCCCTGCTGAGCAGGGAGCCCAATGTGGGACTCGATCCAGGGACTCCAGGATCATGACCTGAGCCGAAGGCAGTCGCTTAACCAACTGAGCCACCCAGGCGCCCGCATATGAAGCCATTTCAAATGAAATGATAGAATTATAAATGTCATTATTAAACCAATTGTTTTTGTCCCAGGCAAGGCTATAAAAAGGGTCCAAATAGTTCACCCCTTTGAAGCAGATTCTAAGTGAGGGTAAATCTCTTAGTTGATGCCCACTCCATGACAAATAAAAAAAAATAGGGTGGACCCAGATCTCCCCAGACACTTGGGAAAAAATAGAAGAATGAGAAATATCATAAGACTGCAACAGGGGTTATGTGATATTATTTTGGTTGTAGAATATAAAGAGGGCAAAATAACCCTTTTTTTTTTTTTACCTGAGTCTTTTTTTTTTTTTTTAAGATTTTATTTATTTATTTGACAGAGAGAGACACAGAGAGAGAGGGAACACAAGCAGGGGGAGTGGGAGAGGGAGAGGCAGGCTTCCCGCCGAGCAAGGAGCCCAACGTGGGGCTCGATCCCAGGACGCTGGGATCATGACCTGAGCTGAAGGCAGACGCTTAACGACTGAGCCACCCAGGCGCCCTGCAAAATAACCCTTTGAATGATTTTTCTACAAGATAGATAGATGTAAAAAAAAAAAACCATGAGATTTACTGTCTTCATGAATTTTAAGTGTGCAGTATAGTATTGTTAGCTATGTGCACATGGTTGCACAGCAACTGCTAGAACTTTTTCATCTTGCATAACTGAAACTCTATACCCACTCAGTAGCAACTCCTCGTTTCCCCCTCTTTTCTAGCCACTGGCAATCACCATTCTGCTTTCTGTCTCTATGAATTTGACTACTTTAGAACCTCATATAAGTGGAATCATGCAGGGGTGCCTGGTGGCTCAGTCAGTTAAGCGTCTGCCTTCGGGTCAGGTCATGATCCCAGGGTCCTGGGATCAGAGTCCCACATTAGGCTCCCCGCTCAGCAAGGAGCCTGCTTCTCCCTCTGCTTCTCCCCCTGCTAGTGTGCTCTCTCTCTCTCTCAGTCTTTCTCTCAAATAAGTAAAATCTTAAAACAAAAAAAAAGTGGAATCATGCAGTATTTGTCCATGACTGGTTGATAAGCTGTATATTTATTGTTCAGTGATAACCAGCATTCATTCCCACCACCTCTATAACAGGGGTCTTGAAACTCTATTTTCCAGATCCTCTTGCCTCCAGGGTCCTGTGTTTAATCTATATTTTGCTAATAAAATACACTCACCATGCTTTGGGAAACCTGAGGAGAGCGAAAGATGTTCTTCCTCTGCCAACAGTGGTATGCAGGCTTAAGCAGATGTGAGTTTTCTCAAGGGTTGACAAGACTGCATTCCACTGTTTTAAGCAGATGCAAGGAATTTGTGACTTTGGCAGTGGCTTCCTGACTTGTGGGTGTTATTGGAAACTTTCTGACCTCTGGATTAAGGTATGTGATGACCTGAGCCGAAGACAGACGTTCAACCAACTGAGCCACCCAGGTGCCCTTTTCTGGTTCTTACTAAAAAAAAAAAAAAAAAAAAAAAACTTTAGGGGCCAAAAAAATTCAAAGGGGAAAAAGAAGTCTTTTTAGCAAGGGTGCTGGGACAACTGGATAAACACATGCAAAGGAATGAAATTGGACCCCTACCTCACTCTATCTTCAAAAGTTAAATCAAAATATATCATAGACCTAAATGTTAGAGCTAAACTATAAAAGTTTAAGATTTACATAAGTGTAAATCTTCATGACCTTGGACTAGGCAATGGTTTCATAGATATGACAAGCAACAAACAACCAAGGGAAAAATACAAATTGTGCTCATCAAAATTAAAAGCTTTTGTGCTTCAAAGGACACCATCAAGAAAGTGAAACTACAACCCACAGAATGGAAGAAAATATTTGCAAATTATATATCTGATAAGGATCAAGTATCCAAAATATTTAAATAACTCTTAACAACTCAACAGCAGAAAGACCCAAATAACCCAATTTTAAAATGGGCAAAAGCATCTGAATAGACATTTCTCTAAAAAAAAGATACAAATGCTAACAATCATATGAAAAGGTGGTCAACACTGTTAGTCATTAGGGAAATGCAAATCAAACCCACAATGAGAGGGGTGCCTGGGTGGCTTGGAGTCGGTTGAGCGTCCAGCTCTTGGTTTTGGTTCAAGTCATGATCTCACGGGTCGTGGGTTGGAGCCCCACATCGGGCTCCCTGCTCAACGGGGAGTCTGCTTGAAGATTCTCTCCCTCTGACCCACCTCCCACTCTCTCTCTCAAATAAATAAATAAAACCTTTAAAAAAAATGAGATACTATTTCAAACCCACTAGAATGGCTAGAATGAAAAAGGCAGATATAACAAGTGTTGACAAGGATGTGGAGAAACTGGAATCTTCATATATTGGAGTGAGAATGTAAAATGTACAGCTGATGTGGAAAACAGTTTGACAGTTACTCAAAAAGTTAAACATAGTTACCATATGACCCAGCAATTCTGCTCATACATATATACCTAAGAGAATTGAAAACTTAGATCTACACAAAAAATTGCACACAAATGTTCATAATAGCATTATTTATAATAGCCAAAGAGTGAAGTACCTGTTTTTTTTGTGAAAAGTCTGTTCAATTTCTTGCACATTTTTATTGTTTTGGAAATAGGTGTAGTTGACAAGGTTCACATAAAATATAACTACTAACCCTCCACCTCTCAGTGCTGAACCCTGGGATTACAGGGAGCCAAGTTTCCTGCACCATCTGCTATGTTAAAACATGTAGAGAAGAACCTGTTGGAAGTGACATGAATCTACAGTCTAATACTTGGCATTTTAATCAGGATTGTTACTAGTGATTGCTTTATTCTTTTATAGCAATTGGTCACTGTAATGCTCATAATCTGTTGGTCTCCATAGTGCTTGTATGAATACGGTGGTCAAATCTGTTCTTTCACACCTACTGAACCTGCTTCACCATCAACCTGCTTCTCATTGTTTTATCCCTTCCTCTTCGCCCAGGCTCGGCAGGCTGGCTGCCAGAGCGGCTCAGGTGACCTGAGAGAGAGTTCATTGATGCAAGAGATCAGTCAAGTGAGTAGCATCCTTTGGGCAGAGATAGAACTTGGCTTTCTTGGTACTTTTCTGGTTTGAAATATCTACGAATGTATGCTAGGACAAACTCCTCAAAACTCTCCATCTGGGCCTCCTTTTCCATGTTCTCATGGAATTGATGAATCAAGGATTGATGAATTAATTGTGTGGACGTTTGTCAGTGAAGTCTCCCTATGGTTTGCTTTATAAAAACTACATGGACAGAAAAAAAAGAAAAAAAAAAAACCTAAATGGACAGAAAAAAAAAAAAAAACTACATGGATAGAAAAAAAACAAGATTGGATAGTCTCCTTTGGAGAAGTTTAACAATTGGGATGGATCGCTAAATCGGAGTTACCCATTGAGAGCCACTTGCTGCCTATTGGTCATGGCAGCTACCAACAGATTTGTAAGGAGGCCAACATAGGTGAGTGGTGCATGTGCACCAGGGGGTGCCCTGTGAGCCTACCTTACCCAAAATAATGGATTGAAAGGTGGACTGAAGTTTTCATGGAACACTTCCTAGGCAATGCCATTTCAATAGACAAATGATGGCATCTACAGTTCCTGAGTCCTCTTAGGAAGGCAAATTTTGTAGCTTTGTGTTAAATTTTTTCTAATTACGTTTTGCCAGCATTCTGAGCTTTTCGGTTATCATGGCTTATCCCGTTTTTAGGGCTCTCTGAATCAACAGAATCTCACACAATGATATTTTCCAACAACTGGATGAGGACTCATGGGGGTGTCTGTAAAGGCTCCTACCAAATTCTTCAGAGTAATTTGGCTGATAAAAGATAGGATGCCAAAGGGTGCCTGGGTGTCTCAGTTGGTTAAGCATTGGACTCTTGATTTCGGCTCAGGTCATGATCTCAGGGTCATGACATAGAGCCTCCCATCGGGCTCAGCGCTGGGTGTGGAGCCCGCTTAAGATTCTCTCTCTCCCTCTCTCTCTGCCCCTCCCCCACCACGCATGGTGCATGCGCATGTGCACTCTCTCCCTCAAAAAAAAAAAATGAGAGGTGAATAAGCAGGTGCTATCCATCATGTGTCAAAGGGAATGTGTCAATGGGCAGGGTCTGGGGAGTGACAATCAGTAACTGAAGGAAAGGGAAACTAAAGTTGGCAATTGTTGAGGAAGCAGTGGGGGCAGGAGTCAGGAACTCAAAAATTAAGTCCTAACAAAGGAAATGAGGATTGAAAGAAGATACATTCTCTGTTCTCTGCTCTTGGATCCGGGATCTTCTCTGTGCAGACAGATGGCTCCTGGGTCTACATCTCTGGCTGTGACTTTTTTCCTTAGATTAATTCTTTCAAATCACATGTTCTTGGGTGCCTGGGTGGCTCAGTTGGTTAAGCGACTGCCTTCGGCTCAGGTCATGATCCTGGAGTCCCTGGATCGAGTCCCGCATCGGGCTCCCTGCTCGGCAGGGAGTCTGCTTCTCCCTCTGACCCTCCTCCCTCTCATGCTCTCTGTATCTCATTCTCTCTGTCTCAAATAAATAAATAAAATCTTTAAAAAAAAATCACATGTTCTTTATACTGTCCAGTATAAATGGAACACTTTTATAGGATGCAAATAGAAAGGGAAGGAAGTACATGTCCTGGTTTTAACCAGAGGAGCAGAAATTACCCCTGGCCATCAACGGGGAGATAGATTTAGAGGCCAAATTGCACTTTGTTTGACTTTATTAACCAACTTTTTATTTTTAAAATTTTTTTTATAAAGGGAGGGGGCTAGGAGCAGAGGCAAAGGAAGAGAATCTTAAGCAGGCTCCATGCCCAGTGTGGAGCCCGACACAGGGCTCTCAGTCTCACAACTCTGAAAACATGACCCGAGCCCAAATCAAGAGTTAGACACTTAACCAGCTGAGCCATCCAGGCAGCACCCAACTACTTTTAAAATTGAGCATTCTATCATAAGCCTTTTCCTAACCATTAAAAGCATTCATGTAAGAAAATTACAGAAGGGCGCCTGGGTGGCTCGGTTGGTTGAGCGACTGCCTTCGGCTCAGGTCATGGTCCTGGAGTCCCTGGATCGAGTCCCGCATCGGGCTCCCTGCTCGGCAGGGAGTCTGCTTTGCCCTCTGACCCTATCCCTTCTCATGTGTTCTCTCTCATTCTCTCTCTCTCAAAATAAATAAAATCTTTAAAAAAAAAAAAAAAAAAGAAAGAAAATTACAGAAGTGGGGCGCCTGGGTGGCTCAGTCGTTAAGTGTCTGCCTTCAGCTCAGGTCATGATCCCAGGGTCCTGGGATCGAGTCCCACATTGGGCTCCCTCCTCGGGGGGAAGCCTGCTTCTCCCTCTCCCACTCCCGCTGCTTGTGTTCCTGCTCTCGCTATCTCTGTCTCTGTCAAATAAATAAATAAAATATTTAAAAAAAAGAAAAAGAAAATTACAGAAGTGTAATATACATACAGAAACTTGTACATAAGTTAATCATATAATCATCACAGCATTATTTATCATTAAAAAATGGTCAGCATTAGGAGAATTAACACCTAAGTGTATAGTTTGAAGGATTTTCATAAACAGAACACATACAGCCACGTGGCTAGCTTCTCAGAAGTGCCTCTATACAAGTTCTGATTTTTTTTTTTAAAGATTTATTTATTAGAGAGAGAGAGAGCATGAGTGGGAGGGGGGCAGAGGGAGAAGCAGACTCCCCGCTGAGTGTTGAGCCCAAGGCGAGGCTCGATCCCAGGACCCTGAGCTCATGACCTGAGCCAAAGTCAGACGCTTAACTGACTGAGCCACGCAGGTGCCCCCAAGCATTGATTTTTAATAGCTCTATCACAGTCCATTGTAATTTGCTTAATCATTCTCCTAATGCTGACCATTTTTTTATGATCAGTAATGCTGTGATGATTGTTATCTTTCCTCCCATAACACCACCACCGCCATCCCACTTGCCCTTCTGGATTGGATTCTAAGGATGGTCCTTCCAGTGACTTGCTTGTAATAGTCTTAGAGTACTTTACCACCCCCTTGGCTATTGGCTGTTTCCCCTTGACTATCGCCAACCCTGGAAAGCCCCGTTTGTCCACATTGTCTCCTCTGGGCTATTGAGTGTGGAGAGAGGAAGTCCAGAATCAGGCCAGTTAAGGCCACTACAAATTCATACCACCTATTCAAGGCCCTCACTGCTTGCTGTGGTATGTTCTGTGTGTGAAGATTGAGCTGTTTGTTTCCCTTCATGTCAGGGAGTGATATTGACATAACTTTCTAAGTGATCCATCACTTCTTAGTATTATCTTTGTCAACTTTTTTTTTTTTTTTTAAAGATTTTTTATTTATTTATTTGACAGAGAGAGAGAGATAGCGAGAGCAGGAACACAAGCAGGGGGAGTGGGAGGGCGAGAAGCAGGCTTCCTGCCGAGCAGGGAGCCCGATGTGGGACTCGATCCCAGGACCCTGGGATCACGACCTGAGCCGAAGGCAGACGCTTAACGACTGAGCCACCCAGGCGCCCTTATCTTTGTCAACTTTTAAAGATTAGAAGCCCACTTGCAATTTTATATTTTGGAAAGAATGCAGATGGCTGGTTTTGGAAGATTCGATGCTCATACCATGCTTCCTGCAGTGGGATAGATGGGGTAAGCGGATGATTTTAAGTGGGACACAAAGAAACATTTTGTACGTGTTTCTTTTAGTGAGTGTGAGAGTGAAATATAGTTAATCCACTAAACTCAATTTTAAGCAATGCCATTGCTTAGAGGGTAGGTTTTAAAAGTAAGCTGAACTAAAGTTAATTTAAAGAAAACCTCTAATTATGGGGCGCCTGGGTGGCTCAGTGGGTTGAGCTTCTGCCTCCGGCTCAGGTCATGATCCCAGGGTCATGGGATTGAGCCCCGCATTGGGCTCCCTGCTCGGCGGGAGTCTGCTTCTCCCCCTCCCACTCCTCCTGCTTGTGTTCTCTCTCTCTCTGTCAAATAAATAAATAAAATCTTTAAAAACAGAGAGAGAGAGAAACTGTAATTATGTGACCAGCTGGGAGGTCGGCAGAGGCACTGTGACAGCAACCATGAGGTGACACGGCTTCGCTACCACTCAGCGGTCTTCACAGCTTTCTCTTGGGGCCCTCACAGAGGAAGAAACAAGAGTTATTTAGGCTATGCCAAGAAAAGGGAACCAGACCCTCAACGTCGTACTAAAATAGGGCTTACTTCTTGTTTTTGGCCTCTTTGTGTAACATATCTCATGGATCGGTTTTGTGCTTAACTATTATGTAAGTGGTTATCACAGGTCAGCCAGATTTTCAGTTTATTGACATATTTGGAGATAATAGCAGCTTTTCCATTTTGAGACCAAAATTTTCAAATTACCTGTAGATGAGGATGAGTCTCTAGTTCATGCAGCAAACCAATACAATAATTTGATTTAGAGGTTTTTTTTTTTTAAAGATTTTATTTGACAGAGAGAGACACAGCAAGAGAGGGAACACAAGCAGGGGGAGTGGGAGAGGGAGAAGCAGGCTTCCTGCTGAGTAGTGAGCCCAATGCGGGGCTCAATCCCAGGACCCCGCGATTATGACCTGAGCTGAAGGCAGACACTTAATGACTGAGCCACCCAGGCGCCCCTAGAGGTTTTTTTTTAAGTCATCTCTACACCCAACATGGGGCTAGAACTCACGACCCCAGGATCAAGAGTTACATGCTCTCCTGAGTGAGCCAGCCACACGCCCCGGTTTAGGTTTTTGTTTTTTTTTGTTTTTGTCTTGCTAAACTCACAGTCCAGGATCCCAAGTGGACATGTTGGAGACTCAGTGTTTGGATGTCCATGTGTTTACCATTTGCCATTTGCTTGGCAGTACCTTATGCTTTTACCTATCACCTTCCTTTGCTTCCGCCTAAACTATAAGTCCTAAGGGAAGAAACCATGTCTTTGTCTTTGTCTTTTTTTTTTTTGAATCTTCAATACGAGTATAATAGTTTGTGAAAGTAGATACACAAATTTCTATGGCAGACATCAGATATATACATCCAATACTTGAAAAAAAAACTTCTAGTATGGAAAAGTTCAAGCATAGCCATCATCAACACACCATCTGGCATTTTCTAAACTCTGTTTCATGGATGTATAAGATGAAGGCTGGGGAAAGATATCAGTTAAATGTGTGCTTTCTCTTTCCTAACAGAAAAAGCAAAATACAATACACGAGGGGGAAGACACTGTTGTAAGAATTACACAGCAGCCAGAGAGAGGAGAGGCTCCTGGCCTCCACGGCCAGCATTATATAAGCAATGATGAGCTGGGTGTGGGCCCAGGTGAGGGTCCTATAGAGCAGTTGCATCGGCCAGGATCTGACAAACAAGCGGGCAAAGGTATGAATCAGGTAATCAGCCTCCACCATCAGAGCCCAGCAGAGGAAACCGAACACCTGTCCTGGATGGAGTCCATGCCACCAGGCCGAGAAGGCGAACGTCTGCAGCAGGGGCCAGGCCCTGCCGTGCTGGAATACGAGGCGTCTGAGCCACTGTGCTGTGCTTTGGTTCCATTTTCTCGTGAACAGGGAAATCCTGTGGGTTGTTTCCAGGGTCCAGATGTCCGCATCAGGAATGTATCCCTCCTCACCAGGGCTCTGACCAAACCCCGGCCCAAAGCCCGCAGCATGGAGGAGGGCGTCATCCAGGATCCAGCAGGAGTAGTAGGTGAGTTTGAAGAGCCCGGCTGTGGACCACATGACATGGATGCACTGGAGTTGCCCGCAGTCAGTCAGACCTGCTCCTGCACTCACCACCTTCCCCAAGACCACCTTTAGGCACTCGAGGCCCAGGATCTGCAGACCCCTCCAGCTCAGAGCCCAGACAGAGTGCCTGGGACACAAATTGCTGGACCTTTGAACACGAGCCTGAAATTTCTGGAAGGAACATAGGGGGCCTCCTAGGAGAGCAGGGAAAAAGAGCAAGTAGCTGAAATAGGGCAGTGTCTTACACAGATGCTCAGACAACGAGCTTCTTTCCCTGATGCCTCTTGATGCTGCCTTCACTTTTCCCTCACAAATGTCCAGAGAGAGGGATGTGACCCTCTGGGTCAAGAGCATGAGGGAAGAAAGAGTGATGCAGAACCTGAAAGAGATTTATTTAAAATGTGAAAATGCTCCATATTTATTTCATCCCATCCCAGTCCCTCACACATGACCCCACAGCGAACAGCCACTCTGAACAATGGAGACCGATGTCCTGCCCTGCTGTGCCCCCACAAAGACTCTTGGATTAATTCACACCACAGGCTACTCTGGGCAGGATCAAAAGGTAAATGGGGAAATGAATCATTAGAGAGGCAACTAAAAGAATGTCAAGGAATATTGTGGGGGAAATATTGTTAGGATATTTCTAAGAACAGCTTCTATAGATTAGAATCAGGGACCTGGGAGAAATTTGCCATGGAAGGAACAAAAATTTAGTACTGAAAAGACTATAGGAAGGCGAAGATTTTAAATATGAACCGGTCCCTGTCAGTAAGATTCTGTAGGCTTTGGAATCTGTGCTCAGGAACGGTGAGTCAAGCTTGGGGTTCAGGGTGTGCACTGAGTCATTAGCAATTTGAGGTGTGTTCTTAACCAATCACCTGAACTGCTCCTGCCTCAGTGTCACAAGGTAGAAGAGATCCTGCTGGCCAGATTATTATGGAGAAGATTAATGAAAATTATATGTTCTCTACAATCAGGAACGCTGTCCTATGGAGAGAAAATGGCAGTGTTTCCCACATGCCCACAGTTTCTTTCTGTGAGTCTGAGGATTTAAGGACAACTGACCTCCTCACCTGACTTAACCAAACAGTAAGCAAAGTAGCCTCCAAATACCACCAACCCCTGTTCGTACACCTGCTGTTGTGGCCCGAATGTGTTTCCTCCCAATTTCATACATTGAAGCCCTAACCCCCAGTACCTCAGAATGTGACTGTATTTGGAGATAGGGTGATTAAGTTAAAATGAGGTCACTGGGGTGAACCCTAATCCAGTATGACTGTCGTCCTTATAAGAAGAGGAGATTAGGACACAGACACACACATAGGGAAGACCAGGTGAGGACACAGGGAAAGACAACCATCTACAAGCCAAGGAGAGAGGCCTCGGAAGAAGCTGAACCTGCCAACACCTTGATCTTGAACTTCCAGCCTCCAGAGGAAGTAAATATCTGTTGTGTGAGCCACCTCATCTTTGGTACTTTGTTATGACAGTCAGAGCAAACTACTACATCTTCCCATTTCAGCTCTGGCTCAGCCTTCTTCCCATTGACCAGATCCTGTTCAGCTTGCTCCTTCAGCCCCTATCAAGTCCCAGCTTCTTAATGAAATCCTAATTCACCACACCCTAGTCAGTACTCCCCGCCCCCTACCGCCTGCCATCTTGCCTCTTCTTCCAAGAAGCAAACCCTAAAGCCTTTGGTGAACACAGTGAGGATAAAGAAAAGGATTCTGGGTGTGGCAGGGATGGCAGAATGAGTGAACCAATGGCAAACTAGAATCAGAGAGGGGACCCGCCTCGACAGGTCACAGCCCCTGTTCTCTGAGTGACCACAGACCCACACCAATTGTAACAGAGGAAGCCAGGGACCACAGGCCTCAAGATTGCAGAGATACCTGTTCTCCCCTAATCTGGGTGATCTCACTGACTCATGAAAACACTTCTCTAGACTGTAATTAGTGCCTGATCCTGTTTCCTAGACTGGGTAACTACCTTTCTTCTGGGAGGAGGAAACAGCTGAGTCTCAGTGAAAGCAAAACCCTTGCATAGCAGCTTCCATAGGAAGGCAGAGAAGGTTTACAGTGGATTTTTACCTTCCCGGTCCTGCTGAAGGGGAGGAGAGGATACTGGCTGTGTGTCTAAACCACCCACTCTGAGTTGAGCAAACTGTGCTTAGTCACTTCTAGGCAGACCTCATCTGTGGGCCGTGAGGCTCCTGGTTCAATGCCCTTTTCAAGCACAGTGATAAATACAGCAAAGTGCCAGGCACTGTGTGACATGGGCAACACATGGTAGTTATTTATAGTCATGTAATTACATTTATATTAATTATCTCAAACTTAAGAGTCTTATAAGACTGGTATTCTTATACACACACATATACATATACACATACCCACACACTGGTTTGTTTTTTTTTAGGAAAAAAAAACTGAGGCTGAGAGGTTAAATGACTTGCTTAAGGTCACACTGCTCCAATGTGCAAGAATTCGGATTCAAACTCACTTCCACCATGGTGCAAGCAAAGCCTTGGCTGGTTTAGTACAGCCAAGTGAATAGGTAGCTTTACCTCGTGGAAGCACGTTCTTGCAGATAGTATTCCGTATAGTGCAGCCCCAGATGACACAGAGTCTGCCAGCTCATCTGAAAGAAGAAAGCCCACCTGTGGACATCCCGTGGGCCAAGCCAGGAAATCAGAACCGCGGCCCACAGAGCGGGGATGAGGACAAGCACAGCGAAGGAACCCATGGCGGCCAAGGCCAGGGCCCCCCCCTCCAGCCAGGAGAAAGAGATACCTAAAAGAGAAAGGACAAGTGTGAGACTGAATTGGTGTGACAAAGGAGTCACTTCAGATGTCATTCTGGATAACCCAATGGAGGTAAACCCCATGTACCACCTGAAGAAGCCATACCGTAATCACCCCAAAGTCTTCCTTTTGTTTTTCTGAAGGAAAGAACCGAGGGAGAAAAAGCCAGAGTCCATTTGAAAACGACTATCTCGGGAAACAACTTTTAAAAAAAGATCTTATTTATTTGACAGAGAGAGAGAGAGCATGAGTAGGGGGGAGGAGCAAGGGCAGAGGGAGAAACAGACTCCTCGCTGAGCAGGGAGCCCAATGCTGGGCTCGATCCCAGGACCCCGGGATCACCACCTGAGCCGAAAGCAGACACTTGACCGACTGAGCCACCCAGGGGCCCCTCAGGGGATGAATTTTGATTCCTACCTTAGTGATCCTGGGAACCTCTCTTTGATGTCCATCACTCAAGTGGGAACAACACCTCTGACAATCCTGTGGGTGATAGCTCCAGAGGTTTCCTGGTGGGGACATCTTAAAAATCTAGTGGCTTGCTGCCTGAATGAAAAGTGTTGTAAACCTAGTGTCAAGGATCTAGGAGCGCTCTCTAGACATCGCCTCATCGAAATGAGCCTCTTTCCTTTTCGCTGGGTTGCACTGCCCTGAACCATTCCAGAGACAGTGGGAAAGGGGATTCCGTCTCTCTCTCTAAGTGTTTGAAAACTCAATTAGAAAATATATGTGCTCTTAATCCTCTCGACTGCACTTTCAGATCTTAGGAGTTGGTGGTTTTTTTCATGTTGTTAAAGACCCACATCAGTGGTTTGTGGAAACTACCTCTCTTGGAAGCTGTCAGATGCCCTGAGGATGTGCAGAGACCTGGGAAATTTCACATGACAAGGACTCAGTTCTTCTTTCCACTTGAACTCATGACCCCATGATCCAGAGTCACATGCTTTCCCAAAGGGGTCAGCCGGGTGCCCCTGTTTGTTTTAATTGGTGCCAAATTAATAAATCTGAATGGAGAGGTGTGAAAATAGGTACTGACTCCTCAGATAGGAAAATAGAGTCAAAGCGGCCTGTGTTTTCTTGACCATCAGAGGGGACATATCCTGGCCCTGTGGCACAGTGACATCCACATATGGGTGAGAGAGTCTTTCTGGGGAGCAACTGGTAGGTGCCCCAGTGTGAGAAGCTCCATCACACAAGGCCTGGGCCATTCCTGTGCTTCTCTTTGACCTAACCCACCCCAATTAACACTGTGGCCCAAGACTCTACCTCCTTGCTGTGGAAAAATGAGGGGAACACGGATTCCTTACACAGTGAAGCCTAAAGTGGCAACTGCCCTAAGGCTTTGTCAACATTAAAATGTCTACACATGTACAACACAGGATACTTGATATACGGAGTGCTTATTTTATTCTAGGCATTGTGCTAATAATCCCTGTATAAGAAATACCTTTATGTAATCCTTAAAATAACCCCATGAGATAGACATTATTATTTCCATTTCATGGATTAACTTGGAGAGAACCTATTCACATACACAAGGACAACTCAGGAAGGGAGGGACCCAGGACCCACCAGGCTGTCTCCAAAGCCAACAATCTTACCCCGATGGGAATTAACCTTTGTTTTTGCACTTGTTTTGCTTTATTATTTGTGATTCTTTCTCAATAGGAAACTTTTTTACAACGCCCCCCCCCCCCCCCCCCCCCTATCCCCTAAATGAAGGTAAGGGCCATCAACCAGTTGTGAACGTGTAATAACATACCACAGTTCAGTCAAACTCAGAAATTCTAACTGATAATTAGATACAGCTGGATTTTACTTAAAAATCCTCAGTGTATAAAAATCTTAATTTCTAAAATAAGTGAACTATTAGGAGGTAGCGCTCTGGCAACGGATTTTCATTTTACAAAAGGATATTCCACAAACTTCTTTAAAAACAGGGACTATCTCAAGGGGTCTGGGTGGCTCACTTGGTTAAGTGTTCGACTCTTGGTTTCGGCTCAGGTCTGATCTCAGGGTTTTGAGATCAAGCCCCGTGTCAGGCTCCGAGCTCAGCACGGAATCTGCTTGTTTTTCTCTCTCCTTCTCCCTCTGCACCTCCCCCCTGCTCTCTCTCTCTCTCTCTCAAATAAATAAAAAAGATTTTTTTAAAGATTTTATTTATTTATTTGACAGAGAGAGACACAGCAAGAGATGGAACACAAGCCGGGGGAGCGGGAGAGGGAGAAGCAGGCTTCCCGCGGAGCAGGGAGCCCGATGCGGAGCTCGATCCCAGGACCCCGGGATCATGACCTGAGCCGAAGGCAGACGCTTAACGACTGAGCCACCCAGGCGCCTCAATAAAATAAATCTTTAAAACAAAAAACAAGGACTGTCTCTCATGTATAGAATCTACTAGCTAGATCTAAAATCATTTCAATCAAGTTGTCAAATCTCTAGTGACAATATTTTAAACCCTAGATTGAGACATAGCTAATCTAACATAATTTGTTTTGACTTAATTCCATTTCTCTGAGAAACCATACAAGGCATTTAAAAAATCAGTTATATATTTAACAAAATTTAATTTTATTGAAAATGATAAAATTCCATGAAATTAAGACTGTTCAAGAACATGTAGGACATATGGTGGGGGTACAGATATATCTGATTGGGGAATTCCTGTACCATCTCAACAGCTATCTCTCCCCAGAGTTTATTTTTATCCTTTTCCCATTTAATGGGAAACTTTGAGTCAATGGAGTCATGATGTCAATTTCCAGTCTCATTTCACTCTATTAGAGATACTCATGACCAGGGCGCCTGGGTGGCTCAGTCGTTAAGCGTCTGCCTTCAGCTCAGGTCATGATCCCAGGGTCCTGGGATCGAGTCCCACATCGGGTTCCCTGCTCGGCAAGAAGCCTGCTTCTCCCTCTCCCATTCCTCCTGCTTTTGTTCCTGCTCTCGCTGTCTCTCTCTCTCTGTCAAATAAATAAATAAAATCTTTTAAAAAAAAAAAAAAGATACTCATGACCAAACAATCAATAATCAGTGGTAGTGATAATCACTTAAAAACAACCATATAATTAATTATTTAATCTTCATGTCTACAGGCCGATCCATGCTTTTTGACCTACTATGGTATTCATAGATGTAAGAGCAAAATGAGCCCTTAAACCTACCTGGCATGGGTGGAAAATGAATCCATGACGCAGAGATAATTAAACAGAAGTGCAAAAGGAAAAGCAGCCCCTTGATAAAGTGATACAGGATGGAGGAAGAACCCCTGAAGCCAATCCATTGTGAACTGGAACAAAGACACTGTTCTTTCTAGAGTCCTTAACTGGTGCCTTCCTGTAAGAGATGCCTCAACCGGGCTCTCTTTGAACTTTTTATATGGCTCAGGAAGGCCTGGGTGAGTAAAGAGCAAACAAAAGCACCAGTCAGAAGCTGCATAAAAGTTGGCTTTCTGATAAAGGGAACTGCGCTATAGAAACCAAAACACATTCTGGTGTTCTATTAAGAATGTACGGAAAACATTGCTTTCAGAAGTTCTCATTTCGTTTAGTTTACATACTGCATTATTTGCCTTTCCAGTCATCTGACTGTCATATTTTCTTCACTAAGTTAATGAAAAATCTCATTTTCCAGTTGTGGACAGATAACCAGCCAGCTGGGGAGGGTGAGCAAGGACATGAGCATGAGAAAGGGAAGCAGGTTCTCAAAGAGCAGGAAGATTCCTTCTCCCAACCACTGCTGTCTTCCTTATGCTATTTCTTTCTCTCTTTTTTTTTTCATAGTACCTATCACCACCTCTTCTCTATTTTTCAATTAGTTTATTGTCTGTCCCCTGCTACAATGTGAGCTCTACAAGGGAGGAACTTTGTTTTGTTTATTGCTGTATCCCCCTGCACATAGAACAGTGTTGGGCGTATGCTATGTAATCAGTAAATACCTGTTAAACTTTATAAGGTTTTAAGGAAGTGAAGTGTAGAGAAGAACATTTAAGGAGAAGCTTTTCTTCGGAGTGTGGACAAGAAATACAAGAGACACTGCCTAGAAGCAAGAAAAGAACAGGTCATCTCTTGGCTGGTAGAGTCCATCTACTGAGCCCAGAGTATTACAGCGATGTACCTGACTGGCCATTTTTCATCTTTGAAGACACATGCAAGAGCAAGCAGCCTTAAAGGACAGGAGAGGGCGCGTGGGTGGCTCAGTCGTTAAGCATCTGCCTTCGGCTCAGGTCATGATCCCAGGGTCCTGGGATCGAGCCCCACATCGGGCTCCCTGCTCAGCGGGGAGTCTGCTTCTCCCTCTCCCATTCCTCCTGCTTGTGTTCCTGCTCTCGCTGTCTCTCTCTCTGTCAAATAAATAAATAAAATCTTTAAAAAAAGGACAGGAGAGTAGAGCCTGATACAAAAGCGTCCTAAGGACAAGGACCATCTCTTAGTGAGAGAGAGCTCTGCAAAGAAGAAAAAGCAGAGAGAGAATCTCTTATTAACTAGGGGACTCTGAGCTAAATCCCTTCTCTTGGAGACTGAGCTCCTTGATAAAAAAAATTAGATGTAATAATGCCCGTCTCAACAGAATGGTTATGAGGATTAGATAAAGTATGGAATGGCATGGAGCCTAAAGCTGGTTGTTAAATGTAGTTGAAAGTAAAACAGTTGGATAACAATAAAAATGGTAGCATTATTGGGCTACCATTTTATGATAGACTGGTGCCAAGCACTAGGAATATAAAGATGAATAAGACATGGCCCCTGCCTTCAAGCAGCTTTCAATCTACAAGGGAGATGGAAATGGCAATGAATACTTTCATCAAAGAATGACAGGTGCAGTATACCATGGGTATCCTGTAGTGGGTAAATAAAAAAGCAATTATCTGCAGTGCTTAAATTGGCTCTGGAAGGAGGTTTCCAAACAGATGGACAGCTTATTTCAGGCCACACAGGTGGCACAAAGATCTAGATGAACAGTAGAACAATGAATAAGCTCACACAATATTGAACATATTAAAATGTAATCACATCCCTCATTAAATTTAACTGTTAGGTACAGAGGAATTGAGTTGCAGTTAATTTGTTAGGGAAAAAAGTTATGCTTTGGGGCACCTGGGTGGCTCAGTCTTAAGTGTCTGCCTTTGGCTCAGGTCATGATCCCAGGGTCCTGGGATAGAGTCCCACATCTGGCTCCTTGCTCAGCGGGGAGCCTGCCACTCCCCCTGCTTGTGCTCTCGCTCTGTGTCAAATAAATAAAATCTTAAAAAATAAAAAAAACCAAAGTTATGCTTTTTGTCTTTGAATTAAATATTTTTTAATTTTTAAAAATTTAAAAATTTATTTATTTGTCAGAGAGAGAGAGGGCACAAGCAGGAATTTATTAATTCCTACTTGTACTTTTTGTTTTGGAATCTGTACTTTTTTTTTAATTTTTTTTAAAAGATTTTTGTTTTTTTTTAAAGATTTTATTTTTTTATTTATTCATTTGAGAGAGCGAGAATGAGAGAGAGAACACATGAGGGGGGGAGGGTCAGAGGGAGAAGCAGACTCCCTGCTGAGCAGGGAGCCCGATGCGGGACTCGATCCTGGGACTCCAGGATCATGACCTGAGCCGAAGGCAGTCGCTTAACCAACTGAGCCACCCAGGCACCCTGGAATCAGTACATTTTTTAAAAAGATTTTATTAGAGTGTGTGCGTGTGTGCAGTGGGGAGGGGCAGAGGGAGAGGGGGAAGCAGACTTCCCACTGAGCAGGGAGCTGCACTCTGGGGCTCTGGGGCTCAATCCCAGGACCCTGGGATGATGACCTGAGCCCAAGGCAGACACATAACCTACTGAGCCACCCAGGTGCCCCTGGAATCAGTACATTTTATTTTCAGGTCTCAAACAGTTTGTAGGTCCCTAAAAAGCTTATAGGCACTAGACACTGTACCTAATGTTGATAAAATGGTCCTTCTTATAAGCATGCTGTGATGGTTAATTATTGTATCAACTCAGACTATACTGCTCAGTTGTTTGGTCAAACACCAATCTAGTAGTTGCTGTGAAGTTTTTTTGTTTTTGTTTTTAGATGAGATTAACATTTAAATCAATACTTAGAGTAAAACAGATTACCATCCAAAATGTGGCTGCACCTCTTCCAATCAGTTGAAGTCCCTAAGAACAAAGACTGAGGTTTCCTAAAGAAGCAGCAATTCTACCTCCAGATTGGGTCAGAGAAACCCTGAGTTTCCAGTGTGTGCATTTTGGATTTGAGACTGCAGCATCAACTCTTCCCTGAATTTCCAGCCCATGGGTCTACTTGTACAAATTGCAGGTTTTCCAGCCCCCATAATCACATAAGCCAATTCCTAAAATAAATGTGTGTGTGTGTGTGTGTGTGTGTGATCTCCCGTGCTTGTGTTTCTCTGGAGAAGTCTAATACACATGCCCTAGAAGTCTTTCAAATTAATTTAGACAGAAATTGCTTGAAAATGAGTAAGTGCTTATATGCTTGGGGACAAAAGAATGTTCTCAATTCATCCATATCTTTATTCAATAATTCTTTTTGAGTATCAACTATGTGTCAGGTACTGTGGTCAGTATTGAGTAAAGAGTGGGGACAAATTCATGTGACTACTTTCATGGAACTTAGTCTTTTTTTTTTTTTTAAGATTTTATTTATTTATTTGACAGAGAGAGACACAGCAAGAGAGGGAACACAAGCAGGAGGAGTGGGAGAGCGAGAAGCAGGCTTCCTGCTGAGCAGGGAGCCCGACGGGGTCCGATCCCAGGACCCTGGGATCATGACCTGAGCCAAAGGCAGACGCTTAACGACTGAGCCACCCAGGCGCCCCTGGAACTTAGTCTTTGGGGGAGATAGTAAGATAAAAAATTACAGCTGCTGGATGGTCCCTTTTTTCTTAAGTAAACTCCAACCCCAAGATCAAGAGTCACGTACTCTATCGACTGAGCCAACCAGGTACCTGAATGAGGGGTCCTCTTCTTATCCCATGGAGAAAACCAAAAATACAGCAAAAATGACCTATTTCTGATTGGGTGGTCAGAGGTTTCTCTGAGTGTGATGGTTAGTTTTTTGTATCAATTTAGCTAGGCTACGGTTCCCAGCCATTCAATCAAACACCAATCTAAGTAATGTTTTGAAGGTATTTTACAGGTGTGATTAAAGTCTATAACCAGTTGACTTTAAAGAAGGGAGATTATCCTAGATAATCTGGGTGGGGCTGATCCAATCAGTTAAAAGGCTTTAAGAGCAAAGCTGGAGCTTTCCTGAAGATATTCCATCTATATAGACAGCAGCTTCACTGCATGCATGAGAGTTCCAGCCTGCCCTACAGACTTCTGACTTGCCTAGCCAGCCCCCACAATCAGGTAAGCCAATTCCTGGCAATAAACCTCTTAATTTATATCTCCTAGTGGTTCTGTTTCTCTGGCTGAACCCTGACTAATACACGGACGATGGGACATCTGAGACTTGAACCCGCGGGGGTGGGGGGGGGGGAAGGGCAGGGCAGGGAGCAGGGCAGGTGGAAGCGCTCTGGGGCAGAGAGTAAGCTTGGCTTCATGGAGGATGAAAGTGTGATCGGAGAAAGAGGAAGAGGAACACGACAATAAGGAAGAGAGAAGTAGGCAGGGGCTGGATCTAGCCCAGAAGTAGTCGATGGAAAGGCGTTTAGGAGTTTGGATTTTATAAAGAATGGGAAGTAAAATAACTGGATTGGTTTTTAAAGGATGATTTTGGCTGCAGGAGAATGGCTTGGATGGGGGGGTGGAGGGCAGGGATGGGGGTGTGACTTTAGAGGTCAAGGGTGGAGGGAGCTGACTACCCAGGAGAGATCGCGGCTGAGCTTACATTGGAGAGGTGGCAAAGTCTTGCCGGTGAATTATATACACGGAGGTGAGGAAAGCCTTAGGATGCCTATTGAGTTTCTAGCATGAGCATCTAGGTGAATGGTGGATCCCTTTAGTGAGATGGAGATCAAAGCACCAACTGAGGGTGTAAATCAAAAGCTCTCTTCTATACGTTTTAGGTTTGATACAACTTTGAGGCATCCAAGTGGAGATGCCAAGTAGGCAATGGAATAACCAGATGTGAAGTTCGGTAAGGAGGACAGAACTAGAGATATTAACCTGAGAAAGCCAGCAGGTAGGAAGGTATTTAACTTATGGGAATGCTGAGATCGCCCAGGAAGAGATGAGCTCACCCTGAACAGAAAAGGGCGCAGGGGCCTGGCAGGAATCTTAAGGAGCAGAGACCGGAAAGCAGACTGAAAAAGAACGGTGGGGTATGATGAGATGAACATGACGTGTGTTGGATTGGACTAAGCGGCTGTTTTACATCCGAGTCTATCCATCCGCGGGCTGCCCTAACCATCAGCCAGTGGCCACGTACGGCTGCCTTGCACCAGCCGCCTCAGCCAGGGGGAGGAGAAACCACTAGCCCCGGCAGGCCCCGCCCCCTCCCGATCCTGCCAGGCGCTCCAATCGCTTGTAGAGATCATCGCTGGACCCAGGCGGTTGTGTCGATCTCCGCTCCAATTGGAGACAAGGTCCAAACCATGGCGGAGAAGGCTCAAAAGAGGTGAGTCCGCTGTTTGAGAAAAGCCTATTTCTACACTCCGCAGGAGTGGAAAATCTGCTGTTGGGCGCCAGTGGTAGGGACTAAGATGGTGTCTCATCCCCGGTGCTCGGCCGGGCTGGTTCTTAAAGCCCGGACCTGGCGGCCCTGAGGGAGAGGGCAACGAAGTGGATCTGAGGGAGGATTGGGAAGGGATATGGAATCGGTTCCAGGAAGGTTTTTGTTCTTAGATCCCGCCGCCCTCCTCCGCAACGCGCCGGCGCAGAAAGGGTCTCCGGCGGCGTTGCGCGGGGAGCTTGGCGTCGCCCACTGCCCCGGGACACGGAGGGACACCCCCGCTCCCCTAAATCCTGCTGCGTTTGGTGCTGCTGGCCACTGTCGGCGGCTTGTAGCAGTATCCTCCGCCGGGCGTTCCGAGACACCCGCGGAAGTGCTGGCCACACCCCAGTCCCCTCCTGCCCATCGTGGGCGGTGCGCGTTTGGGCAAACGCGTCACTGTCGCTCGTCTAAAGGGGGCCTGCGCCTGGACCAGAACTGTGTGAGACGGTCCGCTCGGCGTGGATAAGCTCCTTTGCAAGCATGTGAGGACAGCGATGGTGGCGGCTTGTCCAGCAGTCTTCACTGCTGGAAACTGGTGGTGGAAAGGAACGGCTTGGGTGGGAGAAGTGCTTATGTTAACCATTTCCGAAAGCAGCAGCGTTGAGCACCCTCTACTGACTCTTCTTTGAACAGGAAAACCGACAAACCTTGGTTCTGTTGTAATAAATTAAAATTTAGGGTTTTCTTCTATTGAGGCAGGTAACTGTAATCTTTTTTCATAAGCTGCAGAGCGTCAGCTCTACTATGAAAATTGTGTGCAGTATATAGTAGTGTACGGTGGAGATGATATTGTTGCCTTGTTATTTTAGTAGGTGCTCGGGTAAGCCTTTTCCTCCCAGCCGTCTGAGCCACCCCCCCCCCCCCCCGCCCCGCAGCCCCACGGAGATGTTTGGACCGCGTTTAGTTGGTCTAGTCGTGAATTTAATTATTTTATGCCTCAGGGAGAAGTAGGCTGATCGGGACACAAACTCTACCTGGGTCCTCTCCCTTAGGCATAAGACTGGACAGAGAGACACTTGGGAATCGCTCCTCTCCTCACTTGTCTAGGACAACTTAAATGTTAGATAATGCTCTTTTCCTAAAAAATCATAGAGGGAAGCTGAGGAAATTGAAACCCCAAATAAGGTCTAAAACAAGAGGTATTTTATAAAACCTAACTTATTTGGCCAGGGCCTAATAAAATTGCTTTATTTTAACACACACACCCACTCTAAATGGAAACCATCAGAGGAATAGCATTTACAAATGGTGATGCGTTCAAGGACAGCATCATTCAGCTCTCACAGGAAAAATACCCAACATGTCAGGATGTTCCCAGGAAACTTTCAGCTAACAGAAAAGAAATGATTGGTGTTCGGATAATGATGCCCCAGGGACGAACTGCTTCAGGAAATTTCTAGTCTCTGGGCTTCAGTTTCCTCATCTATAAGATGAGAGGGTTGGGCCATTTCTGCTTTCTGTTCCGTGGTACTAAAGTTTTTCATGTACTGGGTAGAAAGATTGTATTTTTTCTGTGACTTCAGCAGAGTTAGACACATAACTCAGATGCATCATTTCTAGAATTTCACTAACTTGTGCCTTGTAGAAAGTCACTGTATATCAAAATGATGGAAACAGATGTAGCTGTGTCTGATCTCACAAATATTTCTTGAAGACAGACTCAGGGATTAATAGTTTTTGTTTGGTATATATTCTTTTTACTTAGAGCTTTAAAAATACTTGGTGGTAGGAAGGTTTGTTCACTGAAATTTGTAGGAGAAAAAAATTGTGTATGTCTCCTTTTTTTAGTTTTCCTTATCAGTAGGGAAGTTGGTGTGATTTAAGAAAAATATTTTTGGTGTTACTTTGCACTTGTATTAGGGAATATTTAGGGGGATTCTGGAATGTGAATGATGGAGGGACATGTTAAAGAGTTTGTACCCTGGTGGCGCCTGGGTGGCTCAGTCGTTAAGCATCTGCCTTGGGCTCCGCGGGAAGCCTGGTTCTCCCTCTCCCACTCCCCCTGCTTGTGTTCCCTCTCTGGCTGTGTCTCTCTCTGTCAAATAAATAAATAAAATCTTAAAAAAAAAAAAGAGTTTGTACCCTGCTGACTCTCAGAGCTTTATTTCTGGTCTAGAACTCTCATGAGCTCTGTGTTTTCACTTTCTTACTGGGTCTTTCTCTTGAATTTTCTGTGGACCGTCAAACTAGGTTAATCTAAAATTTAACAAAATAACCTCATTTTTTTTCATTTCCTTACTTTTCTATGTACTGATGATTTTCAAATCTTCTAGCAGATATACCAAATATCTAGTAATCATCGCATAATCTGTCTTCTTTTTTTCTTGGAGATCTTCCCCTTGAAACCCTCTATCATCTTTGCTCTCTGCGGCTGATACATGGCTGTTGCCCTGATAATTTCCCTCTGTCCTCACACACTGGGGCCTCTGTTTCTAGAATCTATCTTGTCTGTTGGCTTTCTTTTATTTAGCTTAGTACATCTTTCAGCATCTTCCTAATAAAGAGTACTTAAGAGGTAATTTTTTTTTTAAGTTCTTGTAAGTATGAAAATGTCTTTATTCTCCTTCCATACTTGATTGCTAGTTTGGCTGGATAGGTAGCTCTAGTTTGAACATAGTTTTTGCTTAGCATTCTGTACGTATGGTGTTCTGGTCTTGTAGCCTCCAGTATTGCTGTTGAGGACTCTGATGCCATTCTGATGATTTTAATCCCTCTGGGTGACTTTGTTTTTGGTTTTGGTTTTGGTTTTTTTGTTCTGAACACTATAAGGATCTTTAGCATGGCATTCAGAAATTTTAAGATGATGTTACTTGGTATGGGTCCTTTGCATTTGCATCCTTTTAGAGTTAAGATTAATACTCTTTAGTAGTGGGAAGTTTTCTTGTATTATTCTTTAATAGTTTTTACCACAAATTCTTTTCTCCTTTTGAGATTTTCTTTTTTAATTTTTTTTCTAATTTTTTTCCCTTAGAGAGAGAGAGAGAGCACAGTGGGAGGGGCAGAGGCAAAGAGAGAGAAGAGCAGACTCCCTGCTGAGCTGGAGCCCAATGCAATGCAGGGCTCTATCCCAGGACCCGTGAAATCATGACCTAAGCTGACCCAAGAGTTGGACGCTCAACCGACGGCACCACCCAGGCGCCCCTTGAGATTTCTTTTATTTGGATTCCCTAATTTTCTCATTTTTTTCTGTCCTATTTTCTTTTCTTTTTTCCATTTTGTTCTACTTTCTGGAAGAGCTCTTTTTTTTAACCTCACTCCTAGTGATTTCAATTTTTGGTCGTTTTTAATCTCTAGGAGCTCTTTCTTAGACTTTGTTCCTTTTTCATAGACTTTTGTTTTATGCAGTAGTGTCTCTTATTTCTCTGAATTATAAGGGTTTTTTTTTTTTAAGTTTTCTTTTACTACCTGAATTGTCTGTTTTTCCTCAAACTATTTTTTCCTCTTTGTTTTGCTTTTTTCCTTTTTAGTTGGAGGCTTTCCTGATTTATCTGATAATCTCTGGCTCTTGGTCCATTATTAAGAATGAGAACTAAAGAACTGGAAAGGGAGTTGGTGGGCTAAACTAAACAACACAGGGAAAGGGGAGCTGGTGGACTCACTGTTGCTCTATCATCATTACCTACCCCTGGGCCTGATGTCTCGAGTGCAGTGCCCACAGGGAGGAGCAAACTTTTTCTATAAAAAGGTAGTTTTATCTTGCTTTTTATTGTTAGGGAGTATATAGTATTCCAGTAAGTTGATGATTATATTTTATTTCATTACTCCTCCTCCCTAGTTTCATTATTCTAAATAACATGGCCAATTTGTGCATTGAAGATTGGAAGTAATGAAAAGTGATACTAATGAATAATAATTTTTTTTTAAATTTTATTTATTTGACAGAGACACAGCGAGAGAGGGAACACAAGCAGGGGGAGTGGGAGAGGGAGAAGCAGGCCTCCCGCTGAGCAGGGAGCCCGATGCGGGGCTCAATCCCAGGACCCTGGGACCATGACCTGAGCTGAAGGCAGATGCTTAACAACTGAGCCACCCAGGCACTCCATGAATAATAATTTTATCCTTGGTTAAAGAGGATTGTTGTTGAAGCAGTGGGAACAATGATTTAAAGAACAAAACATTGGTCTTGGGGCACCTGGGTGGCACAGTGGGTTAAGCATCGGACTTTTGGTTTTGGTTCAGGTCGTGATCCCAGGGTTGTGAGATCAAGCCCAACATTGGGCTCAAGGGCGGAGTCGGCTTGAGATTCTGTCTCCCTCTGTCCCTCCCACTGGTGCTCTCTCTCTCTCAAACAAATAAATCTTTAAAAAAAAAAAACTGGTCTTAAAGGGAAACTAAGAAGTCTAAAATTAATTAAATGATACTTAAGAGTTACCAGGAAGTATTTTTAGGTAAAATGAAGTGGGGGAGGGCATATAGGGATCTTGATTTGAGGGAGACTTTTTAAGGAAATAGGGATAAAGTTTCATCCCGATTATGGAAATGAATCCAGGACCCCCTTAGCACCTGGTATAAAGAAAATTATATCACTCTCTTTTTTGTTTTATTTATTTATATATTGAATAGGCAGTGCATTTGTAGGATTCACAATGCAAACAGTTAAAAAATGGGCATGTAGTGAAAGAGTTTCCGTCTACCATTGTGTCCCTGCTATCCAGTTCCTCTCTCTGAAGGTGATGTATATTATTAGTACCTTGTCTGTTCCTCTAGAGATAGTTTGGAAATATTCAAGCAAATACAAATATTCAGCAGTTACGCACTAGTGCAGCTGTATTGGTTTCATCATTTGTAAATGATGCTCAAAAGTTAGAGAAATTTAATGTGCTAATCACTTAAAATATTTTGTTAGAATGGCAAGCATGTCCTATTTAAGTTTGCATTACATATAATGAAAATTTGCATTCATCAAGGAGGACAAATACAAAAACATGAACCTGTCTCACAGTAAAACATTTGGAAAAAAAGAAAACCTGGCAATACAATTTTTTTTAACCAAAGAAATGTCCAAAAAACATGAAAAACAAATAGAAAGTACCATTAACATTTTTATATTATCTACTATATGTTAAAAATAAGCAAGTAGGGCGCCTGGGTGGCTCAGTTGGTTAAGCGACTGCCTTCGGCTCAGGTCATGATCCTGGAGTCCCTGGATGGAGTCCTGCATCGGGCTCCCTGCTTGGCAGGGAGTCTGCTTCTCCCTCTGACCCTCCCCCCTCTCATGTGCTCTCTCTCATTCTCTCTCTCTCAAATAAATAAATAAAATCTTTAAAAAAAATTTAAAAAAAAAGTATTTTCATACATGAATATTTGTAGAACTTAAAAAAATAATATTGATACAAATGAATCATTACACTCTACATTTATGGTTGTTACTGGTTGAAAACATATTTGCTAAAATAAGAAAGCAAGTCTTTAGAAAATTAATAGACCAAAGCATGAACATTTTGGTCAAGAAAGTTTCAACTGTTTTACATACCAGGTTTTAATAATTTATTTAAAATGCATCATTCATTTCTTAGAAAGATAGTTTGATAGGTTTTGTTGATCTTACAGACCCAGAACATATTAAGGATATTAAACATCGTACTGAAAGTCTTAGCCAGGGCAATAAGACAAGAAAAAGAAATAATATGCATACAGATTGGAAAAGAAGAAATAAAACTGTCCCTATTCACAGACTACAGAATTCTTTTATGTGAAAAATCCCAGAGAATCTATGTGAACTGAGTGGGTTTAGCAAGATTTTAAGAAACAAAGTCAATATGCAAAATTATTCTATTTCTTCCTTTTTTTTTTTTTTAAGTAGGCTCCACACCCAGCATGGAGTCCAATGGGGGTTTGAACTCACGATCCTGAAATCAAGAGCTGAGACAGGAGTCCAACGCTTAACTGACTGAGCCACTCAGGCAACCCCCAAAATTATTGTATTTCTATATACTTGCAGTGAACAACTAGAAATCAAAATTTTGAAAAATCCAAATAGGATTATAAAGTCAAAATTGCTAAAATGGTATTGCTGCTATTTTATAGAAGCTGAGTACACATTTAACACCATCAATAATATCATTACTACTAAGGAAAATTCTTTACTTAATAAGAACAAGTTACCAAATGATTATCAGTTTACGGGGGAAATCGTTTGGTATAGTTCTGCATGTCAGCTGATGGCCCAGCTAAGATAGCATTTAGCTCGATTCAGCTGTGTCAAACAGGACACAGTTAAGCGACTGCCTTAACAGGGCAGTAAATTATTTGGAAGTAAATTATTTGGAAGTTAGTAATTTTGGGACAGTTTGCACTCCAACTTAATTCACTTGATAAGCAGTTTTATAACATATATAGTTAGAGAATAAATAGGAATCTTTGTAAATTTTGTATCTCTACATTGATTTCTATATTAGTATTACCTTGCTGGTTGTTAAATATTTTGAATGTACATTCTTTTTTTCCTTTTCACAAAAATAACAGTGTGTTATATACCATCCATTTTCTGGCTTTGACTTTTTTTTACTTAACTTGGAAATTGTTCCAGATCTTTACATAAAGGATTATTCTTTCTTTTTTATGACTGTGTATTAGACTGTGTTGTACCATAGTTTATTAACCAGTCCCTTACTATTAGATAGTTAGGTTGTATTCAGCTTTATCCTATTTGGAGACAAGCTGGTGTTAAAAGAATCCGAAGCCTCTTTTATCAAGCATTTTATTTCTATTATTTTTTATAAGATTGATTTATTGGGTTTACTGGGTGGTTCCGTTGGTTAAGTGGCTGCCTTCAGCTCGGGTCATGATCCCAGGGTACTGCTCAGTGGAGAGCCTGCTTCTTCCTCTCCCTCTGCCTGCCGCTCTGCCTGCTTGTGGTCTCTCTCTATCTCTCTGTCAGATAAATAAACAAAAATCCTTAAAAAAAAAAATTTTATTTATTTTAGAGAGAGAGAGTACGCACAGGGGATGGGGACAGAGGGAGAGAGAATTTCAAGCAGACTCCCCACTGAGCATAGAGCCTGACACGGGGCTCAATCCCGTGACCCTGAGATCATGGCCTGAGCAGAAACCAAGAGTCAGTCGGTTAAGCCACTGACTCACCGAGGCACTCCCTCAAGCCTTTTAATAAGGTATCGTTATTGATTTTAGCCTGATGGATAGTATGCCTCCTGAGAATTTTATAAGATATTAAATACCTTATTCTCTTACAGTTTTTTTAATCCATTTTTTAAACCATTTTCTCACTGCAGTGTCAAGTTAGCTTCTATAACAATATTTTTAAAACGTACCCATAGTGAATATTACCTTTTCCTTTCTACAGTGTGAAGATTGCTCCTGGAGCAGTTGTGTGTGTAGAAAGTGAAATCCGGGGTGATGTAACCATAGGTAAGAAAACAGTTTATTAGTGTTGTTTCTCAAAAATTGATGTAATTTAATTTATTTCAGTGCTTTACAGTTAATTAGGTTTTATATATTTATGTTTCACTGATGTCCTAATTTTATTGACCAAATAATTTGTTTTTCCTATAAGTGTTTTTTGTTTTTTTTTTTAAATTTTATTTATTTATTTGACAGACAGAGACAGTGAGAGAGGGAACACAAGCAGGGGGAGTGGGAGAGGGAGAAGCAGGCTTCCCGCTGAGCAGGGAGCCCGATGCGGGGCTCGATCCCAGGACCCCGGGATTATGACCTGGGCTGAAGGCAGACGCTTAACTACTGAGCCACCCAGGCGCCCCTGATGGACACTTTTTTAAGATTTTATTTTTAAGTAATCTCTACACCCAACACGCGGCTCAAACTCAAAACCCTGAGATCGAGTCGCATGCTCCACCCACTGAGCCAGCCAGGCCCCTTGATGGACTCTATATTGAAACTTCTATCTGATAAAATAATGAGGCAGTATAATAAAGTCATTCATTTGTTTGAGAAACATCAGTTGTGTACCTACTGTGTGCCGGCACTATGCTGGCTTTAGGGACACAGCAGTGAACACAGCAGACAAAGGTACTGCCTTCATGGGGCTTATGTACTACTGTTAACAATGTGGACCGTGGACTCTGAGAGACCTGGGTTAGCATCCTTGCTCTTTACCTGCTGATTATACTCTTTACCTTGATTATACTACTTAACCTCAACAACCTTCATTTTCCGCATCCGTGGGTAATTGTGTGTATTAGAATTAGGTTCAGCTGCATAGAGTGGTGGCTTAAACGATGCAAAGGTTTATTCTTTTATATAAATAAGTATAGAGGTAGGCAATGCAGGGCTAGTTAGTTGATTGTCCAGGACCTCCAGCCTTGTAGGCCAGAATGAGATAGCTAAAGCACCAAGAGTGACCTTGGATAAGAAAGGGAAGAAGTGGAGACAAAGGGTGTACCTCCTAGTTGAGTCAGCTTCCTTTAAATAGTCTTCCTGAAAGTTCCACACAATCTCTCTTTGTATGTGTGATGCCTTGGATTTAGTGTCATGGACACATCTAACTGCCTGGAAGGCTGGGAAATCATAGTCTGAACTGGGCGCTTGGCTTCCCTTAGCCCAATAGGGTTCTGTTACCAGGGAAAAGGGAAGCATGAATATCTAGTGGCAATTAGCAGTTTTTGTGACATGCAAAATAGGAGTGCCCACCTCATAGCTTTTTGAAGGATTCGATAAGAGACTATTTGTGAAAGTCATTGCCCAAATCCTAACACTAGCTAATCGCACCGTTAAATCTTAATATTGTGTAGCCTTGCTAGAGGTGAGATCCAATACTGAAATCAAATGAACAGTTTAACAGGTGGCACCTTGCTTATATGGACATGATTAAGTTCTCCCAAACTTACATTTTAGCCACTTGTTTTTTTACATATGTTTTCACTGCATATCATGCCCTTGGAGCTTTACTAACGTGAGTCCATCCTTACTAGCAGCTGCACGTTACCAGAGTAGAGCTTTCAGAGAGAAAATATGCCCTGTTCCCTTATACTAACAGTATCTTTAATAGGAAAAAAAATTGTGAATTTTACTAAGTCTAAGCCTCCAACCAATTTAGGCATCATGTCTTAGAGAACAAGTAAAGATTGTGCCGGTATTATGGAACATCCTTAGGAATTTGCCAGGTTGGTTTATTTAATTACTTTAAATAGACAGAATTTCAAAGTTTAGAAGATGACCCAGTTTCTGTTCAGTGCTGTTAACTCTTTAATTCCTAAACTGCTTACAAACTTTTTATGAGGAGAAATCATAATGGCCACATGTTTATCAAAGTGCTGTCTGCATTATTTTTAATCTGATATTTTTATGGTTTTCATCATGATTTGAGGAATAATCCTCTCATTAGCTCACAAGGTATTCTACAATTAGAAGGAAAGTAAGACTAAAATAATGTAGCTAATTACACAAATTTTCCCTTTCATTTCTACTTCTTCCCCATTCTAAACTAAGTATATTATCTCTACTATGTAACAGATACATAGTACAGATAACCTCTGCTGGCGTGAACATACAAAGGTGTATATACATGTTTGTGTGTATGTGTATTTCTGATTTGGAAAAAACTCCTGTCACTTGTAGAAGCTTTTGTAGAATAGCAGGAAAGGCTTTCTCCTATGAAAAGGAAAGGTGGAAAACTGGCCGCTAGCATAGGATTGGGGCATGAAGGTATCAGGAGTCAGCGCTCACTTTTCCTGTTTCTCCTGCTGTCTCTTACTACTTTGTGTTCCTCTCCTTTCTCCCCCCCCCCTTTTATTATTAACTTTTTAAATAAATTTAAGAACAGCTCTATCTTGTCTCCTCCCCCGAGAGCAATTAAAACCAACTAAAAGGGGGCGTGGCCTCTGTGTCAGCTGCTGAGGGGCCCCGGGGCTGCTGGGGGCAGAGGCAGAGTCGAGGTGAAGGACATGAAGGGTGTCGGGGGTCTGGAAGTGGGCGGGGGGATGGCTGGCCTGGGGTGGGCCCTGTGATGTCTCCTCTTCCCCATCTATGTCGTCGTCAGACTCCTCCTCCTCCTGCTCCCAGTCCGTCCCTGACAGCTTCTTGTCCTGGCTTTTGCTTCCAGTCCCACCATTCTTCCGGCCCCTGCGGGTACCCTTGTCCCTGTCATGTGGTTGTCTTCCCCGTCTCGCTGCATGTCAGGCACAGAGGCCACCAGGTCCTTCAAAAGGTCAAACTGCTGCTCCAGCTCAGCGCACTGCTTCAGGTGGAATGTGGTCATGGTCTCGGCGTTTCGGGACTGGGTCACCTGGCAAGCCTTCTTCAACAGCGACTCGGAACAGCTCAAGCGCCCGGGAGATGATGACAGGCACTGCCGCCGCCGCCTTCCCAATTTCTTCGTCAGTTTCCATGATCTTGATCTGCGCCGGCGGGAACCGCGCGTTATACGTTTTCTTCTTGCTCAGCATCTCAGGGCCTCTCTCGCCGGGCGGGGCCCAGCGCCGCCGCCCGCGGTTCCCCCGGGCTCCTCTCCTTTCTTTATACTTATTAACAACCTACCTTCCCTAAATGTTGCAATTATGTAAGGAAATACAGTGTTTAAATCTACTTTCCATATAAGTTTTTCCTCTAGCTGATAGCACATGGCTCTGTCGTTAAAATGTAAAATGACAGTTCAACACAGATTTTCAATGATAGTTTATAGCATAAGAAGTGGTCATAATTTTTTAACTAGTGATTTGAAGCTTATCATAGAATGGATCTAAGTTAATATTTGTTATGCTTATTTTTGACCCAGTTTTTTTAAAAAAGAAAATTTGCTGAAATACTTCACAGAAACATCTCAATTTTTTAAATTAAGGAAAAGATTCAGAAGTGATATAGTTACCCACTGTTTGATCTTTTACAAGTCTTCATTTTCATTATGGGTTTCTTATCTTTTTGGTTTTTTTGTTTTGTGTGTGTTTCTTGTCTTTAATTATATATGTAAGTATGGAAACTTTCCAGAATTGGTATTTAGATAGCCATTTCTATCATTGTTATATTTGGTATAAGAGATCTCTAATCAGGGGCACCTGCATAGCTCAGGGTTAAATGTCTGACTCCTGACTTCACATCTGGTCATGATCTCAGGGATGGGAGACCGAGTCCCACCTCAGGCTTCGTGCTGGGCGCCCTGGGCGTGGAGACTGCTTAAGATGCTCTCTCCCTCTCCATGTGTTCCCCCTCCAAATATCTATAAATATAAAATCTTTTGACTGCTATTAATTCATATTTCTGATGTAATACATTAGATTAAAAAGCTCCAAGGAGATACGAAGTTAAATCAACTGGGAGAGTAGAGAAAAGTCATTTAATTAAAACTCACTCTCTCCACCATGTTTTGTTTTGTTTGTTTTTCCAATGTATGGCTTTTATTGGGTTTTTGTTTGTTTGTTTTTGCTTAACTTAGCAGAATAAAGTCTTTTTCTCTAATGCTATGGATAGGGAGATTTGAACGATTAATAAGCTCTATTTTCTGGGTTAAGTAGTAATAAACTTAAGTGTAGTTGAATTAATGGATTTTTCAGAGGATGTTATACATAACTTTCCGTCCCCTAGTTGGTTATACTCCTACCAAATTATTCCATTCTGAAATATTTCGGAAGGAAGGTAATTTTTTCCTTCTCTATGTTTCAGTGGTGTAGTAGAACTTTAAACCTGATCTTCTATTCTCCTAGAAAATCAGGTATCTGGTTTATCAGAGAAACTAGTCTGAAGCTTTGAAGTATTGTCCTTAAGCAGAAACTCTATGACTTGAGGCTCTGCTGGAGCCTTGACCCCTTTCATTAGAGGCTGCTAGGAAACAGACCTTGGGAAAAATAACAGCTCTCTTGTTAATTACAATGTGGGTAAACAAGGTTTCATAGTATCAAGCCTGTTTGTAATTAGGCTGCCTTGATTCCTGGGCCATGCATTATTTCCTTAAATCTTGCTTTGAAAGCTGAAAAACATTTCAGAAAGTTCCTTCTAAGCAAGTTCTGGAGTCCCATTATAGAGTGAAAGTCAGTCTTCTTGTCTTAGGACAGGGCTTGGTTGGGACATTGCAGTAGGAAGGCAGAACTCCACACAGTGGTAAAACTTTGAGATGGAAGCCCTTTGTCCCACTTATTCTGTCTTTCTCTCCATTGGAGTTTTTAATACAGATCAAAAGCTTCCCTTTACCGTGGAAATCTTTTTCAATAAGGCAGAACGGTGGCTTTGACTTGAAATTCATCAAATATAAAGCAGTTCTTACAGGTACTTCAGCTTACAGGTAAAAAGAACTGTTTTAATTTTCAAAGGAAAAAGCTTATGGCTTTTTGAACTATTTATTGACATATGAAAATGGCACAAAGATTGCTTTCTGTGGCAAAGATAGACAGGAAAAATGTCCTTTACCAAATGAGGGGAATGGAAATTTGATGCGAGGAATGCCTTTCTGGCTGTGTTGCACCAAGCCCAGCCAACCATTTAGAAAAATAATTCATCAGCCGGTAAGGCAACTCCAACTCTAGACACATTTATCCAAACAAGGAGATAAGCCAAATAGGGTTTCAGCACATTTGGTAAGAAAATATACAAACTACCCTGCCAGCGAGAGCTCCAAGAAAGTTCACAACAACCTTTAAAAAAAATCTTTCCATGGTGACAGATTTTTATTTTTAAAGCATTTTAACCTCAATACCCTTAAACTTGCTTTGAAATCAGACCCATTCTAGGTAAAAGTGTTTCTCGCATGTAGAAGAGTGTGGAGCAGTCTTTGCCCACATTTTAGTCCACTGCGGCCGCCCGGGACTTGGAATAGCACTTGGACTCCTGGGCTCTCTGGTGCCAACCTCCAGCACAAAACTGTGCAGAGACGAAGCCCACACTGTGGACCGCACACCTGCATTGGAACATCCCTTTAGCAAGCTCTCCAAACCAAAATCTTAGCACTCACATGCTGAAGTACATGTGTACTAACCTCTCTAGTCTCTGCTCCAAAAGACCTGACAGTTTATGATCACCCATGACTTTTGTTGTTACTTCACAATTCAAAGTTGATTCTCTCACCTTTTAAGTTCTTTCCGCCCGGAAACACGAGGACTTGTAGTTTGGCAGTGCTGCCAGCAGGGGGAGGTGCTGTCTTAAGTGCAGGTCTCACCCAGGCTGGTGATCCTGCTTTTTATCTCTGGGCCCTCAGATTTCTAACCAGTTTTCCAGTTTATCTTCTAGCTAGCTTATTAGTAATGATAAAAATGATAATAACAATAAAATGCCTGGTTAAAATAGCTCAGGCATTATATTTAAAAATTGTGTAAGACATGGGGACTTGAGTTCATTTTTTTAAATTTGTGTTTGTATAATTACCATGTATTATATCATTTTGAAAAATGGAAATATCAGTTGTTTTCAAAGCTACACTTTAGAGAAACTTTTAAAGAAAGACAGGTTTCAGTGATAACCTTTTCATACTAGTCCATTCTTAGGTAGCTTCTTGCAAGTCTGCTTGTTGTCAAGAGCTACCACTTGAGGACCAGCAGAATATCTAGTGCCCCTGGCTTCTTATCTAGCAGTAGCAGCAGATCTGCTTTCTATCACAGCATGATGATCTCTTCCCCGTCTAAGATTCTAATGCTAGCATGGAAAATACTTTTTAAATTTCTTTTACTATTTTACAGTAATATGTAAATTTCTCCCCTCTGGTTAAAAGGAGTTATCACCCTAATAACCTGAGTAGAGGAGTAAAGTGGACTCTTTTTTTCTGTTTCTCAGATCAGAAGCAGTTTTTTGCTTATTATGATAGTTACACAAATAGCTTTTGGTGTCAGATAGTGATGAACCTCCCATTTTTAACAGCTGCGGGCCAGACCCTGTAATCTCCCTTTGAGACGTTATTTCATATAATCCACACTTCAACACAATGAAGTAGGTTGCTCTAGGTCTCATCTTTTTATAGATGAGAGAACAGGCATTTGAGAGATGAAGCATTTAGCCTTTATGTGGTAGAGGCCGGAGTCCGGGCTTTCTAGACAAGGGGTGGGGTGCTGGCAGGGCTATAATTACAGAGAACCTAAAATTGAATGATTGTCCCTTTTATCATAGAACATTTATTTTCAAGATTTTATTTGAGAGAGCGCGTGAGCAGAGCAAGAGTGAGCACGAGCCGGGGGAGGGGCAGGGGGAGAGGATGAAGCAGGCTCACAGTGGAGCAGAGAGCCCAATGCGGGACTCCATCCCAGAACCCTGGGTTCATGACCTGAGCCAAAGGCACACGCTTAACCGACTGAGCCACCCAGGTGCTCTGTCATAGAACATTTTAAAGTAAAATGCAAATCTGGTATTGTGCAAACGACAGACTTAAATTGGTTCACATAGCTGGAAGACCTATAAGAAATTTCTCATTTCAGAGGCATCCAGTGTTTGTTTCAGCATTATTTAGCACCTCTCCCCCAAAAGTGATAACATCTAAATGCCCATTATTAAGGGCTTGGTTACATAAATTATGGTATGTTAATATGATATGAAATACTATTCAGCCATTGAAAAGAATAGCTAACTAAATGTACTTCTATGGAAAAATCACCATGACTTTTCAGGTGAATAAAGCAGATGGCAGAATAATAAGTACTATTCCTTGATTAAAAAAAAAAAAAACAACTATGTGCCTATAATCCATATTTTTCCACCTTCAAATTCTATTCTTTAACTTTGAGATGAATATATTTTATATACAGTGACATTTACAGGTCTTAAGTATACAGTAGAACTTAAGTCTGGAATAATATATCCCAAACTAGTCCCCTTAGGGAATAGGATTAGCATAAAGAGAGGATCTTTCACTTTTTGCTTTGTTTGGATTTTTATAATGGGCACATAATACTTTTATAAATGTGAGTATTTTTTTAACAAAGAAAAAAAAGTTATACATGTTCACTTGAGAACCTTCCCAGAGATCCGAGAGATCCCATCTTCTATTCTGAATAGAAGTTGCCAGAGAAATTTTAATTTGGCAGCTGAGGATTTGGGGAGCCAGAGGTGACAGAAATAACAAAGCCTCTCTCATGTTGTTTCTTTATCAGACCGTGCGGTCCTTTGACTGTGCATCCTGTCTTGGGCCCCACCCTCCTTATCAGTCCCCAGCTTTTCATTGTTAGGGGAAAAATAAAGCTGCACGGAGGTTCCTTCCAATTCTCTAGACACCAGGAACACCTCCTTATTTATTTTAATACATTTGTGTATGAGTATGTTAAGTATTTCCAGTTTTCAAGATAAACAAAACAAAGAAGATCGGCGAGCTCAAAAGGGCAAAAGTAGCCTGTATTCCTTTATGTTTCCCTGTGACGTATAGCACTAATCTTGCCTGTCACAAGCAGATAATGATTGTTGAGTAAGTTAATTTACACGAATACTGAATGACATGGACAGTGGCATCTTCCTGACTGCCTCCCCACCTTCTGGCAACACTTTTGCCCACCCTCTCTTACTTTCAGAGTGGTTACCTCACGTCATCTTATTTACCAATAAAAATAGCTTTGGCCTTGGGGGTGGGTGGGGCTGGTGCTGCAGGGAGGGGTGCATTTTCTCATGAGTGGTTTCATTATCACCAAAATGCTAGCTAGGCCTTCCAGGAAATTAGGAACCAGGGGAAGGAATGTGTTAGTGCTCCAGAATCGGGTCCCTGTTTGAGCAGTGTACTGCCTCCTTCACCCTGATGGTGAAATGGATGTGCTAAGACCCCTTCCTGCTCCCTTCAGTTTGAGATGGGAGACATTGCCTCAGTCGGCCTGTTTCAGAGCCTTAGGACTCCAGTAACCACCTTTGTCTCCTTCCACTGCCTCCCTGTAACCTTTTTCTGGTTAAAATCGTATCTTAGGTCAGACACAACAGAAGCTCCGCCTCCTTCCAGTGGTTAGGCTTGTTGTAGGGATGGTGACAAAGTAACAAAGGCAAGGTTAGTTTACATATTTCCTGTCTCCCTTTCCACCCATATTTCCTCTTAGCCACTTAATAAAAAGACTAACTCTGTAGTTCACTAGCATAAGAAAGTGTTATGTGGTTCACCAGCATGAGAAAGCACCAGCGTTGTAAGCAAAGAGAGCCTCACTTTTATGAGGGAAAGCAAAGCATGGAAGGGAATTAATTTTTATTGCCAACAATGTGCCAGAATACCGTGTCTACAAACATAATCTCATCTAATCCTTACAACGACTCTGCGAGACTGGTATTCTCACCACCCCCATTTCACCGCTGAGATAACAGAGGCTTCCAAATAGCGGGTGAGCCAGGGCTGTCTGGCCCCAGAGCCTGGGCTGTCTCCACTCACCTTGGCTTGAGATTTGGCACGAACTAGTATTGATAATAGCTGAGGAGATAGCGTTTGTAAAGTGCCTAGTGTGGGGCCTGCCTGCTTTAGAAAATGTGCCTCCCAATGGCCTCGACCCCCCTCGATCGTCTTCTCCCCTCCTGTCGGACGCGTAGCCTCCACCAATAATTCCGTTTCATCATATTTTTAACAGGACCTAGGACGGTGATCCACCCCAAAGCGAGGATTATTGCTGAAGCCGGGCCGATAGTGATTGGTGAAGGTAACCTCATAGAAGAACAGGCGCTTATCATAAATGCGTGAGTACAACTCTTAGAGATACTCTGAACTAAGGACCACAGGTTATGTTTTTGTTAATTTCAGCTATCTATAGGAACCTTTTACGACAGACATCTGGAAAGCCCACTATTTTAGAACTAGAGAAACATTAAGGATTTTTTCAACACAAGTAATTAGTAAATGAAACGAAACCAGATGGGTGAAGAGACTTGTCCAAGGTGAGAGAACTCGTCAGTGGCTGGCTAGAATCCCTCTGGGTCTGATAACCTTCCCCTTACGTGTCACTCTCTCTTCTGTGCCTTGAGCAGACATTTCCTGATTCCAGCGACTAAGTGCTGTGCTGACCACCCCGAAGAGAGTCTTTTGATTGGATTTCTCAGTTCTGGCTGAAATGTTATTACTCATGCCCAGACACATGAATTTAACTCTGATGTATATTTTCATATGCTTTGTGGGGGTAGCACCCAGAATTATATTTGAAAATTTGGGGGGTTCTAGAGGCAGTTTTTAACTTTGAAGATTAAAGAAATAATAAAATATTAAACATGTATATGGTCTTAGTGAACTAGACTGTAATACCAATGAAATTTTCGTAAGCATTTGTAAAGCTTTCTAGATAAAATTTTGGCAGGAAATTCGAGCTTATACCTAATTTATAGCAACAATGTATGGAATTTGTAAGAAAGACCTTGGGAAAATATTTAACTGTGATAAAGAGGTTGATTTGTCTTAACGCTTACTTAGAATTTGGGCGTTTCTTACTATATTAAACAGTTTCTTTTTAAAATCTATTTTGGCACCTTTAGTGTAAGTCAGGTGACAACAGCTATATTCTGTAGTAACTCAACTGTCAGAGATAAAGCTCCATTTAAAAAATGGCTTCCTCTTAGACCACAAACATTTTATGTTCCAAATATTTCAAACTACCTAACAGCATAAAATAATTATTTGATGTGAATATCTGTTTGCATTTCACAATCTCGAATGATTATTAAGAATGGAAAATTTTCAAGCCAGGCCTGATTTTGATTCTAATTTAACAAGCTAAAAAACGATAGCCAGCAACATTTTTACCTTGTCCTGGAAAAGGCCCTCTGCCTTTGAGCTTTAATAATAAGCAAAGGAAAGCTGATCTATGACTTCTTTAGGCATCTGCCTTGGGCTTCTTTACATTTCAATAGTTCTTTTTCAACTCAGAATCAATTCTTCAGCACAGAGGATAAATAATTCACTTGGATTAAGAAAGTACTTTTGTAGTTACATATTTTAAGCTTGATGAAAGTAAAATTGAAAGAATGAACCCGAATTCTAAAACAAGAGAATTGCTTATTGCATTATTGACTTTGATAATTTGTCTCTTCTTTTTATAGTCACCCTGATAATATCACCCCTGATGCTGAAGATCCAGAACCGAAACCTATGATCATTGGCACCAATAATGTGTTTGAAGTTGGCTGTTGTATCCTTTACAATAATTTAAGTAAACTCTTCTTCCCAGCTGTCTTTAGTATTCAAATCTATTCCATAGAAATGGTCATGTTTTAGCTATCAGATATATCAAATATATTATAAGCATGCGTTCACGCACACACATACATATCTTTAGGTACCATCTTGCTCCTGTTGCATAACTTGTTGACAGTAGCAATGACTGAGTGGCAGTAGACATAGAAACAGGAATCCTGGCTTCCATCCTGATTTAGGAACCACAGCTCTGTCCATTTGGTTCCTGTATAGTTTAGGTTAATAGAATGTTGTCTGATGCAAAGAAATGGTGGATAGGGATGGAAATACTTCATTCTTTGTTTTTTTTCCCCCGGAGTGTTACCATTTCTTGTGCTTGATTTTTGTACTCTAAAAAGATAGTAAAATGCTTTCATGGTGTCAGCAAAACATTATTTTTTGATAGGAAAACTTGGACGAAAAAAATCTAAATGTTTAACAATAGCAAAATATTTAAATAAATTAAGCTATATGCACAAAATGGACTATTAAGACCATTAAGCAGTCATTTTAAACTATGTTTTTAAAGATTTTAATGTTATGGAATAATGCTTGCTTGCAAAGTTAATTGAACGAAATAAAGTGAGCTGTGAAAGTTTATACAGTTTGATTTTATACAGTTTGATTCCCAGTTATATAAAAGGAATTATATGTATTTATATAAAGATATATCAGACTGTTAACAGTGTTAGCTTTAAGTGATTTGGTGATAAGTAACTTTAATTTTCTTAAGACAATCATGAAAATATGTTACTCATAGAATTGGGGTAAAAGATGCTCATTTCTTTAAAAACTATAGAAGGCATTTATGTCTGCTTACAGATACTTATATTTAAAGATGAAAACTTTACTTTCAGGCTGCCCTGAGCAAGCCGTTCTGGCCAGACTGGGGCTGCGTGGCCCTTCCCATGCCTTTGTCCTCTGCCCCAGGCAGGATAAGGATATAGTGAATTAGGGACACCTGGGTGGCTCAGTGGGTTAAGCATCTGCCTTCAGCTCAGGTCATGATCCCAGGGTCCTGGGATTGAGTCCTGCATCAGTCCTTGCCCAGCGGGGGCTTGCCTCTCCCCCTGCCTGCCGCTCCCCCTGCTTGTGCTCATTTTCTCTCTCTGACAAATAAATAAACTTTTTAAAAAAAAAGGATATAGTGAATTAGTGGAGGGAAAAAAAGATGAACACATTTACAATATTTACTTAACTCTGGCTTACAGATTCCCAAGCCATGAAAATGGGAGATAATAATGTTATTGAATCAAAAGGTAAGCTATGTTTGGAAATTTTATTGTGAAAAGTGATTACCTCCTTTACCTCCTTTCTCTTTATTGTGTCCTAGAGAACAACCTAAGTAGAAACTATGGCAAAGTGGAAGGAAGGTATGGTTGAAAGTGGACTAAAATAGTTAAGAGACTAACTCTTTGCCTATGTTTAATACATTGAATTAAAAATTCAGCCGTTGGTCTGCCTGGGTAGCTCAGTTGGTTAAGCATCCAACTCTTGATTTTGATCTCAGGGTTGTGAAATTGAGCCTCATGTCAGGCTCCAGGCTGGGCGTGGAGCCTGCTTAAGATTCTCTTTCTCTTTCTCCCTCTGCCCCTCCCTCCCTCTCTTAAAAAAAAAAAAATTCAGCTGTGTACATTTAAATCAGGATTGAATTAAACCATAATGTTCAGATGAAAGATTTGAAAAAGATTTCTGCTAAATACTAATGTCAATGATAATTTAGTTGATTAATATAATTGCAGAATTAAAGGAAAAAAATAATTTTCTGTAGCAGTTTGCTTTAATTGCAGGACTCCTTTACCCTAGCCAGTCAGGAACAAATGGAAGCTACTTATAAATGGAGCTAGGCAGGAGGTCTTGTAAAGTCACCACCGCTACTGGAAAGCAGCTCCAAGAGCATGTCCCACTACAGTCCAGAAAGAACCTGAACAATGAGACATCTTTAGAATAATGATTTATATCTTTGATGGTCCTGATTGGTCTGAAAGAAAATGTTTCTTTTTTTTTAATCAATAAAAGTAGACTTTTTGTTAATCTACTTAATGGTTTTTATTTTAATTTGGATTACCAATTATTATTATCATTGTTATTTTCTATTTATTATATACTTACTATGTGTCAAACCTTTGCTCAGCACTTTACGTTTAATATCTCACTTATTCCTTACAACAAACTGTAAGTAGGTCAGTCTTTCCATCTTATAGATAAACTTGCTCAAAGAATTTACAGTGACTTGCCCAAGGTCACACAACTAGTGAGCAAAGCTGTGTTTTAATCCATTTAGTACTAGTCAGGCGCCTGCCTGCTTTACAAACTCTGAACTGAAATATTTCCTTAATTTTCTTAAGGCTAGTTTGCAATTTAATACTTCAGTCATTTTAGAAAAATATTAACGTTCTACTCATTTGTCTTAAGTTGCAGTTCTTTCTATGTTTTTACTGCAGCATATGTGGGCAGAAATGTAATATTGACAAGTGGTTGCATCATTGGGGCTTGCTGCAACCTGAATACGTTTGAAGTCATCCCTGAGAATACAGTGATCTATGGTGCAGATTGCCTTCGTCGGGTGCAGACTGAGCGACCACAGGTACTAGACCCTGTCTTTAAAAAGAGTTCTTTCTAAAAGAAACAAAGACTTAAATACAGAGAACAAACTAGTGGTTGCCACAGGGAAGGTGGGTGGAGGGGATGTATGAAATAGATAAAGAGGATTAAGAGCTACAAACTTCCAGTTATTATAAAATAAATAAGTCACAGAGATGAAAAGTACAGCGCAGGGAATGTAGTCAGTAATATTGTAATAATAATGTTGCATGGTTGCTGATGGTGACTACATTTATCCTGGTGAGCACGGGGAGTAATGTTTAGAATTGTTGAGTCACTATGTTGTACACTTGAAACTAATATAACACTGTATGTTAATTATATTTCCAAAAAAAAAGTTCTTTCTAGGGCTGCTGATTTTCCCCAAAATACCGCATAATTGTTTTAATGGGGCAGCAGTCTGCTATTTAAAAAGCAAATGATTAAAATAAAACATCAAAGAAACATTCCTAAAGCTAGAATTTATTTGCAATGAAATCATTCAGTCTTTTTTTTTTTTTTTTTGAAGATTTTTTTTATTTATTTAACAGAGCGAGAGAGAGGCAGTGAGAGAGGGAACACAAACAGGGCGAGTGGGAGAAGGAGAAGCAGGCTTCCCGCCAAGCAGGGAGCCCGATGCGGGGCTTGATCCCAGGACCCTGGAACCATGACCTGAGCCGAAGGCAGAAGCTTAACCAACTGAGCCACCCAGGCGCCCCAAATTATTCAGTCTTTTAAGTTATTATCAAAAATACATACAAAGATGACAATGACAAATTGATAGTGAGAAAAAAGAAAATCCAGAGATGTTATTCCTGGTCTTAAGTGTTTTCACTGAAGATGCATCACCAAACTTTATAAACTGTTGATTCACTCTTAAAATCCTCCAGGGTAAGGAATGACCCTACCAAATTTATATTGGACAGCCAACTTGGATCCATCTATTAGTTTGCCAACATAGACGACTTGAAAGTAAACACAGTTTTGTGAATATGCAAATGTGTTTGGATATTTTCCTGGCTTATGAGAAATTATCTTTTCTTCCTCCTAAGAACCAAGAATAATGAAGAACATGTATTTAGACTTTCATTTAGGAGATAAATAGGGCATTTGGGGCTTTCTTTGGACAGAAGACATTCTGATTGAGGTTTTGAGCCTCATTGCTTGGCCCACAATATAGTGCTTTGGTTACCCAGCCTCTTTCCCCTCCCCCAGAAGAAAATATTTGTCAAGACATTTATCACTTTGCATCTGATTCTTAGCCATACTTTATCAGAAATTAAAACTCCAGTTCTCTTTGGGGTATTCTGTTTCTCTAACATTTGGCTTTTATTACTGTTATAAGCAAGTATGACTTCCATAGACTAAAAAGGCAATAAGAACAAATCAGTTTTTCTTTTCACTGTCATTCTGCATAACAGCAAAACTGATTGAAGAGGGAGAAACGAATTGGGTTGAGGGAGATTAGAATTAAGTAAGTAAGAATATCTGAAGTTTAACACCCTACTGTTTTCCACATTTCAGTGATCACAGTGATTACGTAGAGGTCCTTATTAAAAGAAGGATTCCCCAGACTTATTTAATCACAGTGTCTAGGGCAAGGGCCTAAAACTCCGTGTTTGTCATGAATGCCCCTTGTGAGTTTCACAGTGAGGGAAGTCTGGGCAAAGCTGATGCGGGAAGAGTGAAGAGCCGATGAGGACTGCAGCTGCGTGCTGTGTAGGTCCTGTGGGAATCCGCGTGCTCCAGGTTTCTACTTAACATTGTTGTCTGTGATTAGAACTGTTTAATTTTTTGGAGGCCAGGGTAAAGTCTACAAAAGCAGGGTTGAAAACTGAGTCGTGTATATTTTGTCTATGTAAAATCTTTTGGCTTTTCTTATTACCATACTTAACATACATTCATTGTAAATTAAACAAACAAACAGGTAAGCAAAAATAAGCCAGTGAAAATCACCTATATTTCCCTGGCCTGGTGGTAATTATTTCTGCCTGCTACTCTTAACTTTGCCTTCTGCTTGTCAGTCCTTAATTATCTTATCTTTTTAGCCCCAGACACTACAGCTGGATTTCCTGATGAAAATCTTGCCAAACTACCACCACCTAAAGAAGACTATGAAAGGAAGCTCAACTCCAGTTAAGAATTAAGAACAATATATGACATCAAGATAATAGTTTGTCTTTGACCACTGTCTTTTGAAAGGGCCACAGTGTTCCTGCAGTCTTAGCAGTTCCCAGAATAATACATGCTGACTTTATTTTGTAAAATTGAGTCAGAGAGGAAGGTAATGGATTTTCACTGTAACTGTCCTCTATAATTTATATAAAATGCATTATTTTCCTATATCCTTGCTCCTTTTCTGAGAATTTACAGGTTTGGTTTATTTTTCTTTTGTCATATAAAATGTTGGCCCTGGAATTTAGTTGTATAAAAGATTCCCCGTGATAAGAAAGGACATATTGTTATGTATTTATATTCTAGCATATATTGTACTAAATAAAAATGCTAATGACAGGACTTTAGTGAATATACTTTAGTCGATTTTTCTACTTGTGTTAACTTTCCCAAAATAGATCTTTTCATTTTTATTGCATACTAGCTATATTAAAGCTAATGTGTTTATCTTCTCCTTTTGTGGCTTTGGAGCTGTTTAAAATTTCAGGTGAAATTTCAGCAGCTGTTGAATTAATTTGACTTAATTTTGTTTCCAAGAAAAAAATTGTATTTTCATTTTAGTAAAACAAATAATTAGGGAAAAATGTATTCAGTAGCATACGAAATCAGTAAGAATGATCTCTGATGAAAGTGACAAGTAAATGACCATTGAATGGTCCTGGGTTTCTGAAGGCAATAAAACTAAAAGAGATTTTGATATATTTATAAATGTTTGAAATGATTTTGGCATACTACATCATATATCAACATGACTGTTGATGTTGTTATAATGTATCTAATTACATAATGGCAACATTAAGGATTTTGTTGTCTAAGTTTTAATAATTCAAGTGCATACAATTGATGGAACAGACTTCAAATTTTGAATCAATAGCTGTTGATTCATACTAAGACATTAAATACTAAGATATTTTTTCTTAAAATTAAATACTTACATAGTAAAAACAATTTTTGAAGTTCTGAAACTGACACCTACAAATTAGCCTTTGTTCTAAATTTGAATGATTCAGTTTTGGTGAGAACACTCATGACTCAGGTACTACCACATACAGTGGGTTGTAAAGAGGATAACATCACATAAATGCCCTATTTTTTATAACTGCTGTTTATTCATTTTTCCGTCCCTGGTGATCTTAACTTCAGATTTTGTTGATCATGGAAATTTTCTAGAGAAAAGATCAGAAATTACAAAACTGCCTTTCAGAGGCTATGCCAGTTCCAAAATACTATCTCTGGACAAGCTCTGGTATGCTAATAAATGTCCTCTGATCCAAATGGTACAGGTAATGTGTGAAGACAACAGGGAGACACTCCAAGGACATGGTAGTAAGATACCCCCAGAGATTTAAACTAAGTCAGCATGTGGTGAGGAGCCCCATTGTTTCCTAGAAGTGATACTAACTCATTTGAGAAAGAAAATGTGAACAGAAATAGTCAATTTGCCAAGAGTTTGGAGAAACAAAATATGACAGTACATACAGTGTTATCCATGGAAGGGAGGTACTGAATCCAAGACATGTGAGCAGTTTAATGGCCCAAAGTGTTCTTTTCTTCAGGTAGTATCAGTTTATCAAGTCTTGCTGCGGTTTGGGAAGAACATACTTGAGACTCACCACTTTGGGCTCTAATTGCAAGCTTAACTGAACCACCTTCTGATTTGCTAATATGACCTCCAAGCTATCATTCAGGAAAAGGAGGAACTCTGGATGAGAGCATCGGAATTCCATTCCACACAGAGCAAAATCAGAGAAGCTTTCTGATTTATACATTAGTCTCATGTGAATTTAGTTTGTAGAGTTCAGCCCCGAAGTCTGTCAATTTAGTCTATGAGTTCTGAACATTCTGAAAAATACAGTTCCTGACCCTTTAGGACAAAGAACCAAAGCCCAGACAGTGTATTGCACAAACTTCACTCTTTGGGGCTTCTCCATAGCCAGGCTCCTGCCTTCTCTTACTAATAGTCTCTATCTCACCGAGACTGCCCTCAAATTTCTTCACAGACATTCTGGGCAGTTATGCTAAGGGGTAGGATAAACCCTGACATGTTTGGAACATAAAAAGTAGCAACTGGGCAGGGAAAAGAAAGAAACCATTTTATCACAGCATCTAACTGCAACGTGGCGATAGGTCTTGGGTCAAATGATAGATTTTCACTAGTTGGATAGGATCAGGTCTAGAAAGGGTACTTCACACTGCTCTCTTATTCACCCGTGAACACAAGCTATAATAGTTATCTGTACTGTGTAGAAAATTACCCCAAAATGTAGCAACTTAATACAGTGAACATTTATTATCTTACATGGTTTCTGCAGGTCAAATCTAGGAGTGGCTCACCTGGGGCTTCTGGCTCAGTGTGCTTCATGTTTCTCTCAAGCAGTCAGACCTGCAGTCACCTGAAGACTGGGGCTGGCTGGTCCACTTAACAAGATGACTGCCTCACAGGGCTGTTGGCAGGAGGCCTCCGTTTCGTACTCTGTGAGCCTCTCCACTGGGCTGTTGGGTATCCTCATGACCTGGCAGCTGCCTTCCCTCAGCTTCCTTCAGATCCAAACAAGGAAGGACCTTGTCTCTGAAGTTGTCACCATCACTTCCACTTCATTTTATTTTATTAGTTTTTAAAGATTTTATTTATGAGAGAGCACACACAAGCGTGAGGGAGGGGCAGAGGGAGAGGGACAAGCAGACTCCCCGCTGAGCAGGGAGCCCAACGCGGGGCTCGATCTCAGGGCCCCGAGATTATGACCTGAGCCGAAGGCAGACGCTTAACCGACTGAGCCACCCAGGCTGCCCCTTCATTTAATTTCTTAGAAGCAAGTCACTAAGTCTATCTCACACTCAAGGCGGGAGGAGATTATGCTCCACCTTTTTTTTTTTTAAAGATTTTATTTATTTATTTGAGAGAGAGAGTGAGAGAGAGAAAGAGCACAAGAGGGAGGAGCGGGAGAGGGAGAAGCAGACTCCCCGCCGAGCAGGGAGCCCGATGCGGGACTCGATCCCAGGACTCCAGGATCATGACCTGAGCCGAAGACAGTCGCTTAACCAACTGAGCCACCCAGGCGCCCTATGCTCCACCTTTTAAAGGGAGGAGCATCCAAGAATTCAGGTTCATATTCTAAAAACCACACACACACACACATCCTGGGTTATGCCTGGGTTCCTTGCTGGTACACGGTCAGTATCTCTCAAGGGTCTCCACATTGGGAAAACGGGTTCAAGAAGAACTCTTTATTAATGGACATGGCATATGACATTATTAGAGGTCTTCGTCATAACCTTCCCTAAACACCATCATCTTAGAAATTTAGATTACTTGTCCCTAAATAAATGTCTCGTTAAGCATAAGTTTAACTTCTCTAGGCTAAGTAGAAATTATTATTATTTTTTTTTTTTTTTTTTAAAGATTTTATTTATTTATTTGACAGAGAAAGACACAGCGAGAGAGGGAACACAAACGGGGAGTGGGAGAGGGAGAAGCAGGCTCCCCGCCGAGCAGGGAGCCCGATGCGGGACTCGATCCCGGGACTCCAGGATCATGACCTGAGCCGAAGGCAGTCGCCCAACCAACTGAGCCACCCAGGCGCCCTAGAAATTATTATTAATAAAAACCCTGAAGGGTAAGAATGTTGAATAGGAGAGTGTTGAAAATAATACAAAAACTTTTTTTCATTTTTTAATTTATCTCTGCACCCATCGTGGGGCTCAAACTCAACCCAGAGATCAAGAGTCACACACTAAACCAACTGAGCCAGCCAGGTGCCTCCAGAAAAACTATTCTTAATATATACTTAGTAAACTCACCGACATTTTTTTTAAATTTGCATTTATTTATTAAATGTGTATAGAACCCACTACACGTCAGGCACTGTTAAAAGCGGTTTACACATAACTGGTTGATTACACATGAAGTCATTTAATTCTCTGAACAGTCAGATAAGTAATACTATCACTATTTTACAGATGTGGAAATTGAGGCACAGACAGGCTAAGTAACTGTCCTAAGGTCACTGGCAAGTAAATGGCATTTGGCTCCAGAGTTCATGATCTTAACCGCATTCAGCGCTGCCTTTTAGAGATTCCATAATACAGTGGGCTTCCTAAGTGCTAGTTAGGAAAACAGCTGAGGATTTGCCTTGCGTATCAGTCTTTGTTATTTTGAAAGTTCTTAAACAGCGTGAGACAAAACAATAGGAAAACTTAAAAAGCATTATTGGTCTTCCCCCTGAATTCAGTAAGAATTACTAGAAGAGGGGGATGCCTGGCTGGTTCAGTTGGTAGAGTGTGTGACTTTTTTTTTTTTTTAAAGATTTTATTTATTTATTTGACAGAGAGAGAGAGCACAAGTAGGCAGAGTGGCAGGCAGATGGAGAGGGAGAAACAGGCTCTCCACTGGGCAGGGAGCTGGATGTGGGGCTCAATCCCAAGACCCCAGGATCATGACCTGAGCCGAAGGCAGCCGCTTAACGGACTGAGCCACCCAGGCGCCCTGAGTGTGTGACTCTTGATCTCTGGGTTGTGAGTTCAAGCCCCACAATGGGTGTAGAGGTTATTTAAAAATAAAATCTTTAAAAAAAAAAAAATTACTAAAAGACTGTCCTCATGTTAAGGCTATAGGTCGTTCTGTCCAAAACTTTAAAGTGGTTCTGCTTATTATTAACTAACTGTGGTAAATCATGGTGGTGTTTTTGTTGTTTTTACTTACAAAAGTAATATAATTTCATTTTAGATAATTTAGGAGGTGGGGAGGAAGTACTTCTAATCCTATGGCCCACCCTCAAGCACCACTGCTTTTATCATTTTGGTGGCTGGTTCTTAGTGTGCAGTCCAACCATTAATGAAGGGAGATGATCTCTTTCAGATACTTGGATCTTAAAGCTTTATATTCCCCACTGTCGACCTGCTGTTTTATCACAAGAGGGCACCAGGAAACAGGATCGTTTTCCCCCTCTTGATTAGCAAATTGGTTCTCTTGGAGAATTTTATTATCCTTAGTAATCTGACCCATATTAAGGCTACTTGAGACTTCAATAATTTTTTTTCTTTTTCGGCTGTCAAATGATTCTTTATTGAAATATTTTCCTTTCTAGTTTTTGACGAGCTGGGCATTCCACTGCACCACTGTTGATATCATCTGTGATATCACAAGAGTGGCGGCCATCAACATTGCAGCCCACAGACTGGGCATTTCCAGAGATTTCTCTGGCTCAAGATCGGTGCCACATCTGTCGGGCAGCGTTGACAGTCACATCCAAAGTGCTATTTCCACTGTGCTTAATGTTTTTTCTGCTTCTTTCTGTCTTTTGTTGTTGTTGTTGTTGCCTTCAATAAGAAATTTACTTGTTTTAAAAAAATCCAAATGCGGGCGCCTGGGTGGCTCAGTCGTTAGGCGTCTGCCTTCGGCTCGGGTCATGGTCCCAGGGTCCTGGGATCGAGCCCCACATCGGGCTCCCTGCTCTGCGGGAAGCCTGCTTCTCCCTCTCCCACTCCCCCTGCTTGTGTTCCCCCTCTCGCTGTGTCTCTGTCAAATAAATAAAAAAAAATCTTAAAAAAAAAAGTTTGCTCAAATCCTATTCATTAGCATTCCTCTCAAAGGAGTTTCATAACTTCATATAAATGTAAATGCTGTTTCTGAATTTAGATTTTCTGTTTCTAGAACCAACTCTGCCTTCCTCTGGCTCAGACCTTTGAACCAGTCCCTGTTCTGTGTGAAAAACATTCCTAATGCTGAAGGCCCATGCAATTTTTACAACCAGTAAGTAGGCTAGTCCCTGATGGGCTAATCACTTCTTCCTGAGTTGTATGCTTTCCAAAAGTCAGTCGTTTGTTCCCAAACTTGTTTATGCAAGTTTTGCTTAGTAATTACATAATTTAATTCAATATTACCCAGAGCAGACAAAGAGGAGCATGAAGAGAGTTGTGATCTCTATGAAAATAAGTTGAATGCTTGGGAAGACCTGATAAAGACCTATCTGATATCAGGACCTCTCTCTAAAGATAGGTCTTTATCACGCCTTAAGAAAATCTGTTGTGGAATTAGGTGTGGGCGAAACAAATGTGTAAGTTTAGGTGGAGGAATCCATCGGAATTCTGCCCTCAGTTTTCTCCACAGGTGTCTTGAGTCCTCACTCCACTGAAACTAAAATTGACAGCACTACTTGCTGGTGTTAATGCATGTCTTATGTACCGCCCCCATCTGTAGACTCCACTCCAAGAAAAGGCCTTTTAGCCCGATATCAAAGGAATGATGGATGAAAGGACTTGTATGTTTTTAATTAAAAATAACATTTTAGGGGCGCCTGGGTGGCTCAGTCGTTAAGCGTCTGCCTTCGGCTCAGGTCGTGATCCCAGGATCCTGGGATCGAGCCCCGCATCGGGCTCCCTGCTCCGCGGGAAGCCTGCTTCTCCCTCTGCCACTCCCCCTGCTTGTGTTCCCTCTCTCGCTGTGTTTCTCTCTTCAAATAAATAAATAAAATCTTAAAAAAAAAAATAAATAACATTTTAAGGCTACTTATTATAAGTTTGTGATTCCCCACTTTAACTGACTTTTCTCTTTAACTGACCAGCTATGGATCCTGGCTACCTAGGGAAGAGAGCTTCTACCACAGACTTCCACGAGCTGCCAACCACACAAAGGTAGGGGAATAACGCACCGCAATGCTTGCTGGTGACTTATATATACTGTCAGGTGAATAAAATTTCATTTTTATAAAGATGACACATAGAACCCCATATCTCTGGGTTAAATGCACTTGATTTTTAATAGAGCAGATTTTTAGAGTTCAATTACCTAAAATATATCTAGGTCTATTAGCTGAAAGAATGGTTTTAGGTCTTTCAGCTTATCCCATAACTGTGCCTAAAATATGTTTTCTTTTTACTTAAGGCTGACTGGCACAATTGTAGATGTGTGGTATATATTGCTTAAATGTGTAGAGCCCAAAAGGGAAGTGTTTGACTTGTATTTACCCCTGTGGTTAGTGAACCTCTGCCGTAGTGCTCAATATATTTTATAACTGGAAAAAGAATAACCCACACTTGATCCCATATGATCTTTACATTTTAACTTTATCATAGTGCAGTAAAAAAAATCGGAAAGCTCTTTACTGAATTACGATAAATTGTTAAATTTTGTTTGTGCCAGATGACAGAAAATGCCTTTGAATTTTGAAATATGAAGAGGGAAACCTTGTGCTGTAAATGATATTTTGCTAAAGTTAGCTTCCTCTTTCTGCAGTATATTAGGGCCCCTTCCCTATATTTCAAGTCTTGCCTAAAAGAAGAGCCATATTATTGGATCAAGGGTAAGTGCCCATCCCCGTCTTCCTCCTCCTTAGCAGATTCTCAAATTTTATTCAGCTGTCCATCCAGTCCACAGGTAGACCTCAGTCAGTCCATGCCAATGAGTGTTTGGCCTTTCCCTGGTCCACAGGTATGCCTATACCTTAAATTTGCCTAATACAAGCTAAGGGAAGAACTTATCCTTGAGGGAGATTGTCCTTCTATCACTGGATGTGAATAGAGGATGGCAATAGGGAAAAAATGTAGGTGCTTCAAGAGATAATATCTCAGCAAGCGTGAGCTGGTTTTTCTGTTACTTACAGAATTGTTGTATCCTAACTGATACAAAATACCAACATTTTCCAAGAAATTTTACCTCAATTTGTAAGTGGCCTGCTTTGCTGATGTAGTTAGTTAGTACATGCCTGGTCTATCTGTTGAACAATCCAGCGCCACCAGCTGCAGCAGGGATGGCAAATTGAAGAGGGGCAAGAGTGCATACATGAGGAGGCCAGATGAGAGGGGTCATTAACGAGAGATGGTGGCTTTGGGATGGACCGTTAAAGATAGGGACAGATGGGAAAAGAGCCATTTAGGAGGTAAAAGTGATAGGATTCAGGGATGGACTAAATATTGGGGGAAGGGAGTAACAAGCTGGCAAACATGACCCAGGGTTTCTATTGTGTAAGTAGATGGATGGTGGTCTACTCCCTGAGCTCCAGAACCCAGGAAGAAGACAGGGTTTGATATTAAAGAACAAGACTTTGATGTGGGGCACATTGACTTTGAGATGCCTTTGAGACATCCGATTTAGATTTTTCTACAGCAGCTCAGGACATAATTTATCCTTTTAAAATGGACAATTTGGGGGATTTTAATACATTCACAGAGCTATGCAAACATCATTACTAATTTCTTTTTTAATATTTTCATCACTCCAAAAAGCAAACCCCATGCCCATGAGCAGTTCTTTCTCATTCCTTCTTCCTCCTAACCCTGGCAATCACCAATGTCCTCTCAGTGTCTGGATTTGCCTGTTCTGGACAAGCAACTCATCACAGAAAATGGATCCTCAATCAACTTACTGGTTGATTTCTCATCATAAATCATGGAGCTTTTTCCTCTCCTGGGGATGGCATCCACAGGCATTCAGAATGGTCCGGCACTTGACGTACGATCGTAGGCTGTCCTGTGATACAGCCTCTAGCAGAATTAGGCTGTCCCGAACCCCTGGGAGTAGAATCACTTAACTCTGTACCAGGAAGGTTGGGAAAGCACCCAAATCCGCAGGTGGTATGGGCCCAGGCCGATTGGAGGAGTTTGTGCTGTGAGACCTACAGTTCTTATGAAGTTGTCTAAAACGAAAACACATGTCAGCAGGGCCTGTGATGGTTCCATGTGTGCTAAGTTTGTTCATGACAGGATCAAGCGTGCTTTCCTTATCGAGGAGCAGAAAATCATTGTGGAAATGTGGAAGGCTCAAGCACAGAGTCAGAAAGCTAAATAAAAAAATGAAGTTATTTTTAACTTTTATTTTATTTTATTTTTGAGTAATAAAAGAAATAAAAAAAATCATGGAGGCTAGAAGGCAGTAGGGTGGTTTATTTATTTATTTTTCAGATTTTATTTTAAAGTAATCTCCACACCCAGTGTGGGGCTCCAACTCACAACCCCGAGATCAAGAGTCGCCCGTTCCTCTGACCTAGCCAGCCAGGCACCCCTAGGGTGATATAGTCGAAGTCCTGAGAAAAAATTGTCAACCAGTTGAAAAGATGTGCTCACAAACAGATATTTGTACACCGGTTGTTCACAGCAGCATTATTCACAATAGCCAAAAGGTAAAAACAAACCAAGTATCCATTTACAGAAGAATGGATTAAAAACTATGTATTATGTCCATACGGTGGAATATTATTTGGCCATGAAAAGGAAAGAAGTATGGATACATCCTCCAATATGGATGAACGTTGAAACATGCTGAAGTGAAGGAAGCCAGACCCAAAAGGCCATATGCTGTATGATTCCACTCATCTGATGTGTCAAGAATAGGCAAGCGTACAGAGACAGAAAGTAGACTAGTAGTTGGCAGGTGGTAAAGAAAAGGGCAGTTGGGAAGTACAGAGTTTCCTTTTAGGATAAAGGAAATATTCTGGAATTGAACAGGGATGATGGTTGCATAGTAGTGTGACTATACTAAAAATCACTGAATTATACACTCTAAAATGTTTAAGATTGTGAATTATGTTATATGAAATTTACTAAATTTAAAAATTGTCTATATCAGAATTGGGAAAAGATGATGAGACTGTTTCCCAATATCTGGATAAAAAGAACAAAACTGAATTTATTGCTGGCTCTAGTAAGGGAGAACCGTGCTTGTCAGGCATGGTCTCCAGGAACAGAGCAGACTGCTGATCTCATGTAGGGTTTTTGAGAAGTGTGGAATTCATGGATCGGTGAGCTTTCAGAAGTGTGAGTGGGTTGACATCATCTGTGGAACTGTGGTTGCTCGGGTGAGACCTATTGATTGGCTGGTGCTCGGGTGCATTTTTACTAGAACAGGTCCATACTAATTTATTACCTGATTTTCTTTTTTTCTTTTTAAGATTTTATTTATTTATTTGAGAGGGGGAATGAGAGAGAACATGAGCAGGGGGGAGAGGGAGAAGCAGGCTCCCTGCTAAGCAGGGAGTCCGACGTGGGCCTCGATTCCAGGACCCTGGGATAATGACCTGAGCTGAAGGCAGACGCTTAACCCACTGAGCCACCCAGGTGCCCCTGTTGGCTGATTTTTATAAGCAAGAAACAATACCAGTTGATTTGCAAAAGCACGTTCACTTCAGCTAGTTGTCACGGATAGATTGAAGAGACTTAAAACCAGTTCCTGGGGCGCCTGGGTGGCTCAGTTGGTTAAGCGACTGCCTTCGGCTCAGGTCATGATCCCAGAGTCCTGGGATCGAGCCCTGCATCGGGCTCCTGGCTCAGCAGGGAGCCTGCTTCTCCCTCTGACCCTCTCCCTTCTCATGCTCTTTCTCTCTCTCTCTCTCTCAAATAAATAAATAAATAAATAAAATCTTAAAAAAAAAAAAAAACAGTTCTTGGCTCCTTGTTACCATGGCTACAGAATTATCAGTCTTTCCCTAAATTTGTAGGATCCTTCTTATTCTCATACCAACCTCTTCATTTATGTAACCTCTTCCCATGCTCTCCCTCGAGATCTGATCAACAAGAGGGAAAGGGTAGGAATCTCCTTCACTACTGGCTCTGTGTTTCTTTACTCACGTATTTATTCAATAAATTGTCTTATGGGATACAGAGGAGGAGACTAATACAGTCCCTGTCTCGGAGTCTAGAGATGGAGCCCAACTACACAGTAGATTCCAGTTCAGTGAGGAGGAATACCCAGGGAAGCCTGAAGAGGTCACTCGTTCTGTCTAAGAGAGGGAGGGAGTTTCACAAAGGAGGAAAACCTTGAGTGGACCTTGACCCTACCTCAGTCCTGGCCCTTACTCTATCAGTGTAAGTATGCAGGACAAGTCAGGAGAAAAGGCCTTCCAAGGGAAGCAAGTTCACAGTATATTGTGACTAAATTTCTATGTCAGTTCATCTAGATAATAAATTAATATTTGTTATCTTGTGCTAGGCGTTTTGCCAAGTGCTTTAAATGGAATATCTTACTAAAACTTCACAAAAACTTTATGATTAGATACCACTGTTGACCTCATTTGCCAAAGAGAAAATTTAGTCTCAAAGGACTAGAGAACTTGCCCAAGGTTATGTGGTAAGTAGTAGAGACTGGATTCAAATACAGTCTGACTTGTAGCTACTTGGGCCCTTCGATAAATTACAAGTTCAATAGAGGGAAGAAAAGCCTGGCCTACAGAAGAGGGCATTTGATTTTAATGTGAAGTACCCTTAATCCACCTTAATAAGACATTTATGTTTGGGGTACAAATCATGATTTGCATTCAAAAAGTATTTTAATATTAGAAAAAAGTATTTTGATATCATATATATCCCATAATTTAACAGATGATAATAACTTCATTGAGTAATTCTGCCTGAGCCATCAAGTAAAAGGAACTAAAATTTACAGAGAAAACTGGTTTCCTCCTTTAGAAAGAAGCTTATAACCTAAATGGGTGACACAATGAGAATGACAGGTATCTATGTACATTTATTAAGGCTCAAATCAAAACACTGATCACCTAAGTACTTATCTGGTGGTACATGGATTATATGCAAAATGTGTTTTTTTCCCCCCCTAAACAGAAGGTCTATAACTTCCATCAGCTTCTTAAAGAATTCTAACTGCTACCACTCCCAAAAAGCTAAGAACGACTGCTCTAAAATTCTCAGCAGAGAGAAATGACTAATACATTCTTAATGTTGCTTCCATTTACATTTCTTTCTCAGTGTTAATTACTGTTTGGATTATGCACTTTGCTTTGGTTACCATTTTTTCTAGTCAAGGCCTTTTAGGTCACAAGGTAAAGACATCACTTCAAACTAGTTGAAGCAAAAAGGCCCTTATGGAAGGCTCTCGAGATGGCTAATGGAATCTAAGGGCATCAAGCAGAGGTGGGACCCACAGAGGACTGGACCAAGAAGCCGGCAGTCGGCTTCCCTCGCTTGAGTTCCCTCACATCGTCCACTCCATTGGTCTCAGCAAACCGGCCATCACTGCTGATGTGTGCACATGACCCACCACGGTTGCCCTTACTCCCTGGTTTATGTGTCCTCTGTTCACTGACCTGCAGGAATGACTACCTAGCATCTCACAGTCCCAATTCAGAACTCTCAGGATGGAGACTTTCTGCTCGACCCACTGCTAGTCTCATCAACCATAGCTAGGAAGGCAAGTATGACTGCAGCTGGAAACTCCTGGAAAGGGGAGCAGTGGCTGAGGGACACCCCATCTGTGTCTCCTATTCACGCATTTGAAAATAAATTTGCTTTTCTGGATGGCTGGATTTCAGGAAACTTTCATTTATGATAGCCACTAGAATCTGAAAATATTCTCTTTTCCGATGGAGAGGATAATTAAGAGAGAAGACTTTACATAAACAATGATCTTACTTTTATTTCTTTAAAGATTTAATTTATTTATTTGACAGAAAGAGAGCACAAGCAGGGGAGTAAAAGAGGGAGAAGCAGACTCCCTGCTGAGCAGGGAGCCCAATGTGGGGCTCGATCCCAGGACCCTGGGATCATGACTTGAGCCGAAGGCAGAGGTTTAACCGACTGAGCCACCCAAGCACCCCTGATCTTACTTTTAGATCAAAATCTCCTTTGTGTTGATTTACATCTTTCTTTATTGCAGTCCAAGCCTTGAGGAATTTGTGTCATTTCCCATATTACGTTTCAGGTCCTGGTCACCATCACTACCACCACCACCCGGCCATCCACCCACCCGCCTACACACACATTTAGCTAAAAAGATGCCTTCCTGAATATTTAGCTTGAGAGTTGTCATGGTTGGGGAGCCTGGATAGTTCAGTTGGTTAAGCCTTCGGCTCGGGTCATGATCCTGGGGTCCTGGGATGGAGCGCCGAGTCTAGCTCCATGCTCAGCGGGGAGCTTGCTTCTCCCTCTCCCTTTGCTGCTCCCCTTGCTTGTGCTCTCTCACTCTCTCAAAATTTTTAAAAAGAAAAAAAGTTGTCATGATTGATCTATTGGTTAATATCAGTCATCTGAAGAGGTGAATCCTGACTTGTAGGGTCTTATATATTTTATTTCACAAATCCTCTCCCATTTCCGAGAGTGCTGTGAGATCTGCACTTTTTTAAAAAATTTGAATAAATATTGCGTTAAGAATTAACTTTGACTATTTTCCAGTTCCCATTAAGCTAGTAAGTGACATGGAAACCTCAGTGGGGACTCCTGTTCAAATGGATGCACCCAGGAGACCCACACACTCTGTTATCCACCATTCATACAGCAGGCAGCTGCAGACACTCCCTTCAGCTTCAGTGATTCTAGTCTAGAGTCCTGTTTGTCACGGACCTCACAGGAGGGTTAGACCCAGATTAATGAGAAAGTCTTTGGCGACCATCAGCTCAATGGTCCTCAACCTTGGCTGCTCATCAGCTCCGCATGCCAGACTTTGCAGTCCCTGAAAAACTTAAAAGCTTCCCAGCTGACACATACCCCCAAGGTTGAACACTATTAATTACATTTGATGGAATTTTTCTGACAAAAATGTGTGGTATAAATTGCAAAATAAGGCTAGGATTTTTTTTCCAGATTTCAGTTTCATTATAAATATGTCTCATTTAGTACATGAGATTTAGAAAAAAGAAAAGCAAAAGGAAACATTTACAACCCCAACATAAAGAGACAACCACTGGTACCATTTTATTATATTTTCTTCTAATGTTTTACCCATCCATATTTTTGCATAACTAAGGCCCCAATGTAAATACACAAGACTGCTCGGGTTTATTTTGTACTACTTGACATTACAAGGGAAGCATTTTCCAGGCAATACAGGTAGAAAATAAGTAAAAATCGGGCGCCTGGGTGGCTCAGTTGGTTGAGCGACTGCCTTCAGCTCAGGTCATGATCCTGGAGTCCCGGGATCGAGTCCCACATCGGGCTCCCTGCTCAGCGGGGGGTCTGCTTCTCCCTCTGACCCGCTTCCCTCTCGTGCTCTCTGTCTCTCATTCTCTCTCAAATAAATAAATAAAATCTTAAAAAAAAAAAAAAAAGTAAAAATCCTTCCATTGCCTTAAGGTCCATCCTTCCCACCCACTCTTAACCCTGCTGGGTGAAAATAGTACCTCACCAGAACAAACATTAAAACACAAAAACATCAAGTCTGACTATGGGGTTTACCTTAGAGCCTTACCAGATTAAGACTCTCTTAATAACAAAGCCCCCATTTAGCGACTTTGAACTGCCTTCCCCTTCTGACTCTCAGGATCGTTTGCTCTGTTGTGTATTTCCGATGGACCTTGCTTGAAGGCATCTGGAAATTCTTGAGAGGATCTTTGAGTCCACAACACCAGTTTCTGAGCAAGGACCCAACTGTCTCCTCCCTACTTTCCCAAAGGCAGTGTGCCTGTGATAAATAATGGGATCTCTGCTCCAGAGGGAGCAGCCACCCCAGCTTAACACCACCCAGGTGAAGGCAGGGAGCCCCTTAAGCGAAGGTGTTCCTTATCCCTCTCAGGTTTCCGACAGCTCCCTCAGAAGCAGCTTGCCAAAGGCCAGAGTCCTTGTCAATGGGCAACTCTCCTCCTCTCTGAAAATCTAAATTCTTTTTGAACGGTTTATATTTCAGTTGGGTCATTGTACAAAAGTATTTTGCAGTAATTATGGAGGGTCTTTCAGGGAGAGATGAAACAGCTTAAAGAAATGATCACACATATGCTATATGCATACATAGAAATTATTCATAAAGTACAAGTGTGAAGATTGTGTGTATGAATACACGCTATTGACATTGAAAAGGAGAGTAAGTCAGACTTCATTCTAGGAGACAACCCACCCCACGGTGTACCTTATGATCCGCACGGGGGTGGAAATGACAAAGTTCCACTCAGGAAGCCCTACCAAAGGATACTTAGTGAGAGAAGGAAGACCTTTGCCCCTACCGGGCCCAAATCAAGACTTTCCAATTTGTTTGCATAAAATACCACTGTTTACAAAGCAAACATTAGCAGAATAATTCAACAAGAATGGCTGTTGTCTTCCTTCCAGGTAAAACATTGATTTCTTTAGAACTGAAGACAAACTAAAGCCTTCACAATGAATTACTCTTTAGAAACAAATCATTCCAAAACTGTATGCAGAATGCTGCCTCTTTCCAAAAGAAATTTGAAGTGGGTGAAGATAAAGTGTATGCATCAAGATGAACAAAATAGAAATGAAGGTAGCAAGCAGGGAAGTGAGGAGAAGCAGATGTGCTGACCCCGAGAAGTAGGTGACGACTACCGTGATTGATCCTCGGATTTGACTTTGAGGTGAGCACATATGCAAAGCAGGAAATAGAGAACCTGGAACAACGAAGGGCTAATACATGGTAGTTAATGTTAAAATTCATAGTCAGTATTACATTTCCCAAATACCCATGTTATTTCACCACATGAGGTTGAAGCTACATCAATTTTTCAGGTTTTCATATTGTAACAAGACACCACTGGATCAGAATCTTCTAGAACGTTCCGGCACCAAGCTCTACTGGACTGTGTGTACGCTTACTCTTCTAACCCAGAATCACTTGAGTCTTGTCTTTTAGGAAATAAAAAAGAAGGGTTAAACTAGCAATGTGCCTTTGCCCTATGTGTAGCTCCTTCATCTCTGTCCTGAAAGTTTGAGGCAATAAGTTCCCCAATACTTTGGTCTGAAAAGCATCTCCGTGATTCTTGGGAGCCATGACAAATAAGAAAAAGAATAGGTGACGTTCTCATCACATGTAACAGACGGTTTCAACTAGAAGACTCTCAAAATATATTTCTAGTGCAGGTCAGAGACACTGGAGAATCTATCCAGACAGGATTCTCCTATTACGCCTCTTGGGGACCTGAGATCCCTGCCGGCAAGAGCCCACTTGTATAGCCCAAGGCCCAGTGCAGTCCCTGAGAGTCTCCCAGAAATGGCACGGGGGTGGGGGTCTGGAGTGAGCCCCATGTCTACGGCAGACGGTGGTAGGTGCCAGGGGCACAAGTCCAGACCTTAGACACCAGTAAATAAGTGAATGAGAACCAAAAACATCCAGAACAAAAATGACCCTAATGGCTCAAGTTCAGGCCAGAAAAAAAAAAAATTTTAAGAAAGGGAATAAGTTGTCAAAATAAAATTGTCAAAATGAGACTTCACAGATTTCCTCATGTACACAGCCTCCTTCTTTGGTCATGAGTGTTGGATGTTCCTCAATCTCTATAATGATCCAGTTCTCATCAGAAACTAACATCAACTATTATTATTTAGCAATTCTGCCTTAACGAGATTAAGAAGATGTGGGGTAAGGGGAGCGACAACAGATGGAATATATTCTATTTTCTGAATTGATAAGAGGAAAGGGCAGAATGTGGACGTGATCAATTTCTACCATTAATCAAATAAAAAATACTAATTTCCTAAAAAGAAAAATTGTGAGTTAAATGCCTCTTTACTTCTTGAAAAATCTGCATTTGGTCCCAATTCACCAAAAGGATTGTAATTTTCTTGGATTTATTTCAGGCTAATAACTATCCTATCTTGCGTTAGAAGTCAAAAACTTCTAAAATCAGGGACACCTCGGTGGCTCAGTCGGTTAAGTGTCTGCCTTCGGCTCAGGTCATGATCCCAGGGTCCTGGGATCGAGCCCCGCACTGGGTTCCTTGCTCAGCTGGGGGGCCTGCTTCTCCCTCTCCCACTCCCCCTGCTTGTATTCTCTCTCTCTCTCTCTGACAAATAAATAAATAAAATCTTAAAAAAAAAACCTTATAAAATCAACTTCCTGTCCATTTGGGTTTTTATTTAACCAAAGAAATAAACATGCTAATATATGTACATATTAATACTAATATATTTATTGTTTCAGTGGGATTATGAAAGGTAGAAAGAGAGAATGGTTTGACTTGTAGAACCTTTATGTCATCGTTAAGTTCTCCAACCCCATTCCATCACATTCCCACATTAAAAATCTTCAGAGATGATTATAAGACATCATACATGTATTAAGAAGTCTGTTAGGGGCGCCTGGATGGCTCAGTCGGTTAAGCGTCTGCCTTCGGCTCAGGTCATGATCCCAGGATCCTGGGATCGAGCCCCGCATCAGGCTCCCTGCTCGGCGGGAATCTTGCTTCTCTCTCTCCCACTTCCCCTGCTTGTGCTCTCTCTCTCGCTGTGTCTCTCTGTGTCAAATAAGTAAATAAAATCCTTAAAAAAAAAAAAGAAGTCTGTTGGCGCATAGGATAGAATTCTAGCAGACGTGATTCGCTCGTAATGTGCACAAAGGGGCAGAAACTCTTCGTGACACTGTGACGTATTGCTGTTTATTCCTTTGGTTTAAGTAAAATTTCCAGCTGACACATGGGAGCCATTAGAGGTGCTTAACCATGAAGACAGCAGCTGGGTTGCTGGGATGAGAACATGCAGTGCGGTTCTTCTGATAGCAAAGGCCTGCTTTCTCCCCTGAACTGCTGAGCCTTGGGACTTTCATCAATCCGCACAACACCCAATCTCTCAGCCAACAAGCACGAGATTCTTAAGAAGGTTTTTTTCTTATTTTTCTCTTGGAATGTTGCTACCACAAGATCAAAGCCACGCTCAGAAAAAGCTTTGCATAGTATCTACACTGATAGTTTTTCTCAGTGCAAAAAAAAGAGAGTGGCGTTGGCCCAGTGGTCCAAAAGCTCTTAGCCCACAGATGAGTGAAGGGAAGTTATAAGACCCCTTCTTTCTTACCTCTGATCCCAGCAGCCTGAGCCCCAAAAGGTCAAGGCAGCAGCCTCCCTCGGAGCCATGAGTTGTGGGCCAAGCACTGGGTCTGGATTGGGAGAAGTTAGCACACAGGGGCGCAGGAGTCCACATGTAACTGCCCAACTTGCAATGTGCCCAGCGTTGCTGAGGCCCACACACCACGTCCTGCCCAACTCCCCATGCTCCCACTGTGCAAGTTTACCCTCACGGTCCCTACTTGCCCTTAACCAGCCTGGTCCATCATATGGCAGATTCCTGGCCTCTGTTTTCTCCTTGTCCTCTTCATGCCTCATTTCCACTGCCACCCCTCCCAGCGGCTCCCTGAATGCTGATGTTCCTTGGGTTCCTGTCCCGGGCCCTCCTTTGGTGATTTCACCTGTGCCCCCAGCTCCAAGTGGCTCTGGGATGCTAATTATTTGCAGCCTAGATTTCCAGCCCATCTATCTCCTATTAATCTAGACTCCAGCTGCTTTCTAGAGAGCTCCCCCTCAATGTGCTTCCAGCATTGCATTCGTCGTGTGCTCTCATCCAACGGGTCTCCCAGAAATGTCTCATGTGGGAGTCTGGAGTGAGTCCCACTTTATACCCCAGACACTGGTTGGCACCAACGGCAAAATTGCAGGCCTTAGAAAAACTCGCAGATTCCATCTGGGCACAAAGAACAAACCTCCCTTCGTATATGCCCTCCTTTAGCTCTTCCTTTTGCCTTCTGCCACATCTTTAGGCGATTCCATTCTTAGATTCGCTTGAGATGATCCCAGAAGGCAGTTGATAAAAGCGTTAGCTCTCCTCAGGTATCCTGGTGCAGTGCGTGGTAGGCACCTATTTTCCCAAACCAGCAAGCTTTCTATCAGACTTTACTCCTTCCTGTGCCGTCTGTACCCAGCTCAGCACGGCTCTACGTCCTACGTATCTCTAGACATGTCCCTTTCCCTGCATCCCTCTGCCTAAAGCAGGCTTCCTCGTCTTTATCTTCTAACAGCTTCCAGATTGATTCTCACCATGTCCTCTCTCTCGTCCAAACACGAAATAGTTGCCTTCCTAAAACACGAAATACCTCAGGCCTGCACACATTTGAGGACTTCTGGTTGCTTTTGCTTTAAGTACAGCCCAACTCTGGTGCTGGTGCCCCAGGGCCTTTGCATTCAGCCCTTGAGCCACCTTGCCAGCTGTGTCTCCCTACCACTCCCCACGACACAGGCCTTCAGCCTCCCCTAACTTCTCCCCGGCCCAGCATCATTTCCTCCCATGCCACACTGGTCACACGGTCTCCTCAGCTCTGAATGCCCTGGTCTTTGACTGTCAAACATCCACTTAATTAAAAACCCAGTTCGGACACAGGCACCCCCGACTTCCTTGGACACAGTCAGCTCCTCTCCCCTGTGCTCCCCTGGGCCTGTGGACCTACGTCGTGGAGGACAGGACCGGGCTGTTCTCTTGCTCATCCGCATACCAGCCCCATTCCCTTGTGATGCATTGGCAGATCAGGGGCTTAAAAATGCCTGTTGGTTGGGTGCCTGGGTGGCTCAGTTGGTTAAGCGACTTCCTTCGGCTCAGGTCATGATCCTGGAGTCCCGGGATCGAGTCCCATATCGGGCTCCTTGCTCAGCGGGGGGTCTGCTTCTCCCTCTGACCCTCCCCCCTCTCATGTGCTCTCTCTCTCTCATTCTCTCTCTCAAATAAATGAATAAAATCTTTAAAAAAAAATGCCTGTTGGTTTTTATTTCACCACAATAAGAAAGCTGAAAAGTCCCAGATCCATTTGCTAACCGTCTCATTATGTTTTAATTACTCCTCTCCCCCCCCACAGATACTATTTAAATGAGAGTCTAATCTGATGGATATTTACTGAAATGACTTCTAGAAGCAAAGAATAAACTCTTATAAGGAAACTCTCTTATAAGGAAACAATAGAAGCCTGTTCCTGAGGTACCAGGAATCTCCCACCGAGTGGGCACAGGATCTTCATCTGGGCAACCTGGCGCCCGGCAAGAGAGGGAGTGTGGGAGAGGGAGGAGGAAACATGTTTCCATTAGAAGAAAAAAGAAATGTTGTTGTGGGGCGCCTGGCTGGCTCTGTCCTTAGAGGGTGTGACCCTTGATCTCGAGGTTGTGAGTTCAGGCCCTACGTTGGGTATAGAGATTACTTAAAATCTGAAAGAAAGAAAGAAAGAAAGAAAGAAAGAAAGAAAGAAAGAAAGAA